>NW_024412413.1:32080991-32104869 GCF_014898765.1 Herpailurus yagouaroundi
TATATATATATATAGGAGTATTACTCGGCAATCAAAAAGAATGAAATCTTGCCATTTGCAACTACATGGATGGAACTGGAGGGTATTATGCTAAGTGAAATTAGTCAGAGAAAGACAAAAATCATATGACTTCACTCATATGAGGACTTTAAGAGACAAAACAGATGAACATAAGGGAAGGGAAACAAAAAGTATAAAAACAGGGAGGGGGACAAAACAGAAGAGATTCATAAATTTGGAGAACAAACTGAGGGTTACGGGAGGGGTTGTGGGATGCGGGATGGGCTAAATGGGTAAGGGACACTAAGGAGTCTACTCCTGAAATCATTGTTGCACTATATGCTAACTAATTTGCGTGTAAATTTTAAAAAATAAAAAATAAAAAAAATATACAGAATAAACTGATGGTTACCAGAGGGGGGTGGATGAGGGAATGGGAAAAATAGGTGATCAGGATTAAAGAGTACACTTATTGGGGTGCCTGGGGGCTCAGTCAGTTAAGCATCTGACTCTTGATGTCAACTCAGGTTGTGATCTTGTGGTTGTGAGATTGAGCCCCATGTTAGGCTCCAAGCTCAGCACAGAGCCTGCTTGGGATTCTCTCTCTGCCCCTTGCCCACTCATGCACTCTCTCTCTCTCTCTTTCAAAAAATTAATAAACATTAAAAAAAACAGTACACTTACCATAATAAGCACTGAGTAATATATAGAATTGTTGAATCACTATATTGTACATTCAAAACTAATAAAACACTGTATGTTAACTACACTTACACTGGAATTAAAATTTAAAAACAATGAAAAAAAGAAGGCAAGCAAAAATGTATTTAAAAATTTTTTTAATGTTTATTTGGGAGAGAGAGAGGCAGACTACAAGGGGGAGGGGCAGAGAGAGAGAGGGAGAGACAGAATCGGAAGCAGGCTCCAGGCTCTGAGCACAGAGCCCCACATGGAGCCCAAACTCACAAACTGTGAGATCATGACCTGAGCTGAAGTCGGACGCTTGCTTAACCAACTGAGCCACCCAGGCACCCTACAAAAATGTGTTTAAAAAGAGAGTGATGAAATGTATTTAAAGCGAGTCACATGTATTGATAGGTTAAATGAGATGAGGCTTGAGAATCGATAAAGATTGTCAAAGTAGAGTTCCTTGCTGATCCTCACTGTTAGTATTTTCAGTGAGTTTTGGGCATAAAATCCTTATGACGTGTGTTAAGGTAAGAACAGAAAAAGTGAGAACAGTGCTGTGCAGGGAGAGAGAGGGGGAGAGAGAAACAGAGATCATTGACTTGCAGAGGCAATGGCTTTGAGTAATAAAAAGGAGATTTGATTGATGACACAAGTGGAACAATTGGCCTCAGGGAGGCACATGAATTGCCCATCCCTTGTAACAGAGGAGGGAAAGGAGAGGAAATAGGGAAGTAAGGACAGATGTTGGCAGTTTTGTTGTAAGTACTATAGGGATTCTCTACTGATTACTTCCATTTTCACAGTAAAATAAAAATCAAGTCACTAGTGTATACTTATGCGTAGGTTGAAGGTATATTGTTTATGACATCATTTGGGTTAAAGTCTTCACAGTTCTTCCCTTTTAAGGTCAGAATTCTTAGTATAAGAAACCGCTCCTTATAATGTAAGAGAGATGCACTTGAATCAGGTGGGCTCAAATCAGATCGCACATTGGTGACTCACTACCTGGAGTAGTCCTGTAGATGGATTTTTTTTTTTACCCTCATACCATTTAAATATTTTAAAACTTACTTTTCATTATTTAAATATCAGGAGATTTTATATTGAAACCAAATTTTATACTTTTGTTTTTCTTATTCAAGTATGATTTATACAGTGTTGCATTAGTTTCAGGTATACAATACAATGATTCAACAATTCTACACATTACTCAGTGCTCATCACCATACGTGTACCCTTAATTCCCTTTACCTATTTCACCCATCTCCCCATCCACCTCCTTATATTTCTCTTTTAAAGAATGGATCATCTAGTAGCACCGGACCTAAATTCCTGCATGGCAATAGTAGGATGGAGGTGAATAATACTGACTCTTTAGACAGAGCACTCAAGTTTTCTCCATTATCCAACGTTTTCCATTATTACCTTATAATCTGCTTGATTCATTCCTTTAACTTACCTTCCTGCTTCCTGTAAAAGATTTGAAATTGATGCATAAGCTGCAGGGTACAACTCCAGGGGCACCATTCATATGGTAGCCTCTAAGGTAGTACAGCTAGAGTTGTGCCCTGTGGGGATCCCTGGCCTAAAAAATATTTGCAATTCTTTCTTTGATGCCCACGTTGAGTTATTTGTCTGAAGAGTACTCCTAACAGACTGGTACATAGCTAAGTCTCTTTCTATTCATTATACATTTTTCTCAAGAAAAAGCTTTGCTCTGTCAGTGCCTGTAATGGGTGAATTGTATCCTTCCAAAAGGTGCATTTGAGTTTTACTCTCAGTACTTGTGAATGTGATCTCATTTGGAAATACAGTCCTCAAAGATGAAATTAAGATACAAGTTAAGCTTTTTATTTTGAGGTAGTTCTAACTGTTTACTTTTGCTTTTGTTTCCCTTGCCTCAGGAGGCATATCTAGAAAAATGTTGTTATGGCCGATGTCAGAGAAATTACTGCCTATTCTCTCTTTCAAGATTTTTATGGTTTCATGCCTCACATTTGGGTCCTTAATCTGTTTTGAGTTTATTTTTGTGTAGCATGAAAGTGGTTTCATTCTTTTACATGTACTGTTCAGTTTTCCCAGCACCATTTGTTGAAAAGACTCTTTTTCCCATTGCATATTCCTGCCTCCTTTGTTAAAGATTAATTGACTATCTAAACATGGGTTTATTTCTGGGGTCCCTATTCTAGTCCATTGATCTATGTATCTTTTTTTATGCCAGTAACATACTGTTTTGTTCACTACAGCTTTGTAGTGTATCTTGAAATCTGGGATTGTTATACCTCCATTTTTGTTTTTTTGTTTTTAAGACTGCTTTGGATATTCAGGGTCTTCTGTGGTTCCACATAAATTTTAGGATTATTTCTTCTAGTTCTGTGAAAAATACCATTGGTATTTTGATAGGGATTGGATTAAATCTGTAGGTTTCTTTGGGTAATATGGACATTTTAGACAACCTACTAAATGGGAAAAGATATTTATAAATACCATATCTGATAAAGGGTTAGTATCCAAAATATATGAAGAACTTACACAACTCAATACCCCAAACACAAATAATCCAATTTAAAAATGGGCAGAAGACATAAACAAGTATTTTTTGCAAAGAAAAGATATAGATGGCCAACAGACATATGAAAAGATGTTCAACATCACTTTAAGTGAGATATCACCTCACACCTGCCAGAATGTCTGAAATAAAAAACACAAGAAACAACAAATGTTGTCAAAGATGTGGAGGGAAAGGAACCCTCTTGCCCTGGTGGGGGGAATGCAAACTGTGCAGCCACTGTGAAAACAGTATGGAGATTCCTCAAAAAGTTAAAAATAGAACTACCCTATGACCCAGTAATTCCACTACCAGATATTTACTTAAAATACAAAAAAAAAAATAGTTCAAAAAGATATATGCACCCCTAAGTTTATTGCAGCATTATTTTTAATAGCCAATTTACAGAAGCAACCCAAGTGTCCATCAACTGATGAATGGATAAAGAAAATGTGGTATATATATATACACCACACACACACAATGGAATATTACTCAGCCACAAAAAAGAATGAAATCTTGCCATTTGCAACAATATGGATGGATCCAGAGGTTATATCACTGCTAAGTAAAATACATCAGAGGAAGACAAATACTATATGATTTCACTCATGTGTGGAATTCAAGAAACAAAATAAAGAAAGAAGATAAGAAACAAACCAAGAAATACTCTTAACTGTAGAGAACAAGTTGATGGTTACTATAGGGGAGGTGGTGGAGAAAAGGGTGAAATAGATAAAGGGGATTATTTTATCTATTTATTTATCTATCTATTTATCTATCTATTTATCTATTATCATCACTTGTCATGATGAGCACTGAGTAATGTATAGAATTGTTGAATCACACCATTGTACACCTGAAATGTATATAACACTGTAACAACGTATGTTAACTATACTGGAATTAAAATTTAATATAAAATCATACTGGAATAGTGTGGCCTTAAATCCAGTCATTGATGTTCTTACAAGAAAAAACACAGTGAAAGAGAGAAACAGACACAGAATACACTCAGGGAGAAGAAGGTCATAATGGAGGCAGAATTTGGAGAGATTCAGTCAAGGATTACTGGCAACTACTGGAAACTAGGAACAGGTAAGGAAGGATTCTTCTCAATAGCCTTAGGAGGCAACAAGGTCTAATGACACACTGATTTTGGGTTCCCATACCCCAGAACTGTGAGAGAATAAATTCTGTTTTTTAAGCCACCCAATTTATTTTGGTAGACCTATGAAACTAATACACAGCCTATACATTTAGAATGTTCTCTATTAATTACCCCCTAACACTCTTTGGAAGTTCTTTGGCATTCAATATTCACACTTTATTTTCTTATTTGAAACAGCTTTGATTTTCAGAATTAAATAGAGATCATACATTTGATCTCCAATGAAATCTATACATATTTTTAGGTTCCAATTATATACTTGAAGATTCCTTAAAACATGAGGTACCCTGATGTGTTCTTTAACTTTTGCACCATAGTATATAATGATGCAATTATGCCATCCAATGATTATGAGTGGAGCTTCATTTTTACATTTAGGAAAGACTAGGAATGACATTATTTAATTACTATTTTTAGTAGATGTAGATGTGGACCACCAGAATTAGTTGTTTTGTAAAAATCAAACACTTAAAATGTGGCCTAAGAGCATTTTAGCAGATGTAGAATTTATGTTAGAAAAAAGGATGCTATTGTACTCAGAGGGAAGAAATGCAAAGAGACATTCCTAAGATGTTTATCAAAAACATTTATGTGCCAATTATTGGTTTTGGTTGCAAACTTTGGAAGTACCAGGTAGTAGCAACACTTTCTTTCAGTTTGTAGTATCATTTATGAAGACAGCAATGGATAAGGTAAAGAGTGAACATAAATACTGTAACAGATGATTTGCTCTACATAAAGAAAATAAGAACCATAGAGACACCCTCACTCTCCAGCGAACAGTGTGTTCCTTGAATGACTCCTATATAACTAATATTCCTGGTGCAATCAGAAAGTAAGCCATGCAAAAACAAATGCATGAGATATCCAGCTTTGTGGATTTCACTTATATTATTAATTACAGGAAAAAGATATTAACATTTTATTAATTTAACATTTTGGTAACAGGAAAATTAATTATACGATGAAAGTCTCTCTTTCAAAAATGAATGACTCCATTAAAACATTTAATAATGCCTGTCTCACTGAAATAAATTCCACTTTAAAAATCTTCTGAACAGTTAAAGTGTTCTAATGTTTACAAAGTTAGATATTTTCATTATTTTTCTAAATAGATATATTAATTTAAGTACTGTAGTTTTAAGTGTATGTGTATCTAACCTTAATGGAGAGATGATTTTCCAGAATCCAGTCAGCTTTCTAACAAAGGTGACCAAATTATAGATATATCATCTTTGGTAATAACATGTACAGTGACTTTTCAGAAATATTTTAATAAATATTCAGTCTAAAGTAATAACTTTTTATTATAGTACAAAGTTAAATTATTTTGGGTTTAAAAGCTATTAACACTTCTTTACTCTTATAGGGAGACTTTGTTGTTTCTTTTTTTAAGCTATATAGACACTTTTTGCTACTGACTTTCCATGGAGGAAGGAACAATTGAAGAGCTGTAGAAAAATATTTTTCTACATATAGTTTTACTGATATTATTAACAACCTATAACAAATATAATACAATTATATATAATTATAATA
This sequence comes from Herpailurus yagouaroundi, assembly GCF_014898765.1. NCBI lineage: Eukaryota > Metazoa > Chordata > Mammalia > Carnivora > Felidae > Herpailurus > Herpailurus yagouaroundi. The sequence continues at coordinate 32,086,940 of NW_024412413.1, forward strand.
CATAGCTAACTCTCCCTCCATGGTATGACTGTATGAATCAGAAACAATCTAATCCATTTAGTCAATTCACTCTGAGCAATTGTGATATGTTACAACTTTCATATGCCACAGACACAAAGGCAATATTCAATGAGAAATTATTTATTCTCTATTTATCAAATAGTAACTGAATGTCTCCTATGTTCTCAATACCAAGGATATAGCTGCAAATAAGACCCACAGCTTTAAAAAGCTCACCATCTATGGGAAAGTAAATGAATGTTTCTACATAAGAGCTTTTGTTTTTCCAGGTTTTTATTATACACATTAAGTAGGTGCTATAGACTGAATGTTTGTGTCCTCCACAAATCCATGTGTTGAAAAGTAATCCTCAGTGTGATGGTATTTGGTGGTGAGGCCCTTGAGAATTGGTTAGGTCATGAAGGTGGAGCCTTCATGAATGGGGTTAGTGCCCTAGCGAAAAGAGGCCCCAGACAGATCCCTCATCCCTTCCTCCATGTGTGGTAACAGTGGGAAGATGGGTATCAGTGAGGAAGCTGACTTTCCCCAGACAGTGAACCTGTAGGTGCCTTGATCTTAGACTTCTCAGCCTCCAAAAGTATTTAAAATAAATTTCTGTTGTTTGTAAACTGCCCAGTCTATGGTATTCTGTCAAAGCAACCTGAGTGGACTAAGAAAGTGGGGCAGATGTAAATGCCAGGCCAAGTAAAGACATTTTATGCTCCTTGCTTCTATTGGATGTGACAAATTAATCATTTTGCCCTTGTGTCAAACATTTTCCTTACAAAGTCACACTACTACTTAGTTTCCGCCCTGCTCCCTCCATCCCAGGTATTGGCGATAATAGTACAGGCAGTTTCTGCAGACGCTTTGCCTACTTTCCCCTGATGTTAACATTTTATATAAACATAGTACATTTGGGGGCACCTGGGTGGCTCAGTCGGTTGAACGTCCGACTTCGGCTCAGGTCATGATCTCATAGCTCGTGAGTTCAAGCCCTGCATCAGGCTCTGTACTGACAGCTCAGAGCCTGGAGCCTGCTTCGGATTCTATGTCTCCCTCTCTCTCTGCCCCTAACCCACTCACATTCTGTCTCTGTCTCTCTCTCAAAAAATAAAAAAAATTAAAAAAAATTTAAACATAGTACATTTATTAAGACTTAGAAGTCAACACTGGTACATTACTATTAACTAATATGAGTTTACTAGGATTTCACCAGTTTTCCACTCGTTTCTTTCTTTTTATTCCAGGGTTCAATCCAGGATACTCCATTGTCTTTAGTGGTACATCAATTTTTGACTTTCTTATTTTTAAATGACATATCTTACTAGAGATAATATAATTTTGCTACTTTTCCTTCTTATTCATTTCCTGTTTCCTATTCATTTCAATAAAATTTCTGTAATTTAAAAAGATTTTTTTCTTTTTTTAATGTTTATTTATTTATTTTGAGAGAGAATGTGCACGAGTGGGAAGGGGCAGAGAGAGAGGGAGAGAGAGAATCCCAAGCAGGCTCCACACTCAGTATGGAACCTGACACGTGGGCTCGATTCCACAACTATGAGATCACAACCTGTGCTGATATCAAGAGTTGGACACTTAACCAAATGAGTCACCCAGGCACCCCTAAAAAAGATTCTTAATATTTGTTGAACCGCTCAAAAAATTTACAGCTCTGCTGAGTTTCAGGAGGTAGGTTTAAATTCAGAGTCAGAAAGAAAACTTTGGGAAGGGATAATATGATCAACTCTTCTAAAGTTCCTACGACAATTGAACATCATAAGACCCAGTAGAAGAAATTACTCTTCTGAAATTCCGCAAAAGCATGTTATACCACAAAGTGAGAGGTAAATTAATCTGACTGCTGCCTGACGTACAAATTCTTAGTCTTCATGGAGATAGAATTCCTCTTTGTGGAAAATCAAACCAAAGTTACCTAAGAATTCTAAGATCAGAGTTAGAGAGAGGTCATGGTAAAAAAGGTCAGCAAGAGCACTAACTTTGATACAGGACACCTTGCATTGTTTAGTCTCTTGACATCTGTGAGCACCACAGAGATTAGCGAGATGTTGTGTGGCACCATCTCTCTTATTTTCCCAAACTTCCCGGTTCATCGCATATTTGTGTCGCTTGTAGATGAGCTTCTCCTTGATTTTACTTTAGCTATGAAGATTTATTTATGATCTGTAAAAACTATCTTACTCCACTGAATGTCATTTTCCTAAGGATGAACATTTTACATTGTTTTGTTTTATACTTAGTTTTCCTTTCTTTAATTTATTATTATTGTTCTTTAAAATAAGGAATTTATACGGGGCGCCTGGGTGGCTCAGTCGGTTAAGCGTCCGACTCCAGCTCAGGTCACGATCTCGCGGTCCGTGAGTTCCAGCCCCGCGTCGGCTCTGGGCTGATGGCTCAGAGCCTGGAACCTGTTTCCGATTCTGTGTCTCCCTCTCTCTCTCTGCCCCTCCCCTGTTCATGGTCTGTCTCTCTCTGTCTCAAAAATAAATAAACGTTAAAAAAATAAAAAAAAAAGTAAGGAATTTATACATATGGTAAAAAATCAAGGTTTACAATGGAGCTTATAGGGCAAACAAGCAGACACCCTCCCCCTTTTCTAGGCCCAGACCCCAGAGATAAACTCTTTTCATCATTTACGTTTTGCTTCTTCTGGTGGCTACATTTGAAACTCTAAACAACATATTAACACCATATTAGGAGCAACTTATCAACTTATCTTTGGAAAATATGGAAATTTACTCTATACTCAGACATCTGGCTCTTCTCCAGCCTGGTGTCTGCTCTCCTTCCTGGTTTGATAGTCTTTATCTCTACTTCTCCCACAGTCACCTTTGTAATTTAGAACTATACTAAATACCCCAATTCTTGTTCCACTGCTTTAGAAGATGCTTTTGTTTTCCTTTTCCCATTATGCACATAAGCTTATATACCCCTATTTCTTCCCCACTTCATCTTCTAATTTCTATCAGTGAGACTTTTTTAATGTTGTTGAGGTTACTAACATTACATCTTGTTTTGTAATTGCTTTTTATAATTTATATATAGGTTAATTAAAAATGTAAAACCAGCATACAACTTTCACATTATATTCATAATATAAATTATATAATATTCATAAAATTCCTTGTTGATCTTTGTGGGGTTTGCTAGGATTGCCTTCCATCTTCTTAGGTACAAAGTAAGGATTTCTGTTTCACTTGAAGGTGAATGTTCTTAGAGTTGATTTTTTACTACTGTATCCCATCAATCCATTCATTAGTTTACTTAATTAATACTTATTGAGTGTCCACTCTGTGGCAGGTATAGTTGAAGGCACTGAGGAAACAGTAGTAAATGAAACAAATAGAAAACTCTGTCTCTTGTGGGGGGCCTGAGTGGCATCTAACTTTGGCTCAGGTCATGATCTCCGGGTTTATGACTTCTGTCCCACGTCAGGCTCTGTGCTGACAGCTCAGAGCCTGGAGCCTGCTTCCGATTCTGTGTCTCCTTCTCTCTCTGCCCCACCCCTGCTCGTACTCTGTCTCTCTCTCAAAATTAAATAAACATAAAAAATAAATAAAAAAGAAAGAAAACTGTTCTAGTGAAGTAGGAGACTAAGTGTGAGAGGATAGTTGTGATTTGGTTTATAATTTAAAATGGAGTGGTTAGAAATGACTTCATTGGGGATACCTGGGTGGCTCAGTTGGTTAAGTGTCCGACTTCAGCTCTGGTCATGATCTCGCGGTTTATGACTTCCAGCCCCACATTGGTCTCTGTGCTGACAGCTCAGAGCCTGGAGCCTGCTTCGGATTCTATCTCTCCCTCTCTCTCTCTGTTCATCCCCCATTGTGCTGTGTCTCTCAAAAGTAAATAAATAAACATTTCAAAAATTAAAAAGAAAAGAAAGGAAAAAAAAGACCTCACTGGGTAGGGGGTGTTTGAGCAAGTCATAAAGAAGGTGAAGGAAGGAATGATGGGTTTGTGGACAGGACATGCCTAATGACAAACTTTAATTTTAAGTGTGCAGGACACTGAGACTTGTTTGAGTTGTGTTACAGTTAACCTTTGTTGTATACAAAACACTCAGACTCAGTGGCTAATAGCCCACCACCACAGCATAGTATTCCCTGTACGCTTTTGCTAATTTCACTGGCCTCACTCATGTAGATTCACTCAGGTGGCATTCAGCTGGGATGGATAGTCTCGGGTTCTTTTTTTTTTTAATGTCCATTTATTTTTGAAGGAGAGAGAGAGACAGAGCATGAATGGGGGAGGGGCAGAGAGAGAGAGGGAGACACAGAATCTGAAGCAGGCTCCAGGTTCTGAGCTGTCAGCACAGAGCCTGAAGCAGGTCTCGAACTCACGAGTTGTGAGATCATAACCTAAACTGAATTAAGATGTTTAACCGACTGAGCCACCCAGACGCCCCGGGGAGTCCTAGGTTTTGAGACTTGCCTGGTAGGGCTGGAAATTTGGGAAGTCCAAGCCCTTCTCTTCATGTGGTGTTCCATGCTGGGCTTCTTCACCTGATGACAGAGGATCCACAACGATGAACACAACAATTGCAAGAACTTCTACAGTGTTACCTGTGCCAAATTCTATTGGTCAAAAAAGGTCACAAGAAGTCCAGATTTAAAGGATGGGAAAAGAGATTCTACTTCTCAATGGGAGGAGCTGAAAAAATGGTATAGTCATTTTTTTTTTTTCAATGCACTAAAAGTTGATTGCCTCCCAAACAATAATGAAAAGATATGCACTGGGTGTTAACACTCAATTTACTTCAATTTCAATAAATTTCAATTTATTTAAAGAGAATAAATTAATTTTGGCGAGTTTAACACTTTCTGATTGATTCTATGCGTGAGAATATCGATATGAGGACAACTAATTCAGTAATTAATAAAAACATCTTCAGTTAATCTCCATTTCTGTACCTTTACCTTTTATCTTCTGTACCTGTACACCCTGAGGCTAATGCCTGTCCATAATTACTGCAAGAATGTGCTACCTCATCCACTGCAGCCCAATTATTTGCATATTGTAGACTGCTGCCTTTTCCACTTTGTTTCATTTACTTGAACATTTCCATCTCATTTACATCTTCTAGAACTATGTTGAAATTTCTAGCTGCTGGTGACCTCTCACCCAATCTCTTTGCTGGTTGTGTTATTCATTTCCACTGTGTCCTACGCTTTCTACTCTGTCTCAAGGGGCTGAAAGCCTGGGAACTACATTTCTAGAGTACTTTGCTTCAGAGTTTTTGATGTCATTTCTGTTCTTTTAATAATATGCACTCATAAAAAGTTACAAAGGAAAAGAGAAGCAGAAACCATTCTTCGAACTGCAGTTGCTTTGAACTCTAGCAGGCGTGTGCTTCTGCAGCAGCTGGATTCTATGTTCCACTGCCAGCCACTGGCTTGGGGGTTGGGAGCAATTGCAACCCTGTGAACTTGTGTGGGAGTTTCCTGACTTCTTGACTGCAGTTTGCTGCTGGGTGACCTAAAGAACTAGGAGCTGTTTATTCCTGATGTTTGCTTTTGAGCCTTTGGAGTTATTTTGTAAACTGTATCAATTCTGTATCAATTCCCTTTATACTTGAAATCCCTAGAGTTGTTTCTGATTTCCTAATGGGTACTTGGAGTTATTTCTTTAAGTATTCCTTTATTGTAATTTTAATTCAGTCAGGAGGAAAGGGGGGCAAATGTATGCATTCAGTCTGTTGTTTTGAATTAGAAACCATTTACATTTATCACCTGTTTTGCTCAGTTGTTTGAGGTTTTTATCCTATATACTTTCTCAAGAAAAAAGTTAGGACATACAAAAGGGTATGACATTGAAAAGGTAATTTCTTGATTTTTAAAAATAACCTTAATCTGATGTCTCATGGACATTCTGATAGCAGCTTTCCTAGGAGAACATTATTCCTTCCTCTGTGATGGACAGTTTCTTGTGTCAGCTTGACTGGATTTTAGTTCCCAGTTATTCAACCAAACACAATCTAGGTGTTGCTCTGAAGATATTTTGTAGATGTGGAAAAAGTCCATAATCACTTGACTTTAAATAAAGGAGATTATTCTCAGTAATTTTGGTGGGCCTGAAATAATTAGTTGAAGGACTTAATGAAATCTTCCTGAGGAAGAAATTCCAACTGTGAACTTCAGCTTCAGCTTCCACCTGAGAGTTTTCAGTCTGTCCTTCTTGATGGATAGTCCTCCAGATTTTGGTCTCGCCCAGCCTGCCCTCATACCCCATAATCCTGTAAACCAATTCCTTGCATTAAACCATCTATCTATGTATCTAGCCAGCCATCTAGCTATCTAGGTTCTTATTCCCTGATGGTACCCTGTTACAACCTTTAAGCCCCAAATTGGAAAGTCACTATTTCTCCATATCCCAACCAAACAATGGGATTTTGTCAAGTTTTAGTCTTTTTTGCCCATTTGTTCTCTAGATATTTTATAGTTTTATTTTTATTCTTAAATCTTTCATCTATTTAGAGTTTATTCTGGAGTACAGAGTGAGGAAGATTCAAATTTATCTTTTTCAAGATGACAGCTCAATTGCCCAATGACATTCATTAATATCTTAAATCCCTGTGTAGATGTGAGAATACTTCTGGAGTTTCTACTGTAATACTGTTTTAAATTTTGAGGCTTTATAATATATTTTAATATCCAATAGGGTTTTCCCAATTTTGTTACTTTTTTTAGCTTGATATTCTTGGTTTTTGGTTTTTTAGCTTTTTCTACAGAAACTTTAAGATGTACAGCTTCATTAAAATGTACTGGTGTTTTTACTGGGATCATACTGAATTTATAAAATCAAGGAGAATTGATATCATTATGAAGTTGAGTTTTCTTAATTACAAATATGGAAAATCTTACTATTCATTTAAATCTACCTTTATGGCCTTTTAGTTTTTTTCATTTAGGTTTTGTGTTTTTCTTTTTAAGTTCATTTCTAGATGTTCTGTCATTTTGCTGCTATTATAATTTCAATCTTTGCTTCTTTTATAGCTTTGCTTCCTAACGTTTATTCTTTTTACATGATAAAGACAATTGCCTTCTGAACTCTCAGGTATTGAACTAAATCTTCTTACTTTTTGTAGAACTTTTATAATGGATTCTTTTCAGTTTCCAGGTACATGATAATTTCAGCTGCAAGTAGTTATAATTTAATCTTTTCTACTTTTTATTTTTTAAATCTTTAATTTCCTTTTTTTTTCTTCTTTTTTCCCTTTTGTTATCAACACTGGCTAACACCTTTAGTAGAATGTTACATTAAAATGCTACCAGAGAACCTATTCACTGTATCAATTTCTTTAGTTTAAATATTTCCAGTATGTCCTTGTTCACTTTAATGCTGGCATACTATTGTAAGGAAGTATCTATCAGTTCTTATTTTAATGAAGATTTTTAATTTTTTAAATTTTATTTATTTTGAGAGAGAGAGTGAGAGTGTGTATGCGTGTGAGCAGGGGAGGAGCAGAGAGGGAGAGAGAGAATCCCAAGTGGGCTCCATGCTGTCAGCACAGAGCCCAATGCAGGGCTTATTCTTGTGAATCATGATATCATGACCTGAGCCGTTATCAAGAGTTGGAAGCTTAATCGACTGAGCCACCCAGGTGCCCCCAAATGAAGCTTTTTATGAGTTGGAGTGCCTAGGTGGCTCAGTTGGAAAGCATCCAACTTTGGCTCAAGTCATGATCTCAGAGCTCCTGAGTTCAAGCCCTGTGTCAGGCTCTGAGCTGTCAGCACAGAGCCTGGAGCCTCAGATTCTGTGTCTCCCTTCCTCTCTCTCTCCCCCTCCCCTGCTCACACTCTGTCTCTGTCTCTCTCAAAAATAAATAAATATTAAAAAAAATTTTTTTTAAAGTGAAAATGAGTGCTAAGTTTTTGTCAAATGGTCTTTCAGTATCTATTGAATTGATCACACAGTTTTCTAGGTATATTAATAAGAATTTTTTATTAATAATTTTCTACTGTTAAATTATCTTTGAATACAGGAAACAAATCTCATTTGTTTACGAAATAATAAACTTTCATTAGTCTTCCAATTGTTTTGCAACAATATTCATAAGTGAGATACAACTGTCTATTTCTTTTTATTTATTTATTTACCCACGTTTTTCTTTAATGTTTATTTATTTATTTTGAAAGAGAGAGAGAGTGTAAGCAAGGGAGGGGCAGAGAGAGAGGGAGAGAATCAGGCTTTGTACTATCTGTGCAGAGCCCGAGGCGGTGCTTCAACTCAGGAACTGTGAGACGGTGAGTTGAGCCAAAATCAAGAGTCTGACACAACCAACTGAGCCATCCAGCTGCTCCTGTCATTTCTTTTAGATCAGGTTTGTTTTGAGGGTTGCAATTAAATTTAGGTAGTAGATTTTGTTGTTGTTGTACCAATTATTCACTACCCATCCCAGTGAAGGATTATAATTCCTCGCCCCATTGGCATCAGTTTGGCCTTGTTACTTGCTTTGACCGTCTGGGCAGTTGTGACCTATGCTACTCATCAACAGAAAGCTTAGGAACCATCAGCCTTTTCCTTTTGCTTGTGAGGCCAGCATATCTTTCATAGCTGATGATCCTTTAATCTGAGTTCCCAAATGAAGAAAACATGGGATATATAAGCAGTCAACTGTCCAGACATGGAATATGAATGAGGAGTAAACATTTGTTCCTGTAAGCCAACATTTGGGACATTTACTAATGTAGCATAACCTTCTGGTTAAAATTATTCTTTAGTATTTAATCATGTTTGCTTGTATTTTTTTTTAATGCTTGCTAGTATTTTAATTGCAGGCATTTCTCCCATTATTTATTCCTGATGGTTGCTCTTTGTATACATGAAGTAAACTGATTTCTAATATAGCTCAAGGGAAAAAATATTAGAAAGTTCTCTTCCTTTTCTTGCCACCTTGAATTACATGATAATTTTCCTTGTGAAGTCATCTGAAACCGATACCTTTTTTGGAGGGTGGAATATCTCTTTGATAGTTTTAAAATTACTTTTTTGTAAAGGAGGATTTTCTTTCTACGCTTTTTATCTTTCATTGTCAGTGGTGCTAATTTTCCCAGAAAATCATTGATTTATTTCAGATTTTCATCTTTGCTAATAAAACATAGCCACTTTCGATTTAAATAATTTCCTCTGTATTTTTGTCTCAAGCTTCAAAAAATCTTTATTTGTATAGAAAAATAGGTGAATGACTTAAAATTAGCATCTAAATTTGAAATTTTAACATTGAAAAATAAAAATCAGTACTTATTCGGGTCAGGATGGAGATAAATTTTATTTTTTATAGTTACATATTACAGGGAATACACTTTCAAGTGTTAAAAATCTATTATCATATATGTCATTAAGAATATGCTTCAACTTGCTTGGTTTTCATCTTTTCTATCTCTTATAAAACCTCCACCTTGAGAAAACCTCATTAATATATCGACACTGGTGATATGAGAGGAAGATGACAGAATCTCTTCCATTGTAATTGTAGAAAAATAGAGATAAGCAGTCAAATCAAAGATCAATTTGGAGCAGGTTTAGCAGTAGAGAAATATTGATTCACCATCCACGTTTTAATCAGTAACTCGGAGGGTGACAGAAACTTTACTTAAAATTCGCTGCTCTCAAAAAGTTAGGTGAGATAAATAATTATGATGGGTCATAAAATGAACATTCAAAATGACCTCAATCAAAATGAGTGAAGGAGGTCAAAAGTTACAAACATCTGGTTATGAGATAAATCAGTCCTGGGGTATAAGCTACAGCATGTTGACAGTAGTTAATCCTGTATTGTATTTTTGAAAGTTACTAAGGATTTGGATCTTAAGTTCTCATTCCAAGAAAAAAATCTGTAACTATGTGTGGTGATGGATGGATGTTAGCTAATCTTGCTGTGGTAATTCTTTTGTAATAAATACACACACCAAATCAATATGTTGTACATCTAAAATTGATACAATTGTATGACGATTAAATCTTGATTAAAAAAAAAAAAGGAAAAAATGGCCTCAATTGTTTGGAATACAAGGCTGAAACAAGTAAGATGCAATTTAATGGGATGGAGGGAAACATCAGTATTTTGGTATGGATACGAATTGTCACTCTATGGGATAAGGCTTAGCACCAGTACAGTGATGCAAGTTTAATTCACCATTACCAACATTCGAGCCAGCATTGTTTTGTTGGTTTATGCTATTTAAGAGTTACCTTGTTCTGGGGCGCCTGGGTGGCGCAGTCGGTTAAGCGTCCGACTTCAGCCGGGTCACGATCTCGCGGTCCGTGAGTTCGAGCCCCGCGTCAGGCTCTGGACTGATGGCTCAGAGCCTGGAGCCTGTTTCCGATTCTGTGTCTCCCTCTCTCTCTGCCCCTCCCCTGTTCATGCTCTGTCTCTCTCTGTCTCAAAAATAAATAAACGTTGAAAAAAAAATTAAAAAAAAAAAAGAGTTACCCTGTTCTTAGTTTGAACTAATAGAAATGCAAGAAACATATCATAAGAGATACATATCTGTCTATTCTCTGTGCTAGAAGGACTCCTTTGGAAATACTGTATTCAATTTTTAGTCATATTTTAAGAGAGAGACTGAAACCTGCAATTTGTCAAATAGCTGTCTGGACTGTGAAGCTGTTATAGAAACGATATCATGAGAAGTATTGGAAGTGTCTGAAAATTTGAATGTGAAGATTAAGACTAAAGGGAATTTCTCTTCTAGGAAGTTTTACATGAATCTCCGTGTTTGTCCAAAGATCCGTCTGCTAAGCCTGTCCCACATACTGCACATTCATTCATTCATTCCATCAAGAATTATATGGAATGTCTGCACATACCAGGAGCTGTTCTACACTTTAGGGCACTTAATGTGAGGGAAACAGACACTTATGGAACTGACTCTGTGGGAGTCACAGACATTAAACAGGAACACGTTAGTGATAAGTGCCATGAGAAAGTAAAACGGCATGATAATGAAAAGTAACTAAAGAGGGAGTGATTTTTATATCTTAGTTATGAAAGGTCTCTCTGAAGAGTTGACATTTGACACTAGATGAATTACAGGAAGAAATCAGCCAAGATATAGGATTGGCATCTCCCTTGCACAGGGATTTGGGAGGGCAAAGGTCTTCTCTTGTAGGAATGAGTTTGGCTTGTGGCAGGAGCAAGGGATAGAACGGTAGGCGATGAAATTGGAAACATAAGCAGGGCAATTTCTTTTATTTTTTTGTAGAGTGACAGAGAGAGTGTGAGCAGGGGAGAGGGGCAGAAGGAGAGAGACAATCTTAAGCAGGCTCCAGACTCAGAGCAGAGCCCGGTGTGGGGCTCGATCTCACAACCATGGGATCACGACCTGAGCCGAAATAAAGAGTCCAATGCTCGATGGACCAAGCCACCCAGGTGCCCCAGGGCTATTTCTTGTAGAAAGTTTAGACTATGGTTATGAGTTTAAATTTTATTCTTAGTGTCTGAGAAGTTCATGAAAGGTTTAAACAGGGAAATTCCATGATCAGATCTGTAAGCTACAAGGCTGCTGTAACTCAGGGGGAAGTGTGAAAGAAAGAAACACTCAGGGGTGCCTGGGTGGCTCAGTCGGTTCAAGGTCTGACTCTTCAACCCAGGTCATGATCTCATGTTTTGGGAGTTCTGTGCTGACAGTGCAGAGCCTGCTTGTGATTCTTTCTCTCCCTCTTTCTCTGCCCCTCCCCTGCTCATGCACACACATGCTTGCTCTCTCTCAAAATAAGTAAACTTAAAAAAAATTTAAAACAAAGAAAAGAAACACTTAGGAAGCACTTTATTTTTAGCATTTTCCATATTAAGTAGATGTTGTTTGCTTACTCATATTCATTTTCCTCTAAACTGTAGCTTCCTCAAGAGCAAGAATCATATCTTGTTTATTTTTGTGTGGCCAGCACCCAGAAAAATATCTGGAACCCAAGACATACGCAATAAATGTTTCCTTGAAGATTTTAATGTTATTATCTCTTAAATAAAAAAAATAATATTTGGAAGCTGGTGAGATCTATTTCTGTCACAGAAATGGTAGCAAAGAAAGCCAGTTTGGAACAACAGCATAGTGAAACCGACATAGAAGCAAACAATGAGGTGTATTTCTGTTCCCTTTTATTCTATCAGCTCATTCCAGCTTATTCCTGATTGTCTTCTGAATTTGAGTGTCACGAGTCAATATCTGAATCCTTAAACTATTTTTCACCTTTTTTATTAACTGGTGCTGACTTATTTCTGTTACTTTCAAAAGAGAAAGAGCCCTAGGATTAATTTTTGATTTCTACTTACTTGCTGAATTATTTTGGGCAAGTTATTTAACTTCTATAAGTTTTAGTTTTATATTCCTTAAACCAGGTTTGATAAAAGTACACTATCTGATGAGAATACAAATTCAGATAATGCAATTAATTGGGTTCTTCTCTGTCTAGATTCCATTAGTCATACTACGTGTGGAAGGTAGCCATGATGGTATTTGGATTGGAATGAAATGCCAGGTGAGTTAATGACAAGCTAGCCCATTTGGATTTCTTCATCCAAGAAGGAGAGTGAGTCTCCAAGTCCCTAGCACTTTCTTAGCCCAATTGCCCCATATCTGTTTTACCAAATGGGCCCTGAAAGATTCCTGGAACTGATGCCTATGACCTAGAAGTCCAAACTATCATTGTCAGACACATGGTAATATTTAAGCCAGAGTTGATAGCTGTTACTGGATGACACCAAGCTATAATTGGGACCAGCATGGCTGGTCCATCTCAATCCTTTCCCCCCTCTCCCTGATCCGCCTCATCGGAAATCTTGGGCAGGCTCAACCTAATCATTTAATTACACTTCTACTAATATTACTTCATATGTTATTCAATTGAAAATTTTATACATCAATTATGACATTATGGTGGGGTTCTGCCATAATAAAGTCTACCGATAAGGTATCAAGAGAATTAACTGAGATTATATATGTGAAGTTCTTGGTGTTGAGCATTAAACACTCAATGACTGTGAAACTGGTATCAATCATTAGTATTATAGTCCTCAAAATTATGGTTATTACAGTTGGAGGATGAGCAGTAAAGGAGTTGAAACTCAACATGGCTAATTCTAATATTTCTTATATAGTTGGAGAATAGAGTTAATACAAATGGCTGAAGTGATAATCTGTGAATTTCACTTGTATAAGTTGCTTTTTTTTACTCTTCTATCCAGATCAATTGTGAGTTGGATGCATATTTAATATTTTCAAAAGAAGAATTGGCAGTCAGTTTGTTCTGTTGGCATTTTTGCTTAGACATATGCTCTATCTATGCCCAGAGATGGTATTATTTTTACCTTCCTGTCAGCATACTGATCTCTTTTATAACAGCAAACATTTCAAAATATGAACTTTTGGGATTTAGTTTATTCATTTTAAAGCAGTCATCTTTTAAACTTGTATTCATTTCCCTTGATATATGAAGTCTGTATATTCTATGCTACTTAGGATTTGTAAAGCAATTATTAAAAGTCTTTGATATTTATAAAGGATCTGAAGCTTTCAGAGTGATTAATTATTGATTACCCAAATGAATCAACCTATCAGGCCATAATAAATATTTAATATTTTCTTGGAATGAAGTAATGCATTTCATGAAATTTTTTCATTATATTGTTATTCTGGTTTTAAAATTTCTCACGTGTTATTTTGCAATTAGATGTAATCTGCTTTTTGAAAACAGATATTTTTTGTTCTTATAGCATATTTGTTATTTTAAATAAACCAAAAATATAACATAGTTAATAACCACACATTTCTCATTTAAATCTGAATGGTTTTAAATTTATCTGTTAAGAATTTTTTGGTGTCTGATATTTATAAGCAAGAAAAATATCCTTCTTTCTCCCTTCCTTCCTTCCTTCCTTCCTTCCTTCCTTCCTTCCTTCCTTCTTTTTCTTTACACAAAAACAGGTTTGGATGTTTTCACTGTTCTAACAATGTCAATCAGTACAAGTCACTTCTCAAAAACTGATTGGTTCAGATTAATATTTGTAAGAAATTTGTTAAGCACTAAGTACAAAGTGCTGTTACCTGTGTCTATGGAATCAATGTCTCCATTAAAAAACTGCTGTTCAGTGATGGAAACATGGACCTATTCAACAATGAAAACCTTTACAATGCAGCAACTGCATTCAAATAGTAAAACACTTATGATATATTCTTTGTGTGAACAGGTCCAAGAGTCTTTGAAGAATGTAGTCACATTAGGAGCACTACCCATACACAATTAAAAACTGTGTAAATATTCTGTGCGCTATGACAGATTAGGATGTAACAACAAAAAGGACATAGTTCCTACTTCTCAGAGCTTGTAGTGTGAGAGGTAAGTGCAAAGCCAATCACATAAAAGTGCTGTGATAATGAAAACATCCAGAACTAAGGCAGTACATAGTGAATATATAACACCCTATGTGTTTATGTCTATGTATGTGGAGAGGGGATAAGTAGGAATTTGCAAAGTGAATAAGTTGGGAGGAAAACATTTGTAATAAAAATAGAGTCCATAAAAATGCTTAGGGTTTTGAAAAAGGTAGTTGGAAGAGTGGGATGAAGGGGAAAGAGAATTATGTTAAAGAAACTGAATAGAGCTTTAAATAAACATTGATGAATAAACAAATGAAATAGTTAAGGGTGTTAGACCAAGTGAAAGAATAAGAACTATGAAAAAATGCAAAAATTTTTTTTAAAAGAATGGGAGGAAAACTCAGAATAATGCAAAATTGGAAATTAAAACACTTATGAATTAAATGTTTAAAAGGTAAATGTGAAAATGAAAGATATGACTGGAAAATGTATTTCATGGGCACTCTTGAGTATTACCTTAAAAATACATTTCATTGCAATATAAAGTTTAGGAAAAATTGGATAGATTTATTTATCACAGGACTTCTCAGAGCCGTTGATATGTGAATACACACTGTGATTCTTGCAGAAAGAAATATACTATGGCAGCTTTTCCTATATTTCTTGACTACACATTTTTTTCTTACTAGAATTTCCAGGGATTAATATTCTGAGAAACACAATGAAAAATACTATATTAACAGAGATGTATCAAAAAATGGAGCAGAGATGGGGAATAAGAAACCAACTTTACTTGTTTTCCCTGAATTTGACATTAATTCTCCCTGGGCAAACCCCTTTTGGTTTCAGTCACACCTTTTCCCACCTACTTTCCAGTCTGCCATAATTTATTTTTCATATTTTCAAGCATAAAATCCCATTATGTACTATATGTATTCATGTGTGTATATACATGTACATGTGTAAGTACATACATTCATACATATATGTAGTGTGTATATACAATGTATATATATGTGTGTGTATACATATATAAATATCTTGCATCTTTGGTTCTCCTTAAAAATCAGTTTTCTGAGTTCAAAGGTAAATGGTATCAACAATTTTGACAGCAGTTAAGAGTAGTATATGACAGAAAATATAATGAAGACCTTCTTTGGTTTAAAGTAAAAATAAAAAAATATATAATATACAAAAAATATAATATACAAAATATAATGTGGAAAATGCAGTAGGAATATTCCCTCAGTCTTCAAACATATTACCACACAGAAACTCTTAAGGGATCAATAACCAGAGTGTTTATGCATGCCATATGGAAATATTTCCTCTGCAGTGTGCCTGCATTGCTATTTAAGTGGAGAATAAATGTTATGTTAGCAATATTTTTATATAGCCTAGAATTTTTTTATTTTTTTCTCCATTGCATCTGGATGGCAAATAAAAGATAAAACTCAGCTAGAGAAAAAGTTATTTATATAATCTTACACAATGATATGATTTTAAATGAAATTTTTACAATTTTACCCTTGAAAGAATAAGCAGCTTTTGCTTTTTCAAAAATAATAAGTTCAGCACATAGGTAAATACGTGCTCTGACAACAAGAAAAAATATTTTATGGACTGTTATTCTATAACTTTAAGTCAATGCTGGACATAACAATGCATTTTATACACTAAAATGATAATTCAAATAGAAAAATTCAGTAACTTTGGAATATCTAAAGCTATTGTGCTTGGATGTCTATCCAGAGGATTTTCATAATGCACCAATTTCTTTTTATGACTTTTATCTACCAAATAAGAGTAAAGATGAAAATCATCTTAACACTGTTAACTTTTCACATTATAAAGCACTACATATTATAAAGCATTCCTCTCAATCATAGAATAATTGAAAAACAGGAAATTATAGAAAGAATATTAAAATTGTACACATCCACTCACCCAGTGTTAACCATTCTTAACATTTGCCATATTTGCCTACACATGGCTTGGATATGCACTGCTCTATTTATCCTGCATTATAGATACACAGTTTTACTTTGCAGCACAGCATCACTCTGTATGTATTCCAAGCCACATAACGTTGTTTTTTCACATCAGTGGCACTGTAAGGAGAGTCTCATGTTTACTCAGACATAAATCCCATAGTCTACTACATGGTATCCACAGCTTGTTTCCTTTCCTGACTCTAGCAGCCCTTTCATGCTGTCTGTGACTATCACTTCTCTTAGGTAATGTTGTTGCATACTGTGCTGTAATCACACAACAAATCCTGCTCCCTCCTCCATGGGACCCTATCAAAACTGATTTCTTTGAAACTTTTGAGAAGCATCCTTCTATACTCTAGGTAGTAGGGAAGAAAATACCTTTATCTAAATCCCTAAAATTATGTTTTCCTTGGTGTATTATTAAACTTCTGAGGTCTGGATTTTAATGTTATGCAGATTTTTTTAATAGAAAAAAGGTTTTAATTATGGTTGCAACTTCTTCCCTCCATGAAATGAGAGAGTAGGGCAGGAGTTACATCTATTGACAATTCTGTGTAGTGAGAATGGCCTCTCCTCTCACACCCTAAAAACTTTGTGACTTTCCCAAATTTATGACTTTCTGGTGCAGAAGTATACCTTTGTCAGTTCTGTACCTCCAGGGTCTAATATCATGTTTGGCATATAATACACCTTGAAAATGTGTTTTATTTGTGTGTATGTGTGTGTGTTGGGGTTGGTTAGCATTTGTGTATACATATTTGTATGTGTGTGTGCATTATTTTATTATTGATGATTGGTGGTTATTTTTTTCCTGAATAAATGTTGGTTATATTGGTTAAAAATGTAGAGAGAAATATATATCTTGTTTTAGTAAAAAGAAGCATTGACTCTTGCTAGATGTAGCACTAAATCTTTCTCCAGGTAATTTCCATATATATTAAGACACCAAGGCACTCATATTATGGAGAGAAACGGGGTTCCTATTGTTTATCTGAAGATAGAGCTATAGTACAGTGCAGGTGCAAAGCTATGCCATGATAAGAAACATTATATAATAAGAATGTACAGCTCCTGCTCAGAGTGAATTACCATTAGGAAAATCCCTAAAGATGTTTTCAGTGATGTTGTCCTATTCATCTGCTTTGAGAGTTTAGGAAAGGGGACATTTATCGAAACCTTAGAATTTGGCCAATTTATTTCTTGGAAGATAGAAAAACTACTCTTAGGAGAACTATGTTTTACTGAAATTTCTACTTCTCCTTAATTTACTTGACTTCTTTTCTATTGAATAAATTACACTTCACAGAGATCTTGGAAATTCTTTTAATGACTTTGGGATATACAGCTGGGCTCCAACTCATTAAATAGTTCTGTCAACTTCTACCAAATAACTATGTCTAGTCCTTGCCCAATGAGTGTTGGAAAGTTCTAGAACTACCATCCTTTTTGGGGAGTACAAGTGATATATGCTTGTTTCATCCTCAGAGCAACACCAACCAGGGATTTCCCGTATTATATTATGCCAAACCCAGCCACCAATTGTTTAAAAGCAAAAAAAAAAAAAAAAAAAAAAAAAAAAAAAAAAAAAAAAAAAAAA
>NW_024412413.1:32104879-32125374 GCF_014898765.1 Herpailurus yagouaroundi
AAAAAAAAAAAAAAAAAAAAAAAAAAAAAAAAAAAAAAAAAAAAAATCAAGCAAGTTTCCCTAAACAGCAGACACTGGTCAATTTATTATCTACCACATTTTGAAATTTCCTAAAAGCTATCATGTAAGCATAGATACATATTTTAACGTTAGCCATGATAAATTACATAAAAGATATAATTCACATTCACAAAATATACAGCTTTCCATTAATAAATATGTATTAGATTTCTTCTATATATTTATAAGATGTCAAGTATTAATATTTCTAAGTTAAATATCACCAAAAAGAGTGTCCTAGTTAATCTTTTATGATTGTAAAAATTAAAGGCAGAAAAGATTAAAAAAAATGTAATAATACTAAAATTTGTCTCAAAACACACTTTAACTTTTACTCAAGTGAGTCTTGATTACTGATTTCATACTTAATAAGGATGAACAACTTTCACTTAAGCTGTTCAGTTATGTAGTGGCTACCCCTGAATCATTGGACATCCTTCTGATTTCTCATCAAGTCATCCTTTTCAATGGGAAATTGATTTTTGCCCCCTGTTATCATCCTTGACTTATCTTGTAGGTGAACCTGAAACTCAGCTTTTTGAAGTCAATCCTGTCAAGGTTAGTGTTGTTTTGTAAGCATTAATGAATATATAAGCACATATTGTCGTCTAACTCTAATAAATAGAGCATCAATGGAGAATCCTTAACTCTAGGAAACAACTGGATACAGGAAGGTCAAAAAAAGGAAGAAGTGGTCTTGCTTTGATTCTAGGCTAATGAATGAACTGGCATTAGAAAATCCTCTACTTGTATGCACCATGCCAGGATCCCTGAGATGGCAACAGTCTATACCCCCAAATGGAATGCAACACACATTTCTGTCTGCTCATATTTTCGGGGCCCCCAATCTGATGGTTGCCAAGCCAACTTCTCAGCAAACAGAAAGACAAACAAGGCAATAGCTGTCCCTGAGAGATAAAGGACCGACAACTAATAAGCACCCTAAAGCTAATTCACGAGTCACAGTTCAAAGATCTAATTCTTACAGATGTTTTTAACCTGACAATCTAAATTTGGAAAGAAAGTGACAATGTGAAATTTTACCTTTCTCTCTCAACCAGGCACCTCTATTCGAAATCTAGGAGGGTTGACTTTGATTAACTTTTGCCTGGGTCTGCCAGTTTTCCCAGGATCCTGTCTGCAGGCTCTGGAGTGAGTGCAATGTCCCAGCAGGTATTATCCTGGTTATGAGAAACTGTAAAGTAAGAAAAATAATTTTCCCTGTCCCCTTTATGGTGTGTGCTTGGCTGAGCTCCCTTTTTGTCTAGGACACCTCGTAAATGGATAAACCTATCTAGGTTAAACGTTCTCCACTGTGGCCACTGTAATTCAAGATTATCTTTGGTAAGATTAACCTGCTCGTTCAGGCTTTAAACGAAATTTTATTCACCTGAGGCATCGCATTGGCGCCAGTCCAGCTTAAGTCCGACTAGGTCCTTCCCCCGGAACTAGCCTGGTTTCTGGTTTCTGATTTCCGGGCCGGAACCGGTCCGGCCCTGGACTCGGTCCGGTTTTTAAGTCAGACCCGGGCTGGCTCTTACACCGGGTCCGATTTTTAAAGGGGACTCAATTTTTCTTGTGCCAGTTTTTGGGCCCAGTCTGGAAAAAGAAATGTTAAAAAAAAAAAGTTCTCAAGCTCCTAAGGCAAACCTGTGAAGGATCCATAAGGACTTAGCTACCCTGTCTTGAAGCAGCGAGAAAGCGGCGAGCTCCAGGGGCCCAACAGGTACGTACGGTTGGTTGTTGGATGTTCCCGGGAGCTGACGGGGCCTTGTTAGGTTCCTTCTCAAGGTTACTCACAGAACTGTTGAATGATAAACTGAGGCATATTAAAATTTTTAAGTTTATTTGTGCAAAAATTGGGCAGCTTCCAGTATAGCAGGTAGGAAGGAGGAACTTTGCAAAATGAAAGACTTTTATAGGCAGAAGGGAGCAGGAACAAGGAGGTTACGTTAGGCACAAACAAACAAAAACAGCAAAAAACCCCCAGATTGGTTATTGCAGTTACTTTCCTTTGGGGAATGGCAGGCATCTAGGAGGCAGATTATTTAAATAACACCATTTAGGTGAATCCTGATTGGTTTTAAGTTTGCTTTTCTGGGAAAGCCAGAACTGTAATTAAGTTAGGTCTCAGTTTGATGGAGTGGGACTTAGCATAAGCTGCCCCGTTTGGAGCCTGTTGTCTGGTTTTTAACACCTATATGGCTTATATACAATGTCATGCTTAAAAGAGAGTTCTTATTACAACGTGTTAGAATGTTAGTGCCTTTTTTGTACGTTTCTCACGGTAATTAGTATATTTTTTTCTTTTAAAGTTTATTGTTTTGTGAGAATATGAAAAAGATCCACCTATATTTTTCTGTAAGACTAGTACAATTTTCTCTGCATCCTTTATTGATGTATCTGTCTTTTCGCTATCTGTTTGGAATACATATTTTTCAGAGATCCTATTTAACTGGTTCATCTCTGAATATTCTGTTGGATTCATCTATTTGTATATTATAGTGTTTCTCAAATTGTGTTTTTTTTTTTTTATTAGAGAAGATGTCGCCTTAGCCAACATGATTAGAAATAGTATTTTCTCGATAATAATTTAAGAAGTGCCTGGGTGACTCGGTTGAGCATCGGTCACACTCTTGATTTCAGCTTAGGTCATGATCCCAGGGTCACGGGATCTAGCTGGATGACAGGCTCTGTGCTGAGCATGGAGCTGCTTAATATTCTCCTTCTCTCTCCATACTGCCCCATTCCCCTATTCACACTCTCTCTAAAAACAAAACAAAAAACCAAAAAACAACAACCAAAAAACTGGTTACATCAATCATAAAAAATGATTATCATTAAAAAATCCCAATTATTTTAATTTAAAAGATATGAATGCACATTTATTTGCAGTCTGTTGAATGAGATCTTAGGCTTTTTCTTTGACTATGGTTTTATTAATTTTGTGTCATTGGTTTTGCATTAATGATGCTTATATCTTTCTTTTTTTTTTTTAATTTTTTTTTTCAACGTTTATTTATTTTTGGGACAGAGAGAGACAGAGCATGAACAGGGGAGGGGCAGAGAGAGAGGGAGACACAGAATCAGAAACAGGCTCCAGGCTCCGAGCCATCAGCCCAGAGCCTGACGCGGGGCTCGAACTCCCGGACCGCGAGATCGTGACCTGGCTGAAGTCGGACGCTTAACCGACTGCGCCACCCAGGCGCCCCTTATATCTTTCTTTGAAATAGGGCATAACCTTTTCTCATCCACAGAGTTGAAAAGATTTTTTTCTAGCAATTTACATTTATTATGTTTTTCTAAAACATTTAGTTTTCATGGCAATAATTTTCTTTTTGAACACACATTTCATGGGTTTACATAATATGTAATTAAACTAGGTAATTATTTAGCATCAATAGGCATAAACAGTTCTGAGTTTTTAGTTTTAAATACAAGTCATTGGCTGTGCCTTTAGTATTCAGACAGCATCAGATGGTATGTTTGGTGGTGAAAGAATTCCTTAAATGGGTAGATTATTTAAGAAAGGATATTTGTACTTATGTTACAATCATCTGGGACTCTTGTTATAATAAAATGGCATATTTCCATGCTGTAGTCCTGACCTAGAAAATCAGAATTTTTAATGTTTGACCCACAGGAAAATTTCAGACTTAACATGAATTCTAGGTGATTCTTCTGCATTATTCTTTATTTATACCAAGATAATTTATGTAATCTTTTTATATTTTAATATTCTGCAGGGTTCCTCCCTCAATTTTCTTTTCTTGATGTTCTTAGCTAGTTCTGTGTATTTGTTTTAACAGATCAAAGTTAAAATTTTACTTTCAAATTATTTTGTAGTCATAACTGCTTTAATACATTAATTTGGAGACAATTAACATCTTTACAATGTAGAATTTTAGTTTCCACAAACAAGTTATGAGTTTCTATTTATTTAAGGCTTTTAAGTATGAGTCATTAGGGTTTTAAAGTTTTCTTTGTATAAACCCTACACAATTCTTGTTAAGTTTCTTCCTAAATGTTTTATCTTCTTTTGTTATCCCTATTGGAAACAAGATCTATTTATCCATTAAATAGTCTAATTCACTTTGGTTTATATATTGAAACCTTTTGCTTTTATATTTTGATTTTGTTATCCATCTCCTGATTTATATTTTGTCCCATTGTTTGTAATATATGTTTCAGTGTGTTGTGTTGTGTTTTCCAAATATTTAGTCATATCTACTACAAAGAATAATTGTTTTGCTTTTTCCTTCTCACTATGTTTCTTTCTTTAAAAATTTTTTTTTAATGTCTATTTATTTTTGAGAGCGAGAGAGAGACAGAGACAGAGACAGAGACAGAACATGAGCAGGGGAGGAACAGAGAGAGTGGGAGGCACAGAATCCGAAGCACGCTCCAGGCTCTGAGCTGTCAGCACAGAGCCCGACGCGGGGCTCGAACTCACGAACCATGAGGTCATGACCTGAACCTAAGTGGGACGCTTAACTGAGCCACCCAGGCACCCCTCACTATGTTTATTCTTGTTTCTCATTTTAACTGACTTCCAGAATGGTACTCTGCTGTTCTGCAATATGGAGCTAGGTCGCCACAGGGACCTTGTTTACTCCTCCTGTCTCTGGCACATGGCTATGACTCTTATCAGTCCCAGTTAATCATGCTGGGATCTTACAGAGCTGCACCATTTTCTTCTTGAATATTCTTCCCTGAAGTATGGAAGGTTATATCCTCCCTCAATTGCTTCACAGAGCTTCATGTTTAGCAGACATTTTTCTTAGTTTGTGTTTTGAGTTTGGAGTGGTTTATCTTATTTAATTGAAGATGCTGTATTTTTTATTTTTGTTGAGTTTTGTATAGAGTATAATTACTTTTATCTACTTAATTGTCACAGGAAATATTCTCCATACATTTTTTAAAGATATATGAAAAATATATTGTTTGGATTTTAATTTCTTTTTTCTTTTAACATAAATTTACACAGTCAAATATGTAAAATTTTTCTTGGTTTATCAGTGTCACAGAAGGTTGCAGAATGTAGTTAATTGCTGAAGCTGGACATGGAAACAGGAATTCGTCATGCTATTCTCACTGCTTTTTGTGTTTATAAATTTTCAAAGTAAAAAAAATGTAGTTCTCTCCTTTGAGATCTATCAGATCTTTACCAAACATTTTCTCCTCTTATGATTTTATTTTCAGTTAATTCTTTCATTAATTTGAATTAATCTTTTTGTGTATTGTTACGTGAGTATATATTTTCCCCCTCAGAGAAGTTTACCAATAATCTCAGCATTATATATTGAATAAACTTCACACACTCTCTGTCATTTTCCCCCAACAGATTTATGATGCTACTTTCATTGTTGTCTAACATCATCGTGAAGGTCTGTTCCTGGAAATTTAATTTCATTCCATTTACCTATTTTTCTTTCAATTCTTACATAATCTATTTATAGCTTTTGCAGTTTTAATTATTTTTCATAGCAAATTTCCCTCCTTTTCTTTTTATAAGTTTTCTTTAACCTTTTAATCCATTCACACTTCTTGATGAACTTTGGAACCATTTTGTCAGTTCTAAAAACAACCACTTTGGGATATGATTAAATAGCATTAAACCTACTTAATAATTTGAGAAAACTCTTAAAAGTCTTCTCAGCTGAATGCAAGGTGTGGTTTTCCAGTTACTCCAGTCTTGGTTTTAGATGCTTAGTGAAATTTTATAGCTTTTTTTTTTTCATATATGTCCAGCATATTTCTTCTTAAATTTACTTTTTATGTATTTTATACTTTTTATTAGCATTGCAAATTATAGATAAGATAGATATAGGTATAGATATAGATATATTTATAATTACAATTTCTACTTTGTTGGTTTTTCTTGGGTTATACAGCACCAATTACTTTTTTTTAAATGTTTATTCATTTATTGAGACAGAGTGGGGGGGAGCACTAGCAGGGGAAGGGTAGAGAGAGAGGGGGAGAGAGAAAGAATCCCAAGCAGGCTCTGTGCTGCGAGTGTAGAGCCTGATGCAGGGCTTGAACTCATGAACCCTGAGATCATGAGCTGAGCCAAAATCAAGAGTCAGATGCTTAACTGACTGAGCCACCCAGGTGCCCCACATCCAATGATTTTTGTAAGCTTCTTTAGTGTATAGCTCTCTATTGATTCTTTTATTAATTTTCCTTTTGTTTCTAGAGGATTATTTTTTATTTCTTGCATTTACTGGAAGGATAGCCATTTTCAAGGAGTAATTGACTTTTAATTTCTTCTTGATATTATTCATTGGGGAAGGGTCCCAGAATAGAATTATATTACAATGATGATACTGGGTAAACTTTTGCTACCTGTTTTAATGGACGTTTCTCTAGTGTTCTGCTGTTAATTATGAGGCTGTAGGTTGATTTCATGTTAACAAAATAATTTTAAACTTTTGAACTTTTGCTTGCTAAGATGTTTGTTTATTGTTTTGAAATTTAAATATTTCAACTTTGTCTCATGTCAAAATGTATCTTATTTATAATTTCTTACTTTATCATCAATTTTATATTTATTTTATCATTCTTAATTTTATATCTTTATATTTACCCTTTATCTTGATTAGACTTATTAGAAATCTGACTATTAATGCTCTTTTAACAGAAAAAAAATCTGGTTGTTAGATTCACTATTCTGCTTTTTTTTTTTTAAGTTTATTTATTTATTTTGAGAGAGAGAGAGAGAGAGAGAGAACGAGAACGTACACAAGTGGGGGAGGGACAGAGAGAGAGGGAAAGAGAATCCTAAGCAGGCTCTGCACTGGCGGCACAGAGCCCAATGCAGGGCTCCATCTCACAAACTGTGAGATTGTGACCTGAGCCAAAATCGAGAGTCAGATGCTTAACCGACTGAGACACCCAGGTGCCCCTCTGTTACTCATGTTTAATTTAGTAATATTTGCATTTATCTTTCTTATTTCCTTTTGTATTCCTTACACTTTTTATGATCCTCTTTCCAACTTTTTGAGTTGAGCTTTTGATATTTGCTTTCATTTTCATTTACTTTTAGTATGATTTTGGCCACAAACTGAACACTTTGATAGTTAGCTTATCAGTTACCAAGAATTAGCCAAGAATTAAAGATAACCGGTCAAGTATGAATTTATTTAAGAAATCTTTATTTGGACTCTAATATTAGATTTTTCTCTTGAATATTATCATTAACATACATCTAGTATTGAGTTCTCTGTCCAACTACTAGAGGACACTGTATCCTTCCATACCTATAGTTAGAAAGACTAATTATTGCTGTGATAACACTGTATATTGATCAACTGCAAACTGGTATGATTTTTCAGCACAGAAATTTTTTTCCCCATTCAGGGATTAGAAAGTCAGCCATGCAGCTTTGCTTCAGGCTTTAGGTCAAGATCTGCCCTGCTTATAACTGTACACTATCACTTTTACTCAAATTCAGCTGGTCAAAGGTTATATGGCAAGCCCAAATGGGGTGGATAATTATTCTTCTCCACAGGAAAATGATGGCAAGAGCAGGGAATGAAGAAAGAATTGTGAGACAGTAATATAGTTGACCTCAAGCATTATGATGGAACAAATGCTTTACTTTCCTGATCTATTTTTAAACAGCAGTGGTAAAGACCAAGAAGGCTAAGCTTAGAGTTTAGCAAAGAATCTGATGAGGCACCTGCTTATTATAGAATTAAGGACTACAGTAATTCTTACTATAATGTGGTTTAGTAGGGAAAGAGAGTTAATAAGGAATTCATTCCAGAACCCTAGCTAAAGTACCCAGACTAAATGTTAGTTTATAAACTCAGGTGTGGAAGAAATATCACATTTCTTTATTTCCTTATATTGAACTGTATTAGACTCAGTCCCTATGCTACTTTGGGATTTATATCACAATCATAGTTTAAGTTTTCCTTATCTCCTCACTGAAGATTATAAGCAACTTGGGAAATTTATGTGGTTCCCAGAAAGTATTGCAAGGGTCTTTACCAAGCCATCAGAATTACTCCAGATAGTCTTATTATTCCACAAGCAAAGAGTCAGAAGGAAAATACAACAAAAGGTTAACAATAGTTACATGTAGTGTGGGGGTGCACAGATGGAAGATGAGATTGGAGGAAGGGAGGGGACATATTTTTCTTTTCTATGTATTTCTTTTCTATGTTTATGTGTAGTTTTTTTTTTATCATTTTTCTATTCTCAATATTTTTCAAGTAAAAAAAAGATAAATATTGCACTACTTTCATAACATTGTTATGAAGATTAACTAAATAATACATGTAAAGGGTTTAGCACAGTGTCTGCCTCATAATAAACTCCTTAACCCACTGTGTGGGTTTTTCCTACTGTTAACATGGTTATATCAGAGACTGTATTTCCTAGAGTATCCTTCCTTGTGTTCTACCAGATTAGAATTGTCTAAAAGTGAAGTTGCATGATATTTGAGAGGCAGAAGTGAAGCAACACCTATGCTCTGAAGATCATTGTGGGTTAGAGATCAGGAGGGATTGATGTACTTGGGTGGACAGGATCCATTTTGTCCTTGCTCATGCCTATTCCATGTCTAGAATCTCTTCAACTCTCCACCACCCTCCTAATGCAGAGCAGTGAGACTCACTACAGCATGCTTGATTATGAACTCACAGAGGTAGTGGCCATAGAAAGGGGATCAGTTAGGAAAGAATGGGACACTGAAAATTGAGTTAAGGATTTATAACAGATTCCAATGAAATGAGTTGCCTTGAACCCAAAAAGACTCTTAAGCTTTCTTCTCTAGTAAAAGTAGCCATTCCTCCCTAGTCTGAAGTGTTTATTTTTCCTTTCCTTGGTAAACTAAAATGGCCTGTTATAGTTGCCTTGTAGGAGATTGTTGATCCTTTTAAATATCTACCTCTACCACCTCTCATTGCTTCTAGACCTATGATTGCGCTCAAGTTCTGGCAGGCTCCTAGGGGTCAGACACAAAATGTGAACAATGAGGAGGTGCCATAAATACCAAAAGACTTGCTAGATTCTGCCAATTTACATCAACAAAACTTGAGGAATATGTGTGAAAATGGAAGGAATGTTCTATTTAATTTGGCATAAGTTGATATGAGTGCACTAAGCAGAGATTCTGGATTCAGTGTGTTAGCTTGAGTATCTGGGAGTGACTCTACAAGTTTGTTTTGTTTATTGACTGATATCTGGACCCAAAATTGGACTATACTGCAGTGTACCTAAAATACCAGAATTTCCTTGGAATAATGTAGAAGAAGGTATCAGAAGGCCCAGAGAGATCAGAGTGCTACAGTGGATTTATAGAAGGTATGCTCACCAACTTCTTAAATGTGTCTCTTGGGAAGGTCAGGTGGACCTCCATTCTCCAAGATTTTGAGAAATATATAGATGAAGGAAGCACTGACATCCTGGATATCCCTTGGCACTTTGTATGTAACTATTGATCTGGCTCATGCTACTTTCTCTACACCTGTTAGGAAAGAACGGTAGAAGTTTACTTTCAGTTGTCAAGGACATTAAATACTTTCACTGTCCTACCTCAGGACTATTTCAATTATTTAGCCCTCTGTCATAATCTAGTGCACAGGGACCTTGATTGTTTCTCTATTCAACCGTATATTACTTTGGTCCACTGAATTGATGATATTTTGTTTGGACCTGGTAGGCAGGAAGTAGCAACTATTCTATATACCTTGGTAAGACAAATATGTGACAGTAAAGTGGGAAATAAATCTCATAGGAATCCAGGGACCTTCAGCCTTATTGAAGTTTTTAGAGGTCCAGTGGTTTAGGGCATGTCAAAATATCCCATTAAAGATAAAGGACAGATGTTGCATCTAGCCCTTGGTACCACTAAGAAAGAGGTACAATGCATACAATGTTTATTAATTTTTAAATTTGCCATTATATCAATAGAATTTCTTCATATTCCTGAAGAGTATGATAGGAATGCTACATTATATAGATGTACTACAATTACTTAATGACTTATGCTATGAATACTTATGCTGTTTTTGCCTATTATAAAAATAATTGAATGCAAATATAAATATTAAATTCAAATCAGTTGTCATCTTTCAGAATCAGTTTTCACTAGGCCAGGTAACCCCTGCATAAATTCTCAGATTGTCATATGTTTCATTTCCCTTCTTGCCTTTTGCTTTTCTAAGTTTGGTAGGACATTCTAATTCTAAATCTTAGGGAGACTTTTCATCTGTTATTGCTAAAAGTAAAAAGGCTAATAATATTTTATTTCAAAAGTATATTCTAAAAAATATACAGAATTTTTATTGATGTTGTCAATAATTTGATATGGAACATTGTGGAATGTGACTTAATTATCATTCCAGATCAAAGTCAAATAAAGCATGAAACACTTTTTATACTTTATCATCTTTGTGTATCTTTTATATATTCAGGATAGTGGGATAATAAACATTCCTAAATTAGTGATAGAATAAATGCTTTGGTTTATTGTAGCTACATTATCAAGTCATACTAGAGCTTAATTACCCATTTCCTAAAATCATTGTATTTTCTGCTGATAGCTGCTTGGCATAGAGCAAAAAATTCTTCCTGTCTTTGAAAAGAAATCAAAGGATTCACATCAGGCATCTAAAACTTGAGAACCTGCAGTGAGAGAATCATATAAACTTAATAAGAAAATATCCTCTGACAAGTAGGATTTCACCCACACAATTGAATGATCATGACAAGCTGTGATCAATAATATCAAATGTCCCTGGGACTGTTTCTTATCCATTGTTATATTTCTGAAAAATGATTTATAGTTCTGAATACAGTGACTTCAAAGCAGATTTGAAGGTCTTGATGAAGAAACAGGAGATGGACTTACTTATATCTCTAGGGCATTAATACCTAAATATAATCCATATAGAATTTTGCATTAGTGTGGACATCAATGTGTATTTAATTAGAAGATACTAGATAGATGATAAATATAGATTTTCTGTAATTGTTATTCACTTAATGCATGCTACAAATTTATAGTGGAAAAGAATAGAAGAAAAAAACCTTAGAATCTGAAATATGCTAGTTTTGTAAACTATGTACCTTCAGTGTTAATGTTAAAAAAATCATTGGCATAAGGTAAACTAACATCACCACCTGTAAAAAAATATTAAACTACAGTAATATTAATGGTAACTATTAGCTCTATAAGTGGAGAAGAGTAGGGAAAATACACTCAAAATATGTAGTATAATAAAATACATTAAGGCACATCAAGATTTCAGTCACCAAGATATTGGTTTCACATGGAGTCATAATTAACTCATATTTGTCTCTTCTGTATGGAAGTTCATAAACAAGAGGAGTTTTCATTCACAACTCCTCTTCTGCCAAATTCCAAATGAAATGAAACCAAAGCAAGCACACTACAAAATTTGATTCAAAGGAAACCTCAGACACAGAAGCCATTAAGCACACATTTCCTAAATAAAAAATGAGTTGTCTGCATGCTGTCTTGACACGGTCTGCAAAGTCTCCCTGAATAAAACAGCAGCTCAGCAGATTGTCAGAGAGCTCCTGAGATAAACAAAAACCAAATCAAACTCCCCTCTTCCTGTCTTTCCACCATTTCAGCTTCATCTTGACAGAAGAAAAATGCTTCTCTACTTTCAAAGAGAGATCCTCAAATATCGCCACACAGCATATGGGCATTGCCTTTGATTTGGAATAGGTTTTCAAAACCTGGGAAGTAATGCACTGACTGTATGCAAAAGATGCCTGACTAATGAATCATTTAGGAGTTTAAGAATTAATTACTTTTATTAGATTTATCAACCCCTGGCAATTAACATTCAAATTTCAGAAAAGACTTTAGGGTAATTGTAGTTGTTAAGAATAAAGAGTCTGGAATTGAACAGTTGGGTTTAAATACTATGCATACTTGGCTTGTCTGGGTCTCATTTTCTTTATCTTCAGTGGGAATAATGATAATCTTTACCTCACATAATTGTCTTGAGTTAAATTAGTTAATATATTTTTTAGAACAACATTTCATGCCATGTAGTGAATTTTATGTGTGCTACCTTGAACATGGTGATTATTATAATATTACTATTATAGTTTTGCTTTTTTAAAAATTCCTGGGTATTTTCAGTAACCTGTATCTCCTGCCACTGTATAGCTATCTGAGGATCATTAGCTATGTTCTATCATTAACATAGTTTATAAACCTCTTTCTAGATTTCTAGGCCTATGATAAACAATGTGTATATTCACAGAGATGAGATGGGATGGAAAGTGAGCAGCAGTTGGTGCCCCTAGATTTTAGAAAGTCCTAGAAATAAAAACTCTGTGCTTCTGTTTTTTTTAATATGAAATTTATTGTCAAATGGGTTTCCATACAACACCCAGTGCTCATCCCAACAGGTGCACTCCTCAGTGCCCATCACCCACCCTCCCCTCCCTCCCACCCCGCAATGTGCTTCTGTTTTGTAAGACTATTTACTTACAGGAAAAACTGTGAAGTTAGAAGATTGTTTCAGATTTTCTTCTGTGGTGGCTGCTCCTTGCTTTCCCCCTGAAACCAAGGTTTGAAAGATGTTCCTGTCTTCTTAGAGCCTGTTATGGTAGGTTCAGCGTCTTGACATCAGGGTCCTGCCTCTTGACACATGCTCTGCATCTTTCTCTTGTTCTTCAATTCATTTGCTACTGTATCATCCCCAGTGGAACAAGTGCCCAAGTGCCATGTCTCTCAGAATGTTGCCTTCTCTTAGAGAATGCTGGATTATAATGTGTTCATGCAAAAAATGAATCCCAACTGGAACATTAGCTAATATTTTACCATTCCCAAATATTGCCTCAAACTCTCTCCTTCTGTTCCTTTAACACATAAATCACACATATTCACTAATTTTTTAAAATACTCATTTTGCATGAATTAGAAGACCCATCATGGTTCATCTGTAATTTTTTTAATGTGTATTTATTTTTGAGAAAGAGAGAGAGAGAGAGAGAGAGAGAGAGAGAGAGAGAACACGAGAGGGGGAGGGACAGAGAAAGAGGGAGACCCAGAATCCATGAAGCAGACTCCACCCTCTGTGCTGACGCGGGGCTTGGACTCATGTACCATATCACTACCTGAGCTGAAGTCAGACCCTTAACTGGCTGAACCACCCAGGCGCCCCTCGTCATGATTCATATGTAGAAGATCATGCTCTATCATATGCCCTTTGCATAAATACCTGAGGTCAGCTTAGATGTTACATGGATTATTTTATTACTTGTTGAACCTATAAGCTTATTGCCTGTTGCAGGAATGGGAGAGGCATGGCCCATTCTTACATATTTTAAGATGAAGTTGTCTTAACTGGATCAGCATTTCCCAATTCATGATTGGTGGTCCTTGAGAAGACCAATGACAAAAAGAGGATATTGTTGCCAAATTGAGAAACACAGCCTACTCCCCAGTACTTTGAGAGATTCATAATGCACATTATCATATTAAAGGTCATGAGAATTTCCATGGAAAAGAAGAATATATAATTTTACTTTAATCTACACTTCCATTGTACTTTGTAGAGTATCCACTAACATACTATGGAACAAGTGTTCTTTGGAATATCCTTTGGAAAAGACTGTTTCAGATGAGAAGTAGTGGAGTATATTCAGGTGACTTAAATGATTGTATTTAAAGAAGAACTTGCTATAAGTGAAAAACAGACATGAAACTAGAGTTATGCTTACTTTACAAATTGTTTAAAAATATTTGAGCTAACCATTTATCAGACTTTCCTTCTTCTAATTTGCACTCTTGACTCTATAACTAGGCAGATTTTGATTTTAATAAGTGATAAGTGAGAGTGAATTAAGATCCACACACCAAGAGAATGGCAAATGGCTCATGGCATAGCCTCTATGTCACTAACTGCATGAAGTGAGAAAATTAGGTTGTCTTATTCCGTGGATGGTACAGTAGCTCATGCTGTGCTGGGAATTAGGCTAAATTAAATCTAGATCACAAAAAGCTTTATATGCTATTAGCAAAACTGTAGTTATCAATCCTTTCTCTAATGAGAAGTCAGAATAATGGAAACTGAACTGGACTAATGTATCTCCAATTCTTAGTGCTACTGGTGAACACAGAAGCAGACAGTCTACAATGACTATTTTTATTGTTTAGCAACTCTGCCAATTGTGCATTATGGTGGGAAAAAATGGGCTTCTAGTAAATGCTTTAGCTCTCCGTTAGAGGCTGGAAGAATGTTAATTTACCTTCTTTTTTATGCAGGGTCACAATTACTCTGAATCTGAATCAAGTAAAAATAAGTTGTCCCCGCATACCAATACCTACTGGAAAACTCCTCATGCTTCCCGTCATTCTCCTTCCAGAATATTTAAGGGCACCACATGCTTAAATGGAATAACCTAATCATACCAACTGAACATGTTTTTACATTTCCCCAAGTAATCATTTCCTAGTGTTTCCAAGTCTCCTCATGTCAGAAGTGCCAGGTAGAATTGTGCCTCTAATGTCTTCTCTAATTTGCTCACCTTGGAACGCTCATCTTTCTCACTGTTAGTCTAAATGACTAATTTGTAGCAAATTAGTCTGGTGTTAAGATTCATCCCAGACCCCCACGAGTTGAAGTCATATTTTCTTTTCTTGCTCCTGAATATATTCTCAGGGCATAAGAGAGAGACCAGAAAATAGAAATGTATTGGTTGAGGGGCTTTCAACTAAACCTCACTCATTTTCTCTTTTCTGTTTGCTATCTTTGTTAAAAAGTGAGCATTTGAATATTGAAACTTTGAGAAATTTATGGTGAGGTTAAAAAGAGGGATGTAGTGCACCTGATGGGTGTAGGGAGTGTGTAGGAACAGGGAGGCCAATGAGGAGGAAATTTCCTCAGTTATAAATGTGCTTTGAGGAGCTTTTCCAGCATATGACAAATATCTGATTGAAGTTGATAGTTAAAAGAAACAAAAATAGCAGTGAGTTAGGATAAACTGCGAAGAGAATCCTTGTCTACATATTGTGGGGAAAAAAACAGATAGTAAAATAAAATAGACACAAGTGGATACAAGAATAAAGTAAGTACAAATGACAAATGAGAATGGAATAGATGTAGCATTGAGGATTATCAATAGGGAAGGTTGAAAATATACTCAAATTTTTTGGACATTAAAAATGTTTAAAAGGTATTTGTGAGTTGGTAGTTTTTAGAGTTTTGAGGAACACCATTTAATTTGAAGTTTAAAAGTAATTGAGATGAAGGATATATCCATGTGTAAGACCTATAAGGTAAGGGATTATTATCCAAGATCTAGAAATTCATATAAACTTGCTGTATTACCTTGAAATAACCAGTTAACACCTAAACATATTTCTTCTAAGATAAAGCAGGCTAATGATAAAATATCATCCCCTTCCCTTTATTTTTTAATGTTTTTATTCATGTTTGAGAGGCAGAGAGAGAGCACAAGTGGGGGAGGGTCAGAGAGAGAGGGAGAGCAGAATCTGAAGCAGGCTCCAGGCTCTGAGCTGTCAGCACAGAGCCTGATGCAGGTCTTGAACTCACAGATCATGAGATCATGACCTGAGCTGAAGTTGGATGCTCAATTGACTGAGCCAACCAGATGCCCCATCATCCCTTTCCCTTTAAAAAGCACTTTGACTTTAAAAGCCCTCATTTAATGTCAAGTCATTTTTTAAAGCTTCCAAGCAACACAGAGGGATGAGAAGTGTTTAGAGGTGTGTATACTTTCCCAAGTAGTAAGATGGGTAAACTGAGTGACAGAACTTTAAGAACAAATAAAATTAGTCCAACCAAATTAAGATCAAAATGGAAAGATACATTCAGGAGAAATTGCCAAAGAAACACTTGGAATTAAAGGGCTGAAGAAAGGGGCCAAGAATCAGTAATAGATAACTTTGAGCCAATGCACGCCAGATGGGAACCATATGGCATGTTATATTTACAGATATTTTCTTGAGAAAGAACTAGATCTATAATATTCTGAATCAATTATTTTCCTTAATGCTATTACATCTGTCATATCGAGTAGTTACAGGAACGAGAATGATGATTGACTTCCAATTCCTATAGGTAATGGTAATTGCCTAAATTAAAATTTCTAAAACCAAAACACGAATTTCTCCAAAACAATGTATGCCAAAGAGAATAGCAAATAAAGTTACCCACAGTTGATACCTAAGACATGATTAAAACTCCAAGACTATTAGAAATTTCAAATTATCTATAGGTAGTAAAATAAACATACAACTTCAATGGATTTATTCTCAGAGCACACAACCATGTAGGAGTCAGTCAAAGATTGAGCAGAAAGTAGGAAAAGTAGATAGGGACCTAAAAGTGGTAAAACACTGTTAAAATCACACACAGCAAGAGAGTCAACACCCTGAGTAGAGAAATACAGAGAATGTGTCAGGGACCTTGTTGATCATAGTTCTGGCTAGTGGAGGATAAAAAAGGAAAAGAAACAGAAGTATACAGAACCAATGGAGGAAGTTTTGGAAACGCATCTGCTCTGGGGTAGAGTGGGGAGACTTGGAGTAGGGAAGCATTCCTTGGGGTCTTGTTGGTAAAAGAGAAGGAAGCAAGCAGTGGGAGTTGAAGATCCTACAGAAATAAAAAGACCTACAAAATAAAAAATACTAGTCATTCTGTCTCTCAGTACCTGCCAAAATAAATGGCACTGTTAATTAAAGAAACTTCAGTATAATAGCAGAGGGTGATGATCTTCAACTAAAAATTCTAGTAAACAACCCAAACTTTCAACATTGGCCCAGGTAAACCTATTACTTTTGTATATGAAAGTATGAGATGAACAGAACTGAACAAAACAGAAAAATGCATACAACATCCACACAAAGCTACTATAAAAAGAAAATTGAAAATAAAAATGGTTCTGGCTGCCATAATAAAATAAATACCATAGGCTGGTGTCCGAAACAACAGAAATTTGTTTATCACAGTTCTGGAAACTGGAAATTTGAGGTCAGTATGCCAACATGGTCAAGGACGGGTGGGCTCTTTTCCTGGCTTGTAGGTGGCCACCTTCTTGTGTGTGCTCACATGGCCTTCCCTTGGTGCATGTTTATGGAAAATAAGGGGGAAATATCTCTTTTTCCTCTTATAAGGCCACCAGCCCTATTGGATTAGGACACTACTTTTATGAACTCATTTAACCTTAATTACCTCCTGAAAGCCCTATCTCTAAATACAGCCACTTTGGAGATTAGACATCAACAGATGAGTTTTGGGGAGATGCTATTCAGTCCCTAGTAAGTGGAAATTGTTTTAGATGCTGCATGATCTTTCCCTGAAACCAACAATGAAGCAGAAGGAGTCAGTAACATAGCAGTCAATGTTAACTAGATAGCCTAAGGAAGTGTGTGCAGGTATGGACAAACACTTCACATTAGAAATACAAAATTTTGAAATAGATGTGGACAAAAACCAGGAAGATATGAAATGAGAGTCAATTAGAAAGAAATAGAAGAAAAAGGTAAAATCATCTCAGAATAAAAACAAAAGAGAAATAATCTCAGAATACTTTATTAAAAGCCTAAGGAAAAATTGACTGAAAATTTTATAAGGTTTAATGAGGGATTAAATGAAAATTGAACACTAAATACATTTAATTGTAGCTTTATGACTAAAAGATGGGGACAAGGATGGAAGAAACATGAAATTACAAAGTAGAGATAAGGTAATCAAAAATGGGAAAAGGGTGAAATAAAAAATTGAATAAGCTTATTGCTAGTCACATAAGTATTAGGGGTATAATTACATTTGAGAAGTCAAATAGTTGATGCCTCAGTAAGGAAACAAAGTTATAATAAAAACATTTAAACAATTTATTTTAGAAATTTGGTAAGAGAATAAATCTTAAAGATTCTTATCACAAGAAAAAATTTGTAATTATGGATGGTGATGGATAGTAACTAGTCTTATGGTGATCAGTTCACTGTATACAAAAATATGGGATTATGTTATATAAGTGAAATTACTATGTTATATGCCAGTGATACCTCGATTTAAAAAAGCATTCACATAAAGACAGTCACTAAGGATAAAAATACAAACCTTTCTATACATCATAGGAGATACAAAAGAAAAGCAAAATAGACTACTGCCTAGAGACAAAAAAAATATGAACATTACATAATACACAGTAAATATAATAACATATTAATAAGAAGTTATGTAAATGGTCTTAAATCACTTATTAAAAGAAAGATTTTTCAGAATAGCTCATTATGAAAATCCAACTAAATATAAGAGATGCCTGCAACAAGTGACTGAGAAAAATTGCAATGAAAAAAATTGATAAAATTTCATCTGACAAATGCAAACAATGAGAAAGTAGAGGTTTTAATCCTTACATTGGAAAAGTCAGTATCAGGTCAAAAGCCATAAAATAGTGACAGAGAAGGGAACTTAATAGGGTTGAAGGCCAAAATTCACAAAGAAGATACAACAGTAGTGAATATGTATCAAGTAATACAGCATTTGCCTTTGAAAACATATATATAATTGTTTATAGAAGAAAACAGCATGCAAAATAACAAATATAGAATGTTTTGTTTTTTATAAAACAAGGGGAGATATGTGCATGTGTGTCTGTGTATATGTATATACTTATTTTTTTTAAGTCTCTGAAAGGAAAGAATAAAAGGGAAACTATAGTGAATATGTGGAAACTCATTAGAGGCATAATAGAAAGGAAATTTATCTTGTATATGTTTATATATAATATATTTAATGTATTTGCATATTTTATGTGTAATATGTATTTATATATTTTGTATATTTTAACTTCAAAATCTGTAATGATTTACATTTTTAAAAATTGAAGTAAAATAAATAAGGGGGAAAGAAAAATTATATAATTAATTAGGGGCAGATACAAATAAAGCCAAGTGTGTATCAAGCGATAAAATAGCCATATAGGAAAGGGAGTTATTCAAGGAACTTTCGAATGGGGTTCTCTGAATATCCTTTATGAGTTATAGATGTGGGTAAAGAAAGAATTAAAAAAGCAAAAACAAAAACCTGTGTTTCATTTGGTAGGTTTGCTCCTAGTGACATTGGTTCAATAGTTCTGAAACTATTTTGTGTGTCATGAAAGGTAAAACAGATGGGTAAATATATTGATGTTGTTGGGAAACAGAGTAAAATTGTGAGAAATATAGGTAAAATCTACAGATAAGGAGAAACCTTGTAAATTATAAATATATGTATCTTTCTTATCACCGTCCATGGAACTGAACCAGAATCAAAGACAAGTCATTGGCAATGAAAACATCTAGAAAACCAAACCCAGGTATTGGTTTCTAAACAATATTTCACATTAAAATAAACAAAGGTTCTATGGAGAAATGGGTGAATCTAGGTTTCCTACCAGGAAAATGGTAATGTGAACCTAGAATATTTTGATGTACCAAAAAGCTAGAAATCAATACTATTTTGCTGAGAAAATAACATGGGAACAAAATTCTGTTTACATTAAAGTAGGAGCAGGCTAGATGGACCTCACATGGCTAAACTTGGTACAATTTTAATATCAAATATGATGGCATTAATGCATTATTAAAAATTGATTTTTAAAAAAATCCATGTACTTTTGGTAATCAAAAAGGAACAAAATATTTTAAGATCTTTTACAAATAAATTGTGCTAACTCTGTATTAATCAGAGTTGAAAAATAAGATATGTCTCACTTTTTTTAAGATTAAAATTTTGGAGGGGTGCATGGGTGGCTCAGTCAGTTAAACCCAAGATCTGGCTCTTGATTGCAGCTCAGGTCATAATCTCACAGTTTGTGGGATTGAACCCCACGTTGGGCTCTGCACTAACAGCACAGAGCCTGGTTGGTATTCTCTCTCTACCCCTGTCTCTTCCCTTCCCCTGTCCACACTCACTCTCTCTGAAAATGAAAAAATAAATTTTATTTTTTTTTTAATTTTTTTTTCAACGTTTATTTATTTTTGGGACAGAGAGAGACAGAGCATGAACGGGGGAGGGGCAGAGAGAGAGGGAGACACAGAATGGGAAACAGGCTCCAGGCTCCGAGCCATCAGCCCAGAGCCCGACGCGGGGCTCGAACTCACGGACCGCGAGATCGTGACCTGGCTGAAGTCGGACGCTTAACCGACTGCGCCACCCAGGCGCCCCAATAAATAAATTTTAAAAGAAAAAGATTAAAGTTTTGGAAAACTCAAATTTGGTCATTTATTAACTATCAAAACTAACAATGAATGCTTAGAATGTGTTTTCAGCCCTGCCCTAACCACTTTTACATGTTTTATCTTATTTGATTCTCTTAATGCCCCTGAGCAGTTAGTTTTATTTTATAGATGGCAGCATTTATTTGGAGAGTTAAAATATATATATATATATATATATATATATATATATATATATATATAT
>NW_024412413.1:32125474-32146572 GCF_014898765.1 Herpailurus yagouaroundi
TATATATATATATATATATATATATATATATATTAGCCCAAGGTCATGAGAAAGAGCCAAGATTTTAACACAGGTCAATGTATCTCTGAAGTTTACATTACTGTTCTTTGACCTGTCATTTGTCCCACTTAATAGTTTTAAAGGACTAAGTCACCAACCCATTTGGTTATCCCAATATTCTGTGATCTAGTCAAATTGTGGACTATTTTTTTATTTTTATTTGTTTTTATTTTTTTTTTTTTTCAACGTTTATTTATTTTTGGGACAGAGAGAGACAGAGCATGAACGGGGGAGGGGCAGAGAGAGAGGAAGACACAGAATCGGAAACAGGCTCCAGGCTCTGAGCCATCAGCCCAGAGCCCGACGCGGGGCTCAAACTCACGGACCGCGAGATCGTGACCTGGCTGAAGTCGGACGCTTAACCGACTGCGCCACCCAGGCGCCCCAAATTGTGGACTATTTATTACCTTTGTTTACAAGTGAAGACATTGAGGTTTACAAATGTTACATATCTTGATCTAATTCATAGCATAGCCAGAACTTGGATTTAAGCATTTTTAATCCTACTCAATTTTTTTTTTTTTCATAGTAGAATGCTGCCAAGAAGCTACTATCTGGGGAAGTTTTGAAAAACTTAAAAAATTAAATCTTTCCTGATGTACAAAGGTTGCTTTTACATGGGTTTTCAGGAAGAAATACCAAAACATTTTTTGAGACTATAAATGGTCCCCAAAAGATTATCACATACATTTGAATTCCCAGAACCTGTGAGTATGTTAGGTTGCATGGCAAAGGGCAATTGAAGTTGAAGATGGAATTAAGATTGTTAATCAGCTGCTATTAAAATAGATTTTTCTAGTAAATCCAATGAAATCACAAGGATCCTTAAAAATGGAAAAGGGAGAGGGCGCCTGGGTGGCTCAGTCGGTTATGCCGCCGACTTCGGCTCAGGTCATGATCTCGCAGTCTGTGAGTTCGAGCCCCACGTCAGACTCTGTGCTGACAGCTCAGAGCCTGGAGCCTGTTTCAGATTCTGTGTCTCCCTCTCTCTGACCCTCCCCCGTTCATGCTCTGTCTCTATCTGTCTCAAAAATAAACGTTAAAAAATTTTTTTTAAAAAATGGAAAAGGGAGAGACATCTGGGTGGCTCAGTTGGTGAAGCATCTGACTCTTGATTTAAGCTCAAAGTTCTTGAGTTCAAGCCCCAAGTCGGGCTCCATGCTGACAGTGCGGGCCTTGCTTGGGATTCTCCCTGTCTCTCCCACTCTCTCTGCCCCTCTCCTGTGTGCGTGCTCTCTCTCTCTCAAAATAAATAAACTTAAAAAAGGTAAAAAATGGAAGAGGGAGACATAAGAGTCAGAGACTGATATAAGATGATGAAAGCAGGGTCTAGGTGAGAAGGATTTGCTGGCTTTAAAGATGTGCAAAAGGGGCCATGAGTCAGGGAATATGGGTCTTTAGATGCTAGAAAAGACAAGGAAAGAGATTGTTCTCCAGAGCTTTAAGAAGGATTCTCCCAACACCTTGATTTTAGTTAGGGAGATCCTGCATTAGTGTTCAAAACCTCTAGAATTGTAATAAATTGATGTTGGTTTCAGCCACTAAGTTTGTAGTAATTTGTTACAGCAGCAATAGAAAACTGATACAGAGACAAAAGATTTGAACAGGAAGAAAGTAAGCTGATAAATAATAGTGGGTTATTTTTGAGTCAGTCCTCATGAGATGGAAATGGATGGATATACTGATACCATCAATTTTGAGAAGGCTAGAAAGTTATAATGTGTTTGAGGTTAGAAGTTACGATATCTGACTAGGGAATTATAAAACATATCTAGGCTAGGGAGGATCATAACTCTTCCTCGGTTTCAATAACTTTCTCATTTGCTCTCTCATCTTTGGAAAAGAATCAAAGTCTTTGTAAAGAGGTGTTATTGTGTTGAGAAAAGAACATGGGAACAAAATTCTGTTTAAATTAAAATGAACTGAGAGAAATGTTTAAAAAGTGCATAGAAGAGCAAGGGGCTTTGTCTGATCTCACCATTTCTTCTCAGCCTCTCTGACCTGCTATGCCTACCAGGTCAAAGAAGACTGTTTAGCATTTTCTTTTGTGAATCAGTTTGAAAGAGAGTAAGAACAAATGCATGCTGGGTCCAAAATTTCAGTAAATCTTTTTAGGGAAATTTCAGAGGTCTATGCACAGAGAAATGGAGAAATTTTAAGATCATTCCTTTGCAGACTGTCAGATAAGATTACATTAGGCTGACCTGCATGGTTTCAGCATAACTGAAGAGAATTGCTTGAAAATGAGTAGGTGATTGATTCAAGTCTCTCATTTCACTTTCATGTTACATCCTTCAACATATATATTTTCCTTCTGTACTGTAAAATCTTTCTGTTAAGGGGCTATAGGTCTGCAGAAAATTGACATTTTGGATACAATCATTTTTAATACTGACATAGTGGTCATAATGTATTTCATTTTCCATTTGGAAATATATATCAAGGGTTAGTTTCTCTAAAGTTGGAAAAATTACAGTATTTTAGTCATGCTTACATCTAGACATTATTCTCTTTTGGAAAGCTCTTAGACTACGAAACTCTAATTATGGCAATGACTGAATCTATAATGATGCAGTATTGCCATAATGTGGATCCAACAAAGACATTAAGGCAAATGAAACATTTAGCCCATCATTATCATGGAAAAAGAACAACTGCTCCAAACCGGGCAGGATGGGTGAGAAAACAGTTTGATTTGCCAAATAGACGAGATCATAGTGGATAGTTATGAATTTTCACTTATTGCATTTATATAAATCAGGCCATGTTGTGGATGATCTTGATGTTCTATTGAGAAGTTTCATCATAAGCATATAGTAGTAACAAACCATCTAGTATGTGTGCACCAGGAGGAGCCTGGGTGACACAGCAAAGCCATAAGAGATTTACTTTATAGCATTTGCACATTATAGCCCACACACCACGGTCAACAATTTTTTCTAACTAATTTATATGAAACTGCAACTCAGGTAATACACTTTGTGGTTTCACCGGAACAAAATGAATCAACCAGAACAAAAATGAATTTTAACTTCATGAGAAGGATATGTATGAGTAAAAAAATACTCCTTAGCAGACTGGGAAATGGATTATTTTGTGCTGTAGCAGTCTTGATTTACAAACTCTCTGAAGTTATACAAACATGTTTTCTCTAGTTTTGTCGTGTGTGTGTGTGTGTGTGTGTGTGTGTGTGTGTGTGACAGAGAGCGAGAGCGAGAGTGAGCACACACTATAGCAGCAAAGGACTTCTGGGTGTAATTCATCAGAAACCCAAAAACATGAGCTATGCTTGGGGCCTCCTAGAAAACTAAATGCTAGTTTCTTGGTATAACTGAAAATGTTGGGGCTTTTATTTGCTTCCTAACTTGTGATCTGAATAGGGCTACAATGAAGCTTTAGTGACTCTTCATCTCAGGTGAGTTTAGTTAACTTATGTTCAATGTCATATTCTTAAATCATTACATATATAGCTTCATCACATATATGGCTAAGTTCTCTGGGGGACTCCTTCTGCTTGCCCAAGGTTGATTTCCTCATCATTGTTCTATATCACATTTCTCTCACATTTTGACTTTGCTTCAATAATTATCCTCTTGCTTCTAGTTAGCATATAGATAGGCTCAAACTAATCCCATCTTTAAAAAGCAAAATAAAGTCAAAACTTTCACTGAACCCTATCATCTTTTACGGACACTTTTTTCCTTCCTTTCAGAGTTCTATGTTATACCTAGGCCTCACACTCAAATCTCTGCACAGACTAGGCTTTTGATGGAAATGAGAAAAGTGGAGCCTTGGGGAGACCAAAGAAGGTTGCAGGGTGTGTGTTCATCAGCTTCTGCTGGGGCTCATTCCTTCCCTGCAAAAATGCAGATCCAGATACCAGAGGGTATCTAGTTTCTCATTTTTCCAAGAGGACCTGGAAATCTGATCTAAAATGTCTTTTTTTTTTTTTTTGAGGAGGAGAGCACATGAATAGGGGAGGGACATGGAGAGAGAATCCAAGCAGGCCCCTCTCTGTCAGCCCAGAGCCCAATGTGAGGCTTGAACTCACAAACTTCGAGATAATGATCTGAGCCAAAAACAAGAGTCGGACGCTTAACCAACTGAGCCACCCAGGGGCCCCTAATCTAAAATGTCTTCAGTGCTACATGTTACTGACTAATAAAACCCAGCCCAAATCAAAACAAAACACGTTGAGGTCTGTTAAAATTTCCCCTGGGTTGAATTCAGCTCATCACTTGCTAGTTTGGGGTAGTTTGCAGTCTTTGGAATATTCTTATTGTCCTCACTTTCTCTCTTCTCACTAATTCTTCAAACTGTTTTAATATAGCATTACATAAATTAAACTGTAAATAAAACTCAACATAAATAAAACTGCTCCTACTAAACTCATTTGTGATCTCCTAAATACCAAACTCAATGATCGCCTCTCTGAAGCATTTGATATTCAGGATCACTCTTTCCAAGTGCTTCTTACCGATGTACCTGTCACTTCTCAGTGACTTCCTCATTGAAAGTGCTTTCATATTTTCCTTTGCAGACTCCTTTTCTTCTACATTTTCTTAAATACAAATGTCATTAAAATTTCCATAGTCTTCCATTTTATTATTAATATTATTGTACATTAATTAATGTATATGCAATCTCTTCTGAGTGGTGTCATCTGATTTCTTCACTTCAACTTCTACCTGTGTAATAGTGACTTTTAAATGTGTATTTCCAGCTCATATCTCTTTTCTTGGTTTCTAAATTCATACCTAAATGTTTATTAGGCATCTATAGTTAGCCTTTCCTAAAACTTCTCTTGCTTAATTAAAGACATTTTTTCTCTTCTAAATTTTGGGTGAACAGCCATCTGGTTTTTCCCAGGACTAAGGAATTTCCCAGCATGGAGGACTTTCAGTGTGAGAATACTGGTATAGTCCCAGACCAAACAAATGAACAAGCAATGATTGGTCACCCCACCTTTTTCCCACCTTGTTTCTTTTCTCTCTTTTTAATATTGGTTTATATAACTACCAAAAAGTCAGTTCCTAAAACAGGAAAACTTAGAATCATTCTAGATCTGAATTCCCAAAATGTGGTCCTTAGAACCTCTGTGCTGCTAATTAAAAGTGAAGATTTGAAACACAACTCCTGTCTTATACCAATTGAAACAAAATATCTGAGGATGGGTCATTTGGACTTGCATTTTAACAAGTTTCCCAAGAAATGATTAAAGTCATTTAGGTTTTAAAATCCCTGTTATTGACCCTTTCCTCTCTTGTTCTGCTTCACACAATCAATAGGCAAAACCATTTCCCTTATTGTCTCTTTTTTTTTCCTCATTCTTACAAGTGCCTCCTAGATGGGGCTGTCATCATTTTAATATTATGTTAGAGTAATTGTCTCCTAGATGATTGCCCTGATTCTAGTTAACTCTTTTTGAAAGCATCCTCTACAATGCTATTACAATGAATATTATAAAATGCAAATCTGGGGACGCCTGGGTGGCTCAGTCGGTTAAGCGTCCAACTTCCGCTCAGGTCATGATCTC
Organism: Herpailurus yagouaroundi; assembly: GCF_014898765.1. Lineage (NCBI taxonomy): Eukaryota > Metazoa > Chordata > Mammalia > Carnivora > Felidae > Herpailurus > Herpailurus yagouaroundi. The sequence continues at coordinate 32,131,071 of NW_024412413.1, forward strand.
ATGGTTCATGAATCTGGGCCTCGCATCAGTCTCTGTGATGATAGTTCCGACAGAGCCTGGAGCCTGCTTCAGACTGTTTGTCTGCCTCTCTCTCTAACCCTCCTCAGTTCATGCTCTGTACCTCTCTCTCAAAAATAGACATTAAAAAAAATTAAAATGCAGATCTGAAACCTACTTATAATCTCTCAGTTGTTTCCTATCTCCTATAGTTACAATTAATAATAATAATAATTATTATTATTATTATTTGCATGGTATATGAACATGTTTGGGAGCTAGTTTCTCATCTACATCCTTCACAGTGCCCTTAAACATTCCTGTGTATTATTGGGTACCACTATCAATTTATGAGCTTTGGGTGGAATTGAATGGAATTGGCTCTACCTGAGACCAGGCATGGCCAATCAAATAATAACTTTCTGAAAGCAACATGACTGGAAAGGCATGTCACATCGTCCAAATAAGTCTGGTCTTACTAAAGCCAATTGCTGAATACTGCGTGCATGAATGAAAGCAAAAGAGGCGTTCTTTTCTCGTGGTCTTGAGCCTGGAATGTGGACTTCGACACAATGAACTTTTTACCTAAGAATGAAACCAACATAGAGGAGAGAAAAGTCAGAAGATGGCTCCTGATGACATCCTTTAAGTTCTTGGGTCAATCCTGATTTGTGCGGTGATTCACTTAATATCTCTTAGCTCCAAATCCATATTTCTAAATTTAGGGGACTGGGACTTGGCCAGCTAACTTCACAGACTCTCTTGATAGCCAACTTCCCATTGGGTTCTCCTAGTGGGAGGTGCTAGAGTCAAAGGGAAAGAAACAGAGGGACTTCCCTTCTGGTCACAGCTCCTGACAGTGTGGCTCCAAAAAACTGAAGACAATTATAGCTCTAGCCTCTAATTTATTTATTTTTATAATAGATTTTTTGTATCATGGTAAAATATGCTTAACATAAAATGTCATAAAATGTACCATTTTAACTATTTTCAATTGTATCATTTCAAAAGGCTTTAAAAAAAGCAATATAGGCATATCTTATTTTTATTGTTTGTTGTTTTTTGTATCTTTGTTTTGTACTTCACACATACAGTTGTTTTTTTTTTTAATAAATTGAATGTTTGTGGCATTAAGTGAGTGTATTAGTGCCTTTTTCCTAACAGCATTTGTTCACTTCATGTTTCTGTGTCACATTTTGGTAATTCTTTAAAAAATTTTTTTTAATATTTATTTAATTTTGAGAGGGAGAGATAGAGAAGCAGAGAGAGGGAGACACAGAATCTGAAGCAGGCTCCAGGCTCTGAGCTGTTAGCACAGAGTCTGACGCAGGGCTCGATCTCATGAACCGTGAGATCATGACCTGAGCTGAAGTTGGACGCTTAACCAACTGAGCCACCCAGGCGCCCCACATTTTGGTAATTCTTGAAGTATTTAAAACATTTCATTATTATTACATTTTTTATGGGATCTGTGATCAGTGATTTTTTATTTTATTATTTTAATTGTTGTAGGGTGCCACAAACCATACCCATATAAGATAGTGAACTTATTCTATAAATGTGATGTGTTCTGATTTCTCTACCATTTGGCCATTCCTCCATCTCTCTCCTTCTCCTTGGGCCTCCCTAGTCCCTAAAACACAACAACACTGAAATTAGGCAATTAATAACCCTACATGGCCTCTACGTCTTCAAGTGAAAGAAGTGTCACATATCTCTCACTTTAAATCAAAAGCTAGAAGATTAAGCTTAGTGAGGAAAGCATGTTGAAAGTTGAGGCAGGCCAAAAACTAGTCCTCTTGCACCAAATAGTGAATTAGCTAAGTTGTGAATACAAAGTAAAGATTCTTGAAGGAAATCAAAGGTGCTATTCCAGTGAACACACAAATGATTAGAAAACACAGCTTTTTTTTTTTTTTTCATTGCTCATTGCAGATATGGAAAGAAAAAGTTTTAGTGGTGTGGACAGAAGATCAAACCAGACAACCCAAAGCCTGAGGACACAAGATATTTAGGTTAGCTTATTAACATCCCCTTGTGCTTCTACCATCAGAGTAACCAATTTCCTGGAAGTAAATGCTTTCTATTTAAAACGGCCTCCGTTTTTATGTCTGGACCTTGGCTGGTCTAGGAGCAAACTCTCTTTTTCTTTGCTTAAGCCAATTTGGGTTATGTTTCTTGTCTCTTGTGATCAAAAAAGTGTTAAATAATATGCTTTTCTCAATTCCTAGAATGTTCTTTCATTGCCCATGTGGAAAATTGTCAACAATTCTTTGAGGTTCAGTTACAGCATTATGTTTTCTGCAACTCTCTAACTATGCCCATCCCTTGGCATCACACCAATGACATTGTACCCTTTCAGCCAGAGCTATGTACTTCTTTCTCTTTCTTCTTAGAAAGTCTTCTGAATATTGAGTTTTCTTATTGTATGAGAGTGCATCAGACATTAAATGAATTTTATAATAATTTATAGATATCTCTTTATATTTGAAATCTCTTAATGCTTTATTTGCTTCTTTATTTTTTTAAATGTTTATTTATTTTGAGGGAGAGAGAGAGAGAGTGCAAGCATGAGCAGGGGAGGGGTAAAGAGAGAGGGAGAGAGAATCCAAGCAGGCTCCGTGCTGTCAGTGCAGAGCCCATTGAGGGGCTCAGACTCACAAACCATAAGATCACGACCTAAGCCGCAATCAAGAGACAGATGCTTAACTAACTGAGCCACCCAGGCGCCCCTATTTATTTATTTTTTTAAAGTTTGCTTACTTATTTTGAGAGAGCATGAACAAGAAAGGAACAGAGAAGGAGAGAGAGAGAGATGAAGAGAGAATCCCAAGCAGGCTCTGCACTGTCAGCATGAAGCCCGATACGGGGCTTGAACTCATGAACCATGAGATCATGACTTGAGCCGAAATCAAGAGTCAGATGCCTAGCTGACTGAGCCACCCAGGCATCCCTTTAATGCTTTAAGTTGTTGTGATTTTACAAGGGCCTGTGGCACTAAAGCATTTGTATATTTTACTTAGTATAGATATGGTTCACATGAACATATATTTTACAAATCATATTACACTCATTGCTTAGTTGAAAAAATGTTTCTAGTATGTTTTTTTCAATGAAAAAAGTGCAGTGTCTGAAACTGCATTGATACTGAAAAAATTTTTTTTTCACACTTACAAAGTTTTTGTGTGTTATCAAAGGATAGAATTTTGCCCTTTGGTATATTGCAGCTTATTTTATTGTTTCGAGGATTTCTGCTGAATTCAATCATGAGAGCATATGTTTCATGATTTGATTCCTTTGGATTTAAACCATATTCTAGATTTTTATGCATCATTTTAATTTCTACTATATATCAAAAGAACCCAAAACTATTTCTAGATTTTCCATTTATAATTCGCTCTGAAAAAAATCCATCAAAAGTAGATACTATATCCATATGAGCTCTCAACTACTCTGATATCTCTAGGTTTGCTTTTTTTTTTTTTTATATATGAAATTTATTGTCAAATTGGTTTCCATACAACACCCAGTGCTCATCCCAAAAGGTGCCCTCCTCAATACCCATCACCCACCCTCTCCTCCCTCCCACCCCCCATCAACCCTCAGTTTGCTCTCAGTTCTCAACAGTCTCTTATGCTTCGGCTCTCTCCCACTCTAACCTCTTTTTTTTTTTTTTTTTTCCTTCCCCTCCCCCATGGGTTCCTGTTAAGTTTCTCAGGATCCACATAAGAGTGAAACCATATGGTATCTGTCTTTCTCTGTATGGCTTATTTCACTTAACATCACACTCTCCAGTTCCATCCACGTTGCTACAAAAGGCCATATTTCATTTTTTCTCATTGCCAGGTAGTATTCCATAGTGTATATAAACCACAATTTCTTTATCCATTCATCAGTTGATGGACATTGAGGCTCTTTCCATAATTTGGCTATTGTTGAGAGTGCTGCTATGAACATTGGGGTACAAGTGCCCCTATGCATCAGTACTCCTGTGTCCCTTGGATAAATTCCTAGCAGTGCTATTGCTGGGTCATAGGGTAGGTCTATTTTTAATTTTCTGAGGAACCTCCACACTGCTTTCCAGAGTGGCTGCACCAGTTTGCATTCCCACCAACAGTGCAAGAGGGTTCCCGTTTCTCCACATCCTCTCCAGCATCTATAGTCTCCTGATTTGTTCATTTTGGCCACTCTGACTGGCGTGAGGTGATATCTGAGTGTGGTTTTGATTTGTATTTCCCTGATAAGGAGCGACGCTGAACATCTTTTCATGTGCCTGTTGGCCATCCGGATGTCTTCTTTAGAGAAGTGTCTATTCATGTTTTCTGCCCATTTCTTCACTGGGTTATTTGCTTTTCGGGTGTGGAGTTTGGTGAGCTCTTTATAGATTTTGGATACTAGCCCTTTGTCCGATATGTCATTTGCAAATATCTTTTCCCATTCCGTTGGTTGCCTTTTAGTTTTGTTGGTTGTTTCCTTTGCTGTGCATAAGCTTTTTATCTTCATAAGGTCCCAGTAATTCACTTTTGCTTTTAATTCCCTTGCCTTTGGGGATGTGTCGAGTAAGAGATTGCTACGGCTGAGGTCAGAGAGGTCTTTTCCTGCTTTCTCCTCTAAGGTTTGGATGGTTTCCTGTCTCACATTCAGGTCCTTTATCCATTTTGAGTTTATTTTTGTGAATGGTGTGAGAAAGTGGTCTCGTTTCAACCTTCTGCATGTTGCTGTCCAGTTCTCCCAGCACCATTTGTTAAAGAGACTGTCTTTTTTCCATTGGATGTTCTTTCCTGCTTTGTCAAAGATGAGTTGGCCATACGTTTGTGGGTCTAGTTCTGGGGTTTCTATTCTATTCCATTGGTCTATGTGTCTGTTTTTGTGCCAATACCATGCTGTCTTGATGATGACAGCTTTGTAGTAGAGGCTAAAGTCTGGGATTGTGATGCCTCCTGCTTTGGTCTTCTTCTTCAAAATTACTTTGGCTATTCGGGGCCTTTTGTGGTTCCATATGAATTTTAGGATTGCTTGTTCTAGTTTCGAGAAGAATGCTGGTGCAATTTTGATTGGTATTGCATTGAATGTGTAGATAGCTTTGGGTAGTATTGACATTTTGACAATATTTATTCTTCCAATCCATGAGCAGGGAATGTCTTTCCATTTCTTTAAATCTTCTTCAATTACCTTCATAAGCTTTCTATAGTTTTCAGCATACAGATCCTTTACATCTTTGGTTAGATTTATTCCTAGGTATTTTATGCTTCTTGGTGCAATTGTGAATGGGATCAGTTTCCTTATTTGTCTTTCTGTTACTTCATTGTTAGTGTATAAGAATGCAACTGATTTCTGTACATTGATTTTGTATCCTGCAACTTTGCTGAATTCATGTATCAGTTCTAGCAGACTTCTGGTGGAGTGTATCGGATTTTCCATGTATAATATCATGTCATCTGCAAAAAGCGAAAGCTTGACTTCATCTTTGCCAATTTGGATGCCTTTGATTTCCTTTTGTTGTCTGATTGCTGATGCTAGAACTTCCAGCACTATGTTAAACAACAGCGGTGAGAGTGGGCATCCCTGTCGTGTTCCTGATCTCAGGGAAAAAGCTCTCAGTTTTTCCCCATTGAGGATGATGTTAGCTGTGGGCTTTTCATAAATGGCTTTTATGATCTTTAAGTATGTTCCTTCTATCCCGACTTTCTCAAGGGTTTTTATTAAGAAAGGGTGCTGGATTTTGTCAAAGGCCTTTTCTGCATCGATTGACAGGATCATATGGTTTTTCTCTTTTTTTTTGTTAATGTGATGTATCACGTTGATTGATTTGCGAATGTTGAACCAGCCCTGCATCCCAGGAATGAATCCCACTTGATCATGGTGGACAATTCTTTTTATATGCCGTTGAATTCGATTTGCTAGTATCTTATTGAGAATTTTGGCATCCGTATTCATCAGGGATATTGGCCTGTAGTTCTCTTTTTTTACTGGGTCTCTGTCTGGTTTAGGAATCAAAGTAATACTGGCTTCATAGAATGATTCTGGAAGTTTTCCTTCCCTTTCTATTTCTTGGAATAGCTTGAGAAGGATAGGTATTATCTCTGCTTTAAACGTCTGGTAGAACTCCCCTGGGAAGCCATCTGGTCCTGGACTCTTATTTGTTGGGAGATTTTTGATAACCGATTCAATTTCTTCGCTGGTGATGGGTCTGTTCAAGCTTTCTATTTCCTCCTGATTGAGTTTTGGAAGAGTGTGGGTGTTCAGGAATTTGTCCATTTCTTCCAGGTTGTCCAATTTGTTGGCATATAATTTTTCATAGTATTCCCTGATAATTGTTTGTATCTCTGAGGGATTGGTTGTAATAATTCCTTTTTCATTCATGATTTTATCTATTTGGGTCATCTCCCGTTTCTTTTTGAGAAGCCTGGCTAGAGGTTTGTCAATTTTGTTTATTTTTTCAAAAAACCAACTCTTGGTTTCGTTGATCTGCTCTACAATTTTTTTAGATTCTATATTGTTTATTTCTGCTCTGATCTTTATTATTTCTCTTCTTCTGCTGGGTTTAGGCTGCCTTTGCTGTTCTGCTTCTATTTCCTTTAGGTGTGCTGTTAGATTTTGTATTTGGGATTTTTCTTGTTTCTGGAGATAGGCCTGGATTGCAATGTATTTTCCTCTCAGGACTGCCTTCGCTGCGTCCCAAAGCGTTTGGATTGTTGTATTTTCATTTTCGTTTGTTTCCATATATTTTAATTTCTTCTCGAATTGCCTGGTTGACCCACTCATTCGTTAGTAGGGTGTTCTTTAACCTCCATGCTTTTGGAGGTTTTCCAGACTTTTTTCTGTGGTTGATTTCCAGCTTCATAGCATTGTGGTCTGAAAGTATGCATGGTATGATTTCAATTCTTGTAAACTTATGAAGGGCTGTTTTGTGACCCAGTATATGATCTATCTTGGAGAATGTTCCATGTGCACTCGAGAAGAAAGTATATTCTGTTGCTTTGGGATGCAGAGTTCTAAATATATCTGTCAAGTCCATCTGATCCAATGTCTCATTCAGGGCCCTTGTTTCTTTATTGACCGTGTGTCTAGATGATCTGTCCATTTCTGTAAGTGGGGTGTTAAAGTCCCCTGCAATGACCACATTCTTATCAATAAGGTTGCTTGTGTTTATGAGTAATTGTTTTATATATTTGGGCGCTCCGGTATTCGGCGCATAGACATTTATAATTGTTAGCTCTTCCTGATGGACAGACCCTGTCACTATTATATAATGTCCTTCTTCATCTCTTGTTACAGCCTTTAATTTAAAGTCTAGTTTGTCTGATATAAGTATGGCTACTCCAGCTTTCTTTTGGCTTCCAGTAGCATGATAAATAGTTCTCCATCCCCTCACTCTCAATCTGAAGGTGTCCTCAGGTCTAAAATGAGTCTCTTGTAGACAGCAAATAGATGGGTCTTGTTTTTTTTATCCATTCTGATACCCTATGTCTTTTGGTTGGCGCATTTAATCCATTTACATTCAGTGTTATTATAGAAAGATATGGGTTTAGAGTCATTGTGATGTCTGTATGTTTTATGCTTGTAGTGATGTCTCTGGTACTTTGTATCACAGGGTCCCCCTTAGGATCTCTTGTAGGGCTGGTTTAGTGGTGACCAATTCCTTCAGTTTTTGTGTGTTTGGGAAGACCTTTATCTCTCCTTCTATTCTAAATGACAGGCTTGCTGGATAAAGGATTCTCGGCTGCATATTTTTTCTGTCTAGCAAACTGAAAATCTCGTGCCAACTCTTTCTGGCCTGCCAAGTTTCAAAAGAGAGATCAGTCACGAGTCTTATAGGTCTCCCTTTATATGTGAGGGCACGTTTACCCCTTGCTGCTTTCAGAATTTTCTCTTTATCCTTGTATTTTGCCAGTTTCACTATGATATGTCGTGCAGAAGATCGATTCAAGTTACGTCTGAAGGGAGTTCTCTGTGCCTCTTGGATTTCAAATCCTTTTTCCTTCCCCACTTCAGGGAAGTTCTCAGCTATTATTTCATCAAGTACCCCTTCAGCACCTTTCCCTCTCTCTTCCTCCTCTGGGATACCAATGATGCGTATATTATTTCTTTTTAGTGTATCACTTAGTTCTCTAATTTTCCCCTCATACTCCTGGATTTTTTTATCTCTCTTTTTCTCAGCTTCCTCTTTTTCCATAACTTTATCTTCTAGTTCACCTATTCTCTCCTCTGCCTCTTCAATCCGAGCTGTGGTGGTTTCCATTTTGTTATGCATTTCATTTAAAGCGTTTTTCAGCTCCTCGTGACTGTTCCTTAGTCCCTTGATCTCTGTAGCAAGAGATTCTCTGCTGTCAGCTATACTGTTTTCAAGCCCAGCGATTAATTTTATGACTATTATTCTAAATTCACTTTCTGTTATATTATTTAAATCCTTTTTGATCAGCTCATTAGCTGTTGTTATTTCCTGGAGATTCTTCTGAGGGGAATTCTTCTGCTTGGTCATTTTGGATAGTCCCTGGCGTGGTGAGGACCTGCAGGGCACTTCCCCTGTGCTGTGGTGTATAACTGGAGTTGGTGGGCAGAGCCGCAGTCAGACCTGATGTCTGCCCCCAGCCCACCGCTGGGGCCACAGTCAGACTGGTGCCTGCCTTCTCTTCCCCTCTCCTAGGGGTGGGATTCACTGTGGGGTGGGGTGGCCTGTCTGGGCTACTTGCACACTGCCAGGCTTGTGATGCTGGGGATCTGGCGTCTTAGCTGGGGTGGGTAGGCAAGGTGCACAGGGGCAGGAGGGGCAGGCTTAGCTTGCTTCTCCTTAGGTGATCCACTTCAGGAGGGGCCCTGTGGCAGCAGGAGGGAGTCAGATCCGCTGCCAGAGGTTTGGCTCCGCAGAAGCGCAGAGTTGGGTGTTTGCGCGGAGGGAGCAAGTTCCCTGGCAGGAACTGGTTCTCTTTGGGATTTTGGCTGGGGGATGGGCGGGGAAGATGGCGCTGGCAAGCGCCTTTGTTCCCCACCAAACTGAGCTCTGTCGTCCGGGGGCTCAGCAGCTTTCCTTCCCTTTGTCCTCCAGCCTTCCCGCTTTCTGAGCAGAGCTGTTAACTTATGACCTCCCAGCCGCTAAGTCGCGCTTGCTGTCGGAACACAGTCCGTCAGGCCCCTCCGCTTTTTGCAAGCCAGACTTGGGGGCTCTGCTTGGCCGGCGAGCCGCCCCTCCGCCCCGGCTCCCTCCCGCTGCTCCGTGGAGCGCGCACCGCCTCGCCGCCCTTCCTACCCTCTTCCGTGGGCCTCTCGTCTGCGCTTGGCTCCGGCGACTCCGTTCTGCTAATCCTCTGGTGGTTTTCTGGGTTATTTAGGCAGGTGTAGGTGGAATCTAAGTGATCAGCAGGACGCGCGGTGAGCCCAGCGTCCTCCTACGCAGCCATCTTCCCTCCCTCTCTCTCTAGGTTTGCTTTTAAAGTTACCAAAAATAATAGAATGCATTTTATCCTACATTTTGAATGTAGGATAGTGCCATTTTATTAAAAGCTTTAGTGCTGTTTTATTAAAAGCCTGATAATAATGGTCTTTTACAGCTCAAGGAAACCTTCTGAAGGATCTATTGATAAAGTATGTCAAATGAGATGTTTGCTTCTTCTTTTTTTATTGCAAAATTGTGTAATGATAGTGAGATTATATATCAGTGTAAGATCTCTTGAATTTTTTAAACATAAACCAAATTTGGAATAAATATCCCCAAATCTTGTTGGTGTTTCAGTGGCACTGAGGTTCTCTTGAAATGTCTTACGGTTGCCCTCTGCAGAGATTCTCAAGGACTGTATCACTATGTTTTATCTCTATAGAGAAATCCACTGACATTGTCGCTGATGTACCTGTATGTCTGTAATGTACCTGTACATTAATTAATCCATTAATTCATTATTTCACTTTCTGAGTGCCAATCATATGCCACAAACATAGGCACTGATGGTATAGACAATGAAGAGAGAATTGTTTTGTAGGATGGAAGTGCAAGGAGAGTGGTATACACAGAGTAGTTGGGGAGATTTGTATCAAAGCAACCCAGCTTTGTTTCTGGGGAAAAAGGGAGGACAGGGTACATAAGAAAGCATTAGTACCAGGTGACTATATCTCAGACTATTTAAACACCTTTCCAACAGATACTTGCCCGGCCAGGAATAAATGAGGAGGGAAAATTTCACACTACGGAAAATAAATTGATATATAGAAAAGAATTCGGAAAACCAGAGCAGTGCATCCTGTTAATCCTAATATGATCTGATTACTCTGAAGACCCGTGGTTCTTCATTACAGAAAATCATCATGAATACCGCTGCCCCTTGCTAGGTGTGCTTCTGCTGGGGACTATGTTACCTGGTAATAGTCAACCACAGTCACTGGAGTCTCTTCTGTCCCATCAACATAAGCTTGTTACTGTAAATAATTTGACATCACCAGATTTCACAGTTCTGCTGAAACTACCACCATTGCCATCTATTAAAAAGCATAAAATGCCCTTTTTGGAGCTTTTAGTCCATATTTGATAGGAATAGAATTTACTAACATCATTACATTATATTATCTGGAGCCAGCTTCATTTGGAAACCTCATGCATTTCAGTGCGGTCTCATTTTGTTATTAGTGTGGGAATAATACAGTAGCATGCCATAGTGTATGATTTCTACACTTTTGCATTTCATAGTGCAATAAAACTAACAAAAGTGGAGATATGCAGGCTTAATAATGTATAATTTTAGCTGAAAAGACATGAGAAATATCTACCATCTACACTAACTACTGCTTTAAAATTATATATATATATAAAGTATATATTAAATGATATATATATATATAATGTTTAAATAACCACTGAATTTGAAAAATATGAATATAGTTCACTTTGAAAAACTCCATGATTATACGATCTTCTTAATTTTTCTACAGTTTAGAGAAGGTTTTTATACCACTGAGTACTGTGGGTCAGTAGGCCTGGGTTTGAGAACAAGTGATGTAAGGGTTAGGGAATGGCCTTGAAGTTGGACATGAGTTTATATCTAAGTTATGCCATTTTTCTAGTTGTGTGAAGTTGGTTTAATGTGTTTAACTTCCCTGAACCTGTCTCTTTACCTGTATGTAAGGCATAATTGTCTGCTTTGCTCTCAGCACAAGGTGTTGGAAGTATTTAAAAAGCTAATGCATGTGAAAAAAAATTAAACAATAAATGTTATAAAATATAATTCTAAAAAATTCTATTGAGGACCCTGAAGGAATTACAAATATTCCCCTCTTCCCAATGTGAAGAAAGAAGAAAGAAAGGGAGTTAAAAATTACTTACTGCCTTTTAGATTCCAGAAACAGATATAACTGCCTTTCATTTCTTTTATTCCTCACAACAAAGCTAAACATTACATATTTTAATAAACATTTCACAACTGGAAAAAAAATCATGAAGCTCAAAGAGTTACCCAGTTTGCCCCAATCACATAGTTGATGAAAGGTGAAATTATGAATTCAGTCCAAAGCATGTTCAATTTTCACTATTTCATGCTCCTCTACAAGAGAAAAAGCAGCATACTCTGTGTTGTCAAAAAGCATAATCATTCTTTTTAGCTCTTAAAAGTATGAAATGTTAATTTTGGGGTTAGCTTATAGCAGAGGCCACAGTCAAGGACAAATTCTGTCAGTGTAGTTTATCCTTTAGGCATTAAATTCCTGGATTACATTCAGGAACCTTCTCCTTTATTATAATTAACTGCCAAATTAACTTTCATGATGAATAATTTAACACAATTATTCAGATGTACTTCAGGAAGATTCTTACAAAGAAAATTAGGCAATACCATGACATTTAAAATAAAGTTTCTGCAACTTCTTTTTGGGGGCTAAAACAAAGTAATAATACAGTCTTAGAAACTAATCATATAATTTTTGAACTCAGGAATCATTTCTAAAATGACACTCTGTATTATCAAGTATAAGAATGGCATATGAAGGGTGCCTGGATGGCTCAGTCGGTTAAGCATCCAACTTCGGCTCTGGTCATGATTTCGCAGTTCATGAGTTCAAGCCCCACATCAGGCTCTCTGCTGGATGGAGCCTGCTTCAGATTCTGTGTCTCCCTCTCTACCCCTCACCCACTCACACTCTGTCTCTGTCTCTCTCTCAAAAATAAATAAACATAAAAAAATTAAAAAAAAAAGAATGGCATATGAAACTAATGATTGAATTAAGTGCATACATGTGCTATTTTGTGTTTCTAATAATAAAGACAATATATTTAGGGTCAGGTTCATACAGTCTTAGAATATTTTCAAATGATTTTCTCACTTTCCCAATATATAGATTTACATTATGAGAGAATATACCTTGTTCCTATACATTTAAGATATAAAATGACTTATAAATCAATTGTGTTAGTGTCCTATGAGTCTTTAGAGATACATTTGGTGGAGCTCAGACTTTGAAGACTGTTTATATTCAGACTGTTTATATTCATGCTATGTTAAAGCAGGACAAAATAAAACGTGGATGGAAGTTGAGAGTGGAAAACAGGTATCTGGATTCACCACACACACAAAAAATTGTGTGTGTGGTTCTTTGTGTACCTCCCGTATGTATCATAATTAGAGAAAATTCTTATTGCTTTTACATCCATTTTTTTAGTACCTAGTATTATAAGTGGTACAGAGTGAACACTAGGTAATTGTCCATATCTCAAAAGTATCTTGGTATTGGCACCATAGAAAAATACTTTTCTGTGTCTAACTGAAGTTTCCATTTTGTAAGACTTCAGCTTTTACAAAAGTCAGGTTTAAGGAATTGAAAAAAAGGTATTATCAGTGAAGTGGTGACTTACCAATGTTTAAGTTTCTTTGCTCTGGGCAATCCTTGTACGTGGCTTTAAAGAAGAGAACAATCAGATGTGTATTAGATATGAAACTAGTCCTATTAGATCTCTCCTGTGGCCTCTGGAGCATCACTGGCACTATTAGGCTGAGGCACACTCTCCATATAAATTGTTGGGATGTAAAAATAGCAAATGTCGGGGCGCCTGGGTGGCGCAGTCAGTTAAGCGTCCGACTTCAGCCAGGTCACGATCTCGCGGTCCGTGAGTTCGAGCCCCGCTTCGGGCTCTGGGCTGACAGCTCAGAGCCTGGAGCCTGTTTCGGATTCTGTGTCTCCCTCTCTCTCTGCCCCTCCCCCGTTCATGCTCTGTCTCTCTCTGTCCCAAAAATAAATAAATGTTGAAAAAAAAAATTAAAAAAAAAATAGCAAATGTCAATGTGCTCCTTTTCTTTCCTTTCTTAACCTTCATGTGTTGATTCTGAAAAAATCATTACTAAGCTATATTTGCTACCTTAGTTTCTTGGAAACCTAGACAGAGGATCTAGAGATAAGTAGCAAGCAATTTCATTCTTTACTTCCCACTGCGTTTTGCTGTTGCAGCTGAAATGGTATGTGACCTCTGTATTGCCTAGTCACAGCAGGGTAACTTTAAAGGACTAGGAATTTGGCTGGAGTTAACACTTCAACCCTTGAACATTCAGGTTATTATTTATATAAGACCAAGTATACACAACTGTTATTGGCTGAGCATAGACTGATTTCCCCCTTTGCCTTTTTTTTTTTTCCTTCAGTTCAGATAAAATTTACTCTTTGTGCAAGAACACTATCTTAAAGTAGCCTTGCCTCAATTTATCCATTTTCTTCTGGAAAAAATTTCTTTTTGGCTATACCAACAAGTCAGAACACTTTGTTATTTCTATTAGATGTCCTTGGCTTATATTTTATGGGATCCTTGAGGATGAGAAGTATGTATTCCTTGTTACTAATATCCACAGAATTTTTATTATACTTTGTACTTTTTAGCTACTTGAAAAATATTGGAAAGTAAGTTATTTGGTTTATATATAGGTCTCTGTATTTACATGAGTCCTGAATATCACCTTTTTTTTCAAACAATAATATTTACATATTACTATGATGAATAAAAACAATAGCTACTACTAGTTCCTGATCATTTTCTTTATGTCAAGCACTGTATTTGTGCACATGCATCACATGGAAATCTTGTTAAATTGCAGATTATGATTTAGGACACTGGGGACAAATCTTAGATTTTTTTTGTTTTTTTTGGGGGGGGGTATTTTTTCACAAGTACCTATGTGATCCTGATATTGCTTGTCAAGGACCACACAACAGCCATATAAATAGTAGGTACTCATTTTCTCATTTTTCAGATGAGTAAATTAAAACTTAGATAGATGAAGTAGCTTGCCCAGTGTTGTACAATTAGAATTTAGCAGAGCTGTTCTCAAAACAATTTGTGTTTATTGTGAAAACTAATCCTTAAGCCAGTGCTACTAAATCTTAGCTGTAGGAAAGAACCTGTTTTTCTCCTCCCAAACTATTACCATTCAAACATTTTGTGAAGTACAGTATAAATGAATTACTAGAGAAATGAGATGCAAGCTTGTATGTTTTATTTTTAGATTCAACAGATGTAAAATTACACAAAGTTACTATAAAAATTTCTAAACAATTACTCCCAATTTCCGTGTTTTTCCATAGCAGATCAGTAATAATTCTAAGACCAGCAGTGGTCCGTGAGGGCACTTTGAATAGCATTGCTCTAAACTACTATGACATTCAGGAGAGCAGAATTTTTTTTTAAAGCAATCTCTACAACCAACATGGGGCTTGAACTCACAGCCCCAAGATCAAGAGTCACATGTTCTGCTGACTGACCCAGCTGGGTGCCCCAGGAAAGCAGGTTTTTTAAATATACTCAATTGTCAACTCAATGGAAATTACAATGGTAGTTTTTTAAATAAAAAAGTATTAGTTTCTTTACATTTAATAAATACATTTTGTTTAAAAAAAAAAGGAAAAGGAAGAAAGAAAATACCAAGAAGAAAAACTGAAACTGGGGCGCCTGGGTGGCGCAGTCGGTTAAGCGTCCGACTTCAGCCAGGTCACGATCTCGCGGTCCGTGAGTTCGAGCCCCGCGTCAGGCTCTGGGCTGATGGCTCAGAGCCTGGAGCCTGTTTCCGATTCTGTGTCTCCCTCTCTCTCTGCTCCTCCCCCGTTCATGCTCTGTCTCTCTCTGTCCCAAAAATAAATAAAAACGTTGAAAAAAAAATTAAAAAAAAAAAAAAGAAAAACTGAAACTAAAACATAATTCTTACAGATGGGTCTTAGAATATAAGAAGACTTTTGCTCAAGTAAGCAGAAATGAATTGATTTATTTTTTAATTTTAGAGATAGAGTATGTGAGTGGGGGAGAGGGACAGAGGGAAGGAGGGGGCAAGAGCAAGAGCGAGAAAGAGAGAGAATCTTAAACAGGCTCCACACTCAGTGTGGATCTTGGGATCATGACCTGAGCCGAAATCAAGAGTCAGATGCTCAACTCACTGAGCCACCCAGGTGCCTCTGTATGGATCTTTTTATCTTGTCCCCAATTATTTAGAGAAAGTTATATTTTTTCCAGAAGTATTGCTATTTCTTTCTTTTTTTTTTTTAATTTTTTTTT
>NW_024412413.1:32146582-32153555 GCF_014898765.1 Herpailurus yagouaroundi
GACCGCGAGATCGTGACCTGGCTGAAGCCGGACGCTTAACCGACTGCGCCACCCAGGCGCCCCTATTTATTTCTTAATTCAATTGCATTTTTATACCTTCTAGTTTCTCTGTGAATGTTTAGTGGCATTAGGCATCTCATCCTTGGCTCTAAGTGTAGAGTCAGGCAGAGGTTATGGCAATATTTTTATATCATTTCATAAGAAAACTAACACTTTGTGTTATTTAATCTATTTTAAACATTCTCCCTTCTTCAGCAATCTGAGAAGAAAACACAAGATAAAGCAGCACTACTTGTGAACACATTATCCTTTTCATCGATCAGTATGGAGAATGTCTGGTGTTTCTCCTTTTATCTCATTAATCTGGAGTGTTTGCATATTTTTTTCAGAAGAGAATCTGCCAGTTTCAGAATTATATTACTCCAGAATCATTTAAAATCAATCTCCTTTTTAGGGTAGATGATTAGCTTTAGTTCCTTCATGGTGTTTGAGTTTCTGTTGAAATCCTAAGATTTTCTGTTGTGACTATTGATCAAGCATCTAAGATCCAATATTTTGTGTTTGACATAATGTTAATATTTTTGTCTACCTGCTAACTATAGTCAAATTCCAGTGCTAAGCAACTTAAAGCTTTGTTCCTTTGTTCATATTGTTTAACTTTTTCCTTACTGGGTAAAAATGATAGTATCATTGCTCTAAATCTATGAAAAGTAGCATAGGAATTAAAAACCCCCCAGCATTTGCAGTAGTATTATCTAGGAAATAAATATGTAATAAGTTGACTAATACCTGAGATTGTACCAGGATAACCTAAGGAAATCTATACATCAAATATGAAGACAGAGTTACTTAATTTTTTTCAAGTCTTTCAGGAGTCAACCTCACACACCAAACCCAGATAGACCTGGTTTGTACATTAGTTCTGTTGCTGGAAGCTCCCTGGATTTAAACAGATTTATTTATTTATTTATTTATTTATTTATTTATTTACTCACTCTCAACTATAAAATAGTACTAATAATATATCCACCTCATAGTTGCTTGATATGACCCAAGATAGTATATGGAAGGAACCTAGAATGTTGTAAGATGTTCAATAATGTTCCTTTCTTTCCTTTAAATTTTATTTTTGAGGTGAGTATGTGTGGAGGGGCCACATAGACAGTTTTGTATTCAGGAACAATATCTATGAAGTAATAATTTTCTGCAAGACTAATTCTTTATTGTTTTTGTGGTGGGATATTTTATACCTATGTCTATATCAATATTTCTGTATCTATTCCTGCATCTATATCTATATTCAACTCCATGTTTCACTGTGTATCTTTATTCATCATGTATACCTATATATCTGATATATTTGTATCTGTCTATCATCATCTATCAATCCGCCTACATTTTGATTATTTTTCTATCTGTACTGAGGAGGTAATATTTACTCATATTCCAGACCAAATGTGTGAAGAAAATGTAATTTTTTGCTTCTATAACAGATGTAATCTTCCTCTCTCCATTTAACCCCGCGGGGTGTTACATTGGAAGGAGAACTTTAAACATGTCAATTAACAGTGCCACTGTTTTTTTTTTTCTAGTTAAAATAGTGTTCTGTGGATGACTCGATCTCCTTTAGGCAAATGTCTGGCTGTTCATATTTTCTCCCCCAATAATCTGCTTCTATGCAAGTTGACATCTGGGTACAGAGGGGGCCTGTACCATTTGGAGTGGTGGGAAAAAAAGGGTGTTGTTTCCTGAATCCCCCATGTCTGTTGTGACTACCTAGTATTCTCTGGCCTTTTTTGAGTGGTGGGTGGCAGTTATGGCCAAAACTTGTGTTTCTGTCTATGTTTCCCTCACTTACTATAAGCTGTGATCCCTCTTAGAATCTTCTTGTTCCTTTACTGGGGTACATGGGAACCTCTCAATCATTTACATGCCTTATAGACCACAAGGAGCCAGGGTACTGAATAGACTCCTTTTTCAGATAACTTTTTATGCCAGAGTTCTACTAGTCATATACCATGATGGACCTAAAACTGAGTTGGTTGCTAGTCTTCTTCTAAAGGC
The DNA here is from genome assembly GCF_014898765.1 of Herpailurus yagouaroundi. Classification (NCBI taxonomy): domain Eukaryota; kingdom Metazoa; phylum Chordata; class Mammalia; order Carnivora; family Felidae; genus Herpailurus; species Herpailurus yagouaroundi. The sequence continues at coordinate 32,148,647 of NW_024412413.1, forward strand.
CTTTAGTTTCTCCAGATATGCTAACAGTGGTCCCACTGTTTTTTGACCATTCCCAAAAATAATTGGGTAGGAATACCACCCTTGTGCAGCTTAGTCATGAGCAGTAGAAAAAATTAGAACCCTGAAATTTACCCTTTTATCTTACTTTCATCTCTCTTATCCTCCTATAGTCCTATTGAGGGAGAGGAAGAAAGGGACCAATTCTGTATTTCCTCTCCCTTTTCTAACCCAATTCCCTTAATGTCATATCCCTTACTTCCTTTCATGGACTCAGGGAGGAAGGGGTATCATTATTGGGATTTGATATGTATTACAAATTATTCCAAGAATATTGGGATGGATGTCCATAAGGCCACAAATCAATCTCCTTTGAAAGGGAAAAGTTATAACTGAGACTAAATTTATATAACCCACTTTATATGACTTCAGAACATTTAATGACCTAGGAATTGGTTATAAGTAAACACATCACCATAATGGAGTTTATCTATAAATATTACTTTAATCTTCTGGCAAGCATTATGACCTATAGCTCTTCTCAATTAATGTGTCCTTTTCATCCATGAGTTTGTCAGTATTGTAATGTAACCTCCAACTGCCTACAACTATTGTATCACTTTCAGCCTAAAAAATTAAACCAGTGCTATTGATGTATTTTTCTCCAAGATTTCTTAAATGGAGACTTTCCATGATTGAAGCAGATTAATACCTTATCACAGTGATGAGACTAAGTTCAGACTGCCATTTCATTTATGTAACATGTTGGGGTAGATGTACTGTATGTATCATCCTGGATATTTAGTATGCATGCATATTTTTTCCAAAGGCATGAAAAACATTGTCATAGTTATTTATTTCATTTATTCAATAAAATATCTGTTGAATATTACTAAAAACAAAGCAATGAAATGTGGCTGCATAGATAAATAAAAAAATTTCCCGGGATATATGGGTGGCTCATTCGGTTAGGCATCAATCTCTTGATTTTGGCTCAGGTCATGATCTCGTAGTTCGTGAGATGGAGCCCCACATTGGGCTCTGAGGTGAAAGCGTGGATCCTGCTTGGGATTCTCTCTCTGCCCTTCTGTCTTTGCCCCTCCTTTGTTTGTACTCTCTCTCTCTCTCAAAAATAAATAAACATAAAAAAAAAAAAGAAAAACATTTCCCTACCCTTCTCTTGGACATATAGCCAATCAAGATAAGTATGTAAACAAATTATTTAATAGGATGTCTTTTTTTAAATATACCTTTAATATACTTACCAGTTTCTTTAAAGTCCCTGTCCAATAACCCCAACAAGTGATTTATATCTGCCTTAATTGTACATTTCCTTTCTTGATAATGGGTTAACATTTTCTTACATCTTGTAATTTTTATTGTATGCTTGACACTGTGGGGTAAAAGTATAATAGATACTGAAGTGAATAAAATTTACTGATGGAAAAAGGAATGCCTCTCCTTTGGTTTCTAGTTTGGGGAGTGAATGAATCAATACACTATGTAGGTAAGCTGTATTTAGGTTTTGTTGCACTTAGTTAACCATTTGGTTCAAATATTTTGGGAGCAGATTTAGGATTTCCCCTTCAGCAGAGCTTGGAGTCTGGTCACTGAATCAAGTGATTATTGCCACCTAGGAAACTTTCTGCAGCATGGAAGTTCCCTCTCTGTCTTGTTGACAAGTTCCAAACTTTGGAGGACATCTAAAAGTTCAGAGTGCCTGGCAGGCATTTCTCTCAGATCTTCTGCTCAGGTTTTAGCCTTCAGATGGCTGCTGAAGTGTACTCAATGAAGGCTGAGTGCTTTGTGAGGGATTTCTGTGAACTCTTCTGCCTTGCTCTCAGTTTTTAGTGAGCTGTAATAAACATAAGAGTTAACAGAATTATCATGGCAGAGTGCTGATGGGCTGGTAAGACCTTAGTGTGTGACATATGAGCTGGCTATTGAAAGATAAACAGGATTCAGACTGAGAGAAGTAGTAATAGAAGGACCCTAATCCATATGCTTTAACATTTAGGTTGATATTGATAGATCTACTTTACTTTATAACATCACCAGGAAAACTGATCCTTAGCTTGTGTGCTTTTCTTTTATTTGCTTTATATTTTATAGGCAAAATTGCATCATCAGGTATATACTGTCTCTTTTGTATATTATTTCCTGACAAAATTTAATTTTTGACTGACACACAAAAATACACGCTTTAACCAATACTTTCTTTATTTAAAAAATTTTTTTATTTAAAAATTTTTTAATGTTTATTTTTTATTTTTGACAGAGAGAGAGAGAGAGAGAGAGAGAGAGAGAGAGAGAGAGACAGAGCATGAGTGGGGGAGGGGCAGAGAGAGAGGGAGACACAGAATCCAAAGCAGGCTCCAGACTCTGAGCTGTCTGCACAGAGCCCTACGCAGGGCTCGAACTCACAGTTGGCAAGATCATGACCTGAGCCAAAGTCGGATGCTCAACCGACTAAGCCACCCAGGCGCCCCCCAATACCGTCTTTCTAATTGCATTTTATTTAGACTCATTGAGATTATCATTGTGTTTTGATAGGAATAGTTGCCCAGAAATAATTGTAGGTAATATTTAAGAGATACTTAACTATATTTAAAGGCTGGTGTAAATGCTTTATAGGAATTATCTCTTTTAGGACAACCCTTTGGATGCGGAACTAATATTATGGTCATCTTATGGATAAGAACATTAAGAATTACAGCACTTGTATGACTTATTCAAGGTGATATGGTTAGCACTTGGTGGAGCTGGAGCCCAGTTTATTTGACCCTGCAGTCAGAGATGTTAATCGCTGAGTTCTTCTCCATTTTGCCAGTAGAAAGAGATAAAATCAGCAAGTCCTAATACTCCTGTGGAGTATCTCTGCTGTGATCTAATAATGAAGATGACACTGCTTATAGAAAATTAAAGATTTGAACTTAAGTACTACAATCTTGCTATCAATCTTACTTATTCTATGTTATCTCTAGGTAGGTATTTATATAATGTTTGTAAAAAATGATATTTAACTTGCCTCATTTTCTGTTGTTCTTCATTTACCTGTGTAGCACTAAGTAATCTATTTTAATCATCTAATACTGTACTTTAAGTATGAAAGAACATTCAGAGTCCCATACCTCAAGATTACTTTTTCAAAATACTCAACATATTTAATTAAAAGACTTGGTTAAGAAATATGGAAATGTGGGGTGCCTGTGTGGTTCATTTGGTTAAGTGTCTGACTCTTGATCTCAGCTCAGGTCTTGATCTCAGGGTTGTGAGTTCAAGCCCCACATTGGGCTCCACACTCAGTGTGGAGCCTACTTAAAAAAAAAAAAATGAAAATGTTTCCACAAAATAAGATTTATAAAAATATTTTTCTTTAATCTACAAACATTAATTTTACTTATTAAACATCCATGGTAAGCTGAAAAGTAAAATAACAATCAACACATAGTTTATATTTTCCTAAGTCATAAGTTAGAATGGCAAATATTAGAGAAATTATAGAAGAATAGAACCTGTTTTTGTGTATGTTTGGTATAACATTTAGCATTCTATTATTGATTTTTTATAGGCTTCCATGTGTGTCTACTTGCATACTTTCTTCATATGTAATATTTGAACCCTACACATGTATTTAAGTCAGAGTTATTTTTTATTTTATTTTATTTTATTTTAATTTTTTTTAACATTTATTTATTTTTGAGACAGAGAGAGAGCATGAACGGGGGAGGGGCAGAGAGAGAGGGAGACACAGAATCAGAAGCAGGCTCCAGGCTCTGACCCATCAGCCCAGAGCCTGACACGGGGCTCGAACTCACGGACTGTGAGATTGTGACCTGAGCTGAAGTCGGACGCTCAACCGACTGAGCCACCCAGGCGCCCCCAGAGCTTGGGGGCTTTAAAAAACATTTAAAATTATTTTTTAAAATGTTAATCAGATCATGTCCCTTTCCCATTTTCAGCATTTTAATAGTTTCTCATCATCAGTATGAGATTTGAAGTCTTTACTATCACTTGCAAGGTCTTACATCAGCTGGCTTCTCTGACCTTATTTCTGACCACTTTCATCCTGACTCATTCTTCTCCAGCCACCTAGTTTACTTGTTGCTCCTTCAACATGGTAAGAAAGATTCAACATGAGGAAATTACAGATTTTCTTCCATTTTTATGGAATGTTTATGTCCCAGATAATCACATAGTTTGCATCCTGACTTCCTTCTTGTCTTCCTTCTTGCCTAAATACCATCTCCTCTGTGGAACCTTTCATGATTATCTAAAGTAGCACCCCTCTTTACCCTGTCTTTACATACTGTTCCTACAGTGCTGGGACCCATGCTTTTACCACAAGTCTTAGCTCTCTGGAAATTCCATTGGCTAGGATACTCCTTCCATCCTGAAATCAAACTTCCCTGTATATCAGAGGAGCCTGGTCATTCACTGGGAAGAGTTCTCAGATTCATTTTTAGTAATTGCTCAGAGTTCAGTGCTTACTGTCTAACTTCTTTTTCAGTTGGGATGGGAGCTGAGGGAGTAATACAATGTATTGGAAATGGAGAAGATTTTTACTTCAACCTGAGAAAGGCTACAAGTTAACAAGCCTGAGGTGAATATAGTAGAGTTCAAGAAAACCCACCAAAACTAAGAGATAACAACAGCAAAGCATGTATCAAGACCAGAGTCAAAGATATAAACATAAAAATTAAGGGGACACCTGAGTGGCTCAGTTGGTTAAGTGTCTGACTTCGGCTCAGTCCATGATCTTGTGGTCCATGACTTGGAGCCCTGTGTCGGGCTCTGTGTTGACAGCTCAGAGCCTGGAGCCTGCTTCAGATTCTGTGTCACCCTCTCTCCTTGCCCCTTCCCTGCTCACACTCTTTCTCTCTCTCCCAGAAATTAAATATATATATATATA
>NW_024412413.1:32153655-32203949 GCF_014898765.1 Herpailurus yagouaroundi
ATATTTATACACATTTATATGTATATATATATACACACACACACATATATATATAAAATAATTTTTAAAAAAATAAAAATTAGGTAGATAAGGGGGAGAGCAGAATAATTGAAAGTTAATTGAGTGGAATCTGGAGGAAATGCCTAGAGATTCATGCTAGTTTGCTGACATAGGTATGTATTAGTTATGATGTGATGCACCCCAAGACAAAAAGTGCCAGGAGTATGTATTATCAGGTACAGAGTTAGGTGTTTAAAATATTTTCGTCACAATGATGTTGAACAGTTTACAGATGCAGGAAGTATAATAGAAAATCATAAGCAGTTCTATCTTATTGCAATGCTGTGGACATGATGTTATGCTTCATGGGTGAGGTATGATTTGAGTTGGGCCTTGAGTGTTGGATAATAGTTGTAGGCAAGAGTAGGCAGTAAGATGGGAAAAGATGTACACAGGCCATGAAAGAATATCATGAAAAGTTCAAAGGTAGGGACTTGGGGATATGTTAGAAGAATAAAAAAGGGCTTTTTATCCTATCTTATTAATGTCAGATTAAATTCAATATGTGTAAAATTAAACAGATCTTAGCTATATTTTGGACTATATCCTAAGGCATATGTAAAGGTTGATATCAGCTACAAAACCTGAATACCAATCTCTGTCAATTACTGAATTACCAAGAGGAACAAAAATTGCAAAGTTTTTCTGATGATAATCACTAATTCAGTAAGCACTTGGGTGCAGTTTATTTGGACAAACATTTATTGAGCTCTAATGTGATAGGTAGTGTATTCAATGATGGGGTTATGAAGATAAGTAAGATGTAGTCCCTCAAGGGGCACAATAGTGGGAGAGACAGATTGGTAGATAATTAAAATACAGCTTTCTACATGTACAGTGTGTACTCACCAATATTGAGATTTCCCTTACAGCTGTAATTATTATTCAAACCAATAAGGAATTGATTGTTAAAGAAAAGTACTTCTGATTTCTAGATTTTTTGTTTTTGTATTTGAGCAAGAACATGTACATTTTTTGTTTATATTATACATATGTTTAGAGTTTAAAAATGATTTACAGATATCAAGGGATATTTTATGAATTGGACAGTAAACACATTTTTTACGTCAGAAAGAAACAAAGGCAATCATAATAGAAGATGCTGTTAGTTATAAATAAGGATTTCATTGGCTGGACCCCTATCTTTTATCCTATGTCATCATATCCAGTGAAAACTCAGAACTTCACAGGCTTTCTCTCACACATATCTTGGAAGCATAGTGATTTATTGTTTGTTGTTGTTCCTGGTTGATGGCAGGGTGTTTACCTGGCATCTCATGTGTGTTTGAGTTAGCATTAGATGGACGACTGGATGCAAACATAAATATCCTACAGGTCAATGTTTGTAAGTTGCATTAAAATCAGAAAAAAATAACAGTAGTTTGCCTTTTTGGAAGACCTTTATATATGAGCATAACCAATATTTTTAGAAACCTCTCAATTGAATGAATTAATACTTCTATATACAAGTAGGAATTTGATCCTAGAAACAACAATAATGAAAATCAAAAACTATGATTCAATAATGATTTCTACTTGGTGCTTGATAGATTGAACATAGCACTGGTAAGGATGGGATGCCTAGTCCTTTAGCTACCTGACAAAGGCAAGTCAATGAGGAATAGGATACAGGTGTAGTCATGACTTAGATTCCATAGGAGAAACCACAAAACAGATTTTTACAATTTCTGTCACTGAGGGTTTTATCTTCATATCTGTGTAAACCATCAGAGATTATGCAGCTCATACTTTTTTCGTAGAGTAAATCATTACTTGCCACATTTACTGCTGTACTTTCCTGAAGTCCAGCTTGATGGACTATAAAAATGAGAATGATTTACTCTCAATATATTTCTATTGAAGCAATAATCATTGCAAGCCATGAACATACACAGGCTGTTTTTCTTCTGGGTGAGCATATCTCAAACCAGCTCAAGAAAGAGAAAGTTTAGGAATGTAGCTAAGATGGGTGAAGCCACTCAACAGATGCTGAGTGAGTGTAATGTGTTCATGCCATACTAGGTACTATACACGCTGGTAAGGAAGAATTAGGTGGCAATTTAAAAAAGTGTCAGGGGGGAGACTAATAGTATTGAAAGTTTGAAGAGGACAAGATGGAGGACAAACCATGTATCTTAAGATGTTTGGTTTCAATTATCTGGAAGACCATACTCAAAGCAGGAAGATACATGTTTTAGGGTAGAGAGACCGCTAGGCTTCAAGTCAGGACCTAGAGGCTAATTTTGTTCTGGCATTAATTTGCATTTTCAATTTAGGCAATGGGCTTTAAAGAATTGAATTTCAGTTTTGTCCTCTGTACAGTGGTCTACTTTTATGTATGAGTTGTTTCAGGTCTGACTCTATGATCCATGAATTCTTTCTCTAGTTCCACTGAGGAAAGAACAAGAGAAACAGGATTTAGATAATAAAACGTAGGAAGTTAGAAATAAAGACACAATAGCTGGTGATGAGAGAGACTCAATATCAGGAAATGCTTTTAAGAGAAGTCAAGATGCCACTGTTTGAGCAGATAAGTGATAATGTTTGGCTTTCTAGGCTGCTCAAATCACTGGCGGAAAGCAGTAGGGACAGATGATTTCCATGGGCTTCTTCAGCCTTCTGAATCACTTCCTAGATTGCCAGCTTTGAAGTGTCAAAGAGAAACAAAGGTGGATTTTGTTCAAGATGGCAAGACAGATTTTATTCAGATTATTGCAGTGGGGGAGAGGCACTTCAGTATAAACAGCTCAAATCCACTGAAACACAAGGTAGGAAGCTTGTTTAAATGCTGGGGGATGCTAAAGGAAATGTCCTGGGCAGGAGCTGCGTGGGGGATGTTAGGGTAGGGGCTGTTGGTCAGTGTGCTCAGGCCTTGTGTCTGCTAAGTGGCATGCATTGAAGTTAGACTCCTACCTCCCACAGGGGCTTAGTCTTCTTGATTACATTTCAAAGGGATGACTCCTAGGTCCTTGAGAGAGACCTTTCTGGGTTATAAAAGATATATTTTAAAGAGATAGAGGTAGGATTTACAACTGTATACTTTCTAAAGTAAATGCTCTGAGAAAAAGGAGGTCAGGGGACTGAAGTCATGTTTTGGCTGGAAGAAACAGTAAATTCTTTTGGCAACACTGAACTTTCTCAGGCAGATATTTTAAGGGGCTTGGGGTAGTCATCCTAGGGACATGACCTTGAGCTGATAGAAGCTATGCTGGAGTTTGGTCAAATGCCATAGTGTGTGTGAGGGAAGTAGATGCAGTCATCTGTGCTGAGAATCTGTGCAGCCAGTCTACAATTCTCAGAAGGCAAACTGTAAAATTATACTTACTGTTGGCTTTCAGGGTAAAGATGTTTTCCCTCCATGTTGTTCTGAAGCTCCCTCATTGGAACTACAACTGTCTTCTTGTACCTTAGTTTTTACTCTTGCAGCTCACTTGGTTACTAAAATGATGGAAAGTTAGGGAACAGTCTTACTCGAACTGCTCAAACACACCTTGTGTAATGCATGTCCCCACTAGATGGCACTCTAATCATAGAACTATCATTTAAAAAAATCAATAATATCGACTTTATATATGAAAAATTCCACTTACTTTCTGTCTTAAAATTGTTTTCTCTTTACCACTCAAATGAAAAGCATAGCTCTCAGAACACTTGAATTTTTTATATGTAGTTTTAGAAAATTGTCAAGTTCAGTTATTTTGTTGGGCATTCAATAATTTATAAGGCCTTTTTATACACCATATAACAAGAAGCAAAATTCAATAAATACATGGGTGGTATGAAATATTAGTTTATGTTTAGTTGGTTCAGTTTGGTTGTTGTAAAGTGAATTATACACTTTTTAAACTCTACAATGTAATGTAAAAATTTTAAAGTGTTTCAAAAACATAAGGGAGGTGTGAAGGGAAATGCAATTGCTGTGAAATAAGCCAGAAAAATGGCCTTTTTGCGTTCCCATTTTGACATCTCTATGTATTTGTTGCTTATAACTATGGTTATACTTAATGGAAATAAATGGGTTTTTAAAAACTTTCCATAAAAATCTCTTCTAAAAATCTCAGCTCCGAAGATAGGTAACTGTCCTCTCTCCTCTGCTTGGTCTTTCAGGAACCTGGCTTTCACCGATGAACAATGGATTATTTACATATGTATTTATACGCCAATAGCAGGAAGCTTTTAAAATTAGAATGAAAGTGACCTTTCCATTTCTGGAATGACCAAATAGACCAGAAATCAAAACTAAATTTATCTGTGGTTTAGCTTAGTTGAGCCAGGAAGGGAAAAAATAAGATAAGTAGATAAAGTATGCATTGCAAAAGTGATTCCTTTTTCAGGAATAAAACGAAAGATTTATAGTCAAATAGCAAAGAGGCCCATATTTAGGGTTGGTTTTCAAGAGCAATAAGAGTCCAAATTAAGAATAAAATAAAATAGGAAATAAATGTCAAGCAATGTGCATTTTCTTTTATAAAATCAATACCTGAAAAATGACTTTCTATACACTGATAAATTTCATAAGATTTTTTTAAAATAGTATGAATGCAACCTGAGAAACATTATCTGATTTTAAAATGTAGATTTAAAAGGTAGATAACTTAGGAAAAAAATATATGCTTTGTAAAAGGATTAATTTCACTTTTCTTTTTGGTGAATTATATGAAGTCATTTGAAATATGATTAAAATTAAGTATGTATATAACTTATAAGAATATATTAATTGGCACTTGTATGTTTCTTACCCTCCTGGAGTAATTTATTTACTTCTCCCTCTTTTTTTTGTTAATATTTTAAATTTCTTATTAAAGTTTATAATTTCCCTGGGTAAGTCCAATGTGTGTCTTGTAGTAGATATCTGATAACTGTGTGAATAAATTGGTGAATATTGTATGAAAAGACATGAGTTTACACAGCTATGAAAACAAATTATGAAAATTTATAATGTAGTTGAAAGAATAAAAAAAAAATATCTTCCAAGTGGCCAAAATGGCCTTAATATTCCTTCTTTGCTTGACTGAACTTTAGACAGGTTTCTTTCTAATTGTAGGCACCTGATTTTTTTCTTAGAGCATTCTCTTTAAAAAACTTGCTAGTGTAGGGGCACCTGTGTGGCTCAGTCAGTTGAGTGTCTAGCTCTTGATTTTGGCTCAGGTCATGATCCCAGGGTTCTGGCATCAAGCCCTGTGTGGGGTTCCACGGTCAGCATGGAGCCTGCTTAAGATTCTCTCCCTCCTTCTGCCCCTCTCCCCCGCTCACACACACTCTCTAAAATAAAAAGACAAAAACAAAAAAATAACTTGCTATTGTCAATTCTTTGTCCGTCTCTTAGATATGTCTTCTCTCTGCCTTCAGCTGATTTTACAGCCCAAGAGTATCTTTCTTTCTCTTGGACCTGGGAGCCATCCCTTTGAAATATAATCATCAAGAAAGGTAGTACCCCTATTACTCATTCTCTGTGTGAGGCTAGGAGCCTAATTTATTTAAGTGCCAGTCAGTAAACACTGATGGACTGATCCCACTGGCCACCTCTCCCTCCACCAGCCAAATTCCTTCAGTCCAGTACTTTTCCATTAGCTTACCCCAGTGATGAAAAATTGTCTCTTCTCTTTTTGTTTGATGGAATTGAATTCACTCCCTCTACCCTATAACTGTAAATTTGAATTAAGTCTTCCTTGCTTTTTAATTTGTCTTGTGCAATTTTCTTTGAAACTGGTTTCATTTTTAAGAAACAAATGGATATTGGAACAAAAAATGTGCTATACTCAGTTACACTGGTGGTTATTTGGGCCAGTGTTATTTCCCTAATAGGAGTATTAGAGATGTTTGTATTATTTTTATGAATATCAACTTCAAATGTTTAGGATATACTGCAACCATCTATATAATTATTATTTTATTTTCTCTTAGAAAGAAATAAAAATTATTATAAATCACTCCAGTAAAAGTGTTACCAGAGGTCTGGTATCAGGGTTGGGAGGGGAGTATGCTTTTGTGTGGCAGGGTCATAGATGTCATTCAGGGAGGGTAAACCAGAATTAGAGGAGCATCTTTTCAGAGTTCCATGTAACTATCTTAGGATATACACACTCACAGTCAATATGCTTGAAATTAATATGGGGCCCTGTTGATCCTATAATTGATCATTGAGGACCCAGACTTAGGGATTCCACATACTTGATCATGGTTTTTATGGCATTACTTGATTATCTTCTAAAAATATTTCTTTGAAACTTAAAGGGATGAGTTTAATGATACAGATTTTGATTATATACTCCTCAGATTATCCCTCAATGCAGCTCTACAATTATAAAGGGAAGATCAGATAACTATGTTCATAGAGTAACTGACTATGAAATTTTAATACTGGAAAGGAAGGAAGCTTCTTCTCCATTTCCCTGAACTCACTAGTCAAGATCATAATACAGTTGTGTTTTGTGTTAAGCTATCTCAACCTAATTTTGAAGTCCTGGTAGCCCTGACTGACAGGCTTTTCTACTTTGGAGCTGTATGTAATAGTTCTGCATTTCATCTATTCAAGTATCAGTGTGTTGTGTTCTGTCATGGAAGAATCTTTATATCTTATAAAACAAAAGTTTTATAACCTTTATAACAAAAGTCAGTAAATTCCATGCTCTCTTCTGTTGCTTCCAGACCATTGATATCACACCAGAGCTGATCCATCCCTCTTTCTTTATGACCCATGCCATCTAATCATGTCACTTTCCTTTTATTATGACTATTGTCTGTCAGCATCTGTGTTTTACTTTTACCTTATTTCAATTAATTAAACACATCTTATTTCCATAAGATATTTCATATTTCCATATTATTCCAATGTTGGACACTGTTTCAGTAAGAAGCTTTAATATTAAGTCCATCATCCCTTGTTCTTAGAGTTCCTCAAACTCTACAACCACATTCAGTTTCAAAAAATCAGCCACTCATGTTCATCACTCTCCTTTTGTTTTGAACAGTTTGTGGGCTATCTACACATGCAGTTCAAGATCTGCAGAAATTCCTCTCTACCTTCAATCTTACATGTTCAATTAATTTCAGTCAACACTGCTCTCTACACCATGTACATTTTTAAAAACCGAGGAGGGTGCAAAGAGACACAAGAAGCTATCCTTGTTTTTTCAATACCTTATAATCTGAAAGAAGAGATAAGGACACAAATAACACGACCAGGCAGAACTTACAACATAGTTGAGGCAAAAACCAAGAGCTCAAGAGATTAAGTGTAGCCATTAGAGAAAGTATAGCATCATGCACTCACTCTTGCTTAGCTTACTTACCTTGCCTTTTTTACTTAATGCACCAACTAGCAGTTTATATTTCTCTATTTTCCTGGTCCATTACCTTTTCACTTGCCTTGCTAACAAACTGGAACCCATATATTTAGATAATGCTCTAACACATTTAATGCTATGTTAATGGGTGGGCTGGGGATAAGTTGCCTGAGATATCAATTTATAAAGATCTTTAATGTATCATTGGAATGCCGAAGTACTATTGGAAATATAAGGAGATGGAGAAAAAGTTGTAGATAATAGAAATTCTCTCAGGGAGCATATTATACTTGGCTGAAGAAATATTTGGTAAGCCCTTTGAATTTGTTTTTGCTTGAATAAATAAATGGTGGCCATTCTGAAAAGGAGCATTGTTCCAGGGAGCTATAGCCTTTCATTTTTCTTAGTGGGAGATGCAAGTTGGGGACTTGAGCTTCACTAATTTCTTGAAACAACAAAAGTAGTTATTCTCTTAATTCTTCCTTTTCTCAATATGGCAATCAGCCTTTTGTTTCTGAACATAGATTGAAAAAAGATTTAAAAAATAATCTGCCTGCAGCTTTCCTTGGGAGCTCAAATGCTGCATTCCAGTCCTGATCACGTAAAACTTCCTATCTCTTTGACCTTCAGTCATGCTTGCTCTGCCATTCCTCAGACTGAGCAATAGGTACTAAATTATTGAATCAGAGATAAAATGAATCACTAGATGAAACTCTTTGGAAGCAAGTTAACTTTGGGGAGGACTATAAACATGAAAAAATAATCTGGTTATATGAAAAGTAAATTTTTTATTAAAGTATACACATAGGATACATCTATCTATCTATGTATCTATGTATCTATCTCTATCTAAACTGATCTAATTGAATTCAGGTTGTATGTCTATCCAGGTCTCCCAATGCCAACTTAATGATTTTAAATTTATAGCTTTCCAATTTACTCTGAGCCTTATCAAAGTGTTTCTATATAAACTCATGTGCTACCAGAACTGATTATATTGAAGTATCCCTAATATACATTTCAGCTCTAAACCTCTCTTGTTTAATGGAAGAAATATTTATAATTTGTCTTGTTCCATGTAGAATTAAGCCCATACATTTCTGTTGATTATTCACATGACCTATAATGGAAATGTAACAATAGATGGGTATATCCATAAATAGGTAGTAAGCTTAAGTCAATATTTTATCATATAGGCAGCCAGCAATTTCAGTGATTACATTTCCTGTATCAACCTGACCAGGAGTGCAGAAAGTGATTATTAAGGGATTTAATTTATTTATTTATTTTACATAAAAATGAAAATTGCCAAATTTGAAGGAAAAAAATTACCTACAAGTATTATGGAATGCTTTTAGGTATTAGAATTTACAATATCTTTTATGTTGTGGTCTTTAGTGCAACTAAATTAGCATAGAATAGCATACAAAATTCCTTTATTCAAACTTTGATCCAATCCACCTGCATTAAAATTAACTTAATTTGTTGAAATGAAGATTCCTGACCACAGGCATAAAAATCAGAATATCTTGGATACAGTCCATTAACAGAACCAGAGCATTTTAATAAGCTTCTTAGATAATTTTTATGCATGTTAAAGTTCAAGAACTAGTGCCTTAGAGATAATTTATACTCAGAAAATGCAATAAGATTGTAGGCATACAAAGCACAGGCCAAAGATTTAAGACTCTTCAGGAACTCGGAGGAGATTTCTATCAAAATAAACAACTTTATTGAAATAATAGCATGACATAAGAAAATAATAAACCAGGAAATAAAATAGGAGTAAGAAAACAAACAAGTAGGCATAATGCATATTTTTATGTTGATTTGTACTCAAATAAAAAGTTGTATTTGCCTGTAGTATATTCTGAAACCTCCCTCTTAGAAAGATGAGGCTCACCAAGGTGGACACCTAAAAATTGAGTTACAGAGATGCGTTTTTGGCTGCTGATCTACTATCTTGAAAGATCTTTGTTGATGCATTGTTATGTAATGACTTTACAAATGTAAAACTTTCTTTAATCTGTAACTTCTTTTTTTTTAATTTTTTTTTCAACTTTTTTTAAAATTTATTTTTGGGACAGAGAGAGACAGAGCATGAACAGGGGAGGGGCAGAGAGAGAGGGAGACACAGAATCAGAAACAGGCTCCAGGCTCCGAGCCATCAGCCCAGAGCCTGACGCGGGGCTCGAACTCACAGACCGCGAGATCGTGACCTGGCTGAAGTCGGACGCTTAACCGACTGCGCCACCCAGGCGCCCCAATCTGTAACTTCTAAAAGAAAGGAGATCACATCAATACTGTCAGAAGCTATATATTTCTCAGATGTCAGAGTTTATAAAAGTCCCAAGAGGGAGAGGGAATAACATTTATATTTCCCATTGTAGAATACCTTTCACTTGAGGGGTACCTAGGTAGTTCAGTAGGTTAAGTGTCCAACTTTGTCTCAGGTCATGATCTCATTGTTTGTGAGTTCAAGCTCCACATCAGGCTCTGTGCTGTCAGTGCAGAGCCTGCTTCAGATTCTCTGTCTTCCTCTCTCTCCGCCACGCCTCTCAAAAATAAATAAAACATTAAAAAAAGTTAAAATTTATTAAAAAATACCTTTCACTTGAGAAATTAATATACTGTAAAACCTTGGATTGTGAGTAACTTGTTCTGCAAGTGTTCCTCAAGACAAGCAAAATTTCTAATAAATTTTAACTTGATAAATAAGCTATGTCTTATAAAAACAAGTAGTATGTGACACTGAATGTCATATGATCACAACTGAACCAATGGTTCTTCTCTTTGTCTCTCACTGTGGGATTGTGGGTAATCGTCTCCCATGCTCGGATGCTCAGTTTCAGGCTGCTGTGTTTGGCAGAAATCAGTGATTTTTCAGGTGCCCACAACTGACACTAGTGTGTTTATTTTTCATCATTTCCAAGTGCCTATGGACAGTCCTTTGCTTTTCCATACAAGAGTACGCTTAGGAATGCTTTGCTTCATTCTAGGTCAGACTGCCTGCAGATACAGACCCTTTCCTCTGCTGCCTTATTTCCAGTTACATTAAATACAGTATATGACAAGAGTTTATTTAATATTGTGGTCAACATCTGTGTGAGCATATACAATGGCCCCATGCAGAAAAACGCTGAAAAGAAAGACAATAAGAAGTAGATGATTACGGTGGAAGAAGGAAATCGTTGAGAAGTATGAATGAGGTATGTGAGTGGCCGAAATTACAAGATTTTATAAGAAATCTATGTCTACATCTCATCTACAGAGGAGGTAGAGGAAAAGGTGGAGGAATCCCTCACTTCAGATGAGATTAGGGAGGTGTGTAAAATGTGGGAAACAGTACAAAACTTTTTAGAAAAGCACCACATGAACAAGGCTGTAGCAATGTGGGCAATGAACCTGTTTAATGGCAATGCAATGTCACATTTCCGCAGAATCCTCAAAAGAAGGCAAAAGTAAGTGTCATTGGATAGATTTCTTGTTAAAGTTGCAGGAAATTAAAAAGATTCCATTGAGCCAATATTCTATTGGTGATTCTATTAGTGATAGTGAAAGTCGTCCCCCACAATAACACTCCTTTTTCATCTCCCTTGCACCAGCCAAGAAGGTTTTCAAAAGTAAGTGTAGACTAATTTGTTTATTTTTCTTTATATTTTGTATTTTCTTTAATATTTTGTGTTATATTACAGTATCATAATAATTTTTATATGAATATTTTCGGGTTGTGCAACAAATCATCTGAGTTTCCATTATTTCTTATGGGGAAGTTTACTTTGATATATAAGTGCTTTTGATTATAAGCATGTTTCCGGAAGGGATTATGCTTGCAAACCAAGGTTTTACTATACTTGACTAAAGTTAATGGTGAACTGATCCTTATATTGTAAATGCTTGCCTCACTGGATAAAGATTTGTTGCTGCCTAATACTAAAAAAGAGTATTTAGTAGACAGTCTTAGAAAAACACGCTTTGTATATAGAGGTGTTGAAGCTTGATGGTATGGAAGTGTTTTGATGATCATAAGCAAATTGTTTAGTGTCATTTGTCACATTTTGCCCATTTTTGAATGGAGATAATAGTGGTTACTGTATTGGATTACTGTGAGGCTATATTGAGTTAACAAATAGAAAATGGTTAGAATAGTGCTTAGCAATGGCAAATAATCAATGAATGGTAATTTATTTATCTACAAGAATATTAAAATGTTTACAATGTCCAGAGGTGCCTGAGTTGCTCAGTTGGTTAAGCATCTGACTGTTGATTTCAGCTCAGGTCACGATCTCACAGTTTGTGAGATCGAGCCCCACATTGGGCTCTGTACTGACAGTGCAGAACCTGTGTGGGATTCTCTCTCTCCCTATTTCTCTACACCTCCCCTGCTCACCTGTGCACATGCTCTTTCTTTCTCTCTCTTTCCAAATAAATAAATAAACTCTAAAAAAATGTTTACAACATCTAGAAGTTTCCTGTCCTGATATACTTTTTAGAGATTCTGCTCCTAACAGTCAAAATCTTTTTCTTAAAAAGAAAACAAAAACAAATAGCATTGTAAGTTTAGAAAATATATTCATGATACTACTGAAATAACAAAAAAATCAAGAATTTCTGTGGCTTAGCACAAATATTATTTTTTACATATGCCAAATGCAAATGCTTCTGGTTGGTGAATGGCCTCGGAGAGTCCACTACCAATTTTCTTGAGAGCCTTTGCCCCGAAATTGCATAAATCATTGCTACTCATATTTTTTTTTTGGTGAAATCTAATCATGTGGCTACACTTTTATGAAAGGAAAAGTGGAAAATATAGTCTACGCTTAGGTTCTGCCACTCCGTGAAATGGGAAGCCCCAATTTTTGATGGACAGGTAGGCATCTTTCACACAGCTCTCACTTACACCAGATGTTTGAATCAATGGTTCTTCTACATTTCAAGTGACATGGTGATTCATGGTTATTGCGATTTGGCTATGTCTACACAGAAAAATGACTTTTTTTTTTTTCCCCCGGGAATCTTTTGTATTTGGTCAAACAGCTGGCTCTTTTGAGAGCAATTTGTGAATAATTAATCCTTTTTTGGAAAGCAGGCTTGATGAATAGTGGAGAAAATAAATGGATGTATATATTTAATTAGGAAGAGGAACCAGAAAGAGCAAAGGAGAGAAGGAAAAACATTTAAAGGCTTATTGACTGGCCTCTCAGTGTGTCTGAGACTGAATTATTTCCTCTCATTTGTGATAAAACTGTACCCCTCCAAATTTGTCCTTGTAATCAGTGCATTTCATATAGCTCATGTCTGGAGACAGAAT
Organism: Herpailurus yagouaroundi; assembly: GCF_014898765.1. Lineage (NCBI taxonomy): Eukaryota > Metazoa > Chordata > Mammalia > Carnivora > Felidae > Herpailurus > Herpailurus yagouaroundi. The sequence goes on from NW_024412413.1 coordinate 32,166,313, forward strand.
AAGTCTGTGGCTTTGATATAGGCATACTAATTTACAATCTCTTCTGGTAGCCTAAAATCCTGAACAACATTCTTCTTTATCTCTGACTACCCTAGAAATAGGTAGAATGATTCAAATTCTGTACCATATAAGTAGATTTATTTTTAGAACTAATTCCACTAAAACAAATTCATTTGGTTTTGATTTGACAGAGGAACCAACTTCTTCTAAACCAAAAATTGCTTTTTCTAGTTTCATTTCTGGTGTATTTCCCCAACCCAGACTCTATATAGCCCACTTTGATCCACATAGTCGGGTCTTAGTAGTCTTTGTCCATCTCTTATATGTGTGCATGAAGTTATTTCATGAAGTCTTATTGGTGAAGGGCAGGACACCACTATATACCAGGAAGAGTCTGGACATGCTCAAATCTTTCTCATCTGAAGATACTCTCTTCCCTTGTTTTCTAGGTATTACTGAGCTACTGCCCACCTGTGCTGGACTGTATCCATCCCTTGCATTTACTTGGCCAATTGACTCTCAAATGCCTTTTATCTCTAGCAGCACAATATACAACACAGTCCATGCAGCCTAAGTAGCACATAATCATGCATTCTAGTGATAGCTCAGAAAGACAATAATATCAACAACTATAAAAAGTTACTGTGACATTATCAATTTTCTCGTCAGTAAAATCAGACCAGTAGCATCTATCAAATGTGGCTTTTGACAAAAATAAGGAGAAATGAATGTGAGGTGGCTAGCCCAGTGTGACACTAAGGTCTCATTTAAAAATTATTATTGTTGGGATGCCTGGGTGGCTCAGTCGGTTAAGCGTCCGACTTCGGCTCAGGTCATGATCTCACAGATTGTGGGTTCGAGCCCCGCATCAGGCTCTGTGCTGACTGCTCAGAGCCTGGAGCCTGTTTCCGATTCTGTGTCTCCCTCTCTCTCTCTGACCCTCCCCCGTTCATGCTCTGTCTCTGTCTCAAAAATGAATAAACGTTAAAAAATTTTTTTAAATTATTATTGTTACTATAAATGTTACTGTAATTAATTTTAATCTCGAGTGCTTTTTGTCCCATCTGTCGTAGCTCTTCCCCTGAGTTCATTCACAAAGCTTCAGCTCTTAGTCATGTGTCACTAGCTCCCAAATCCGCACCATTGTAGCCCTGGCATTCCTCATGAGGCTCAGGCCTGCATTCCCATCTGCCTCGATCTACCTAGTGAACTCCAGTGAGATTTTCTGGAGGTATCCCTACACCCCATGCCAAATTTCTTTTCTCCTTTAATTCTTATTATAAAATTTTTTAAGACATTTATTCATTTTTGAAAGGCAGAGAGAGACAGAGCGTGAATGAGGGAGAGGCAGAGAGAGAGGGAGACAGAATCTGAAGCAGGTTCCAGGGTCTGAGCCCTCAGCACAGAGCCCACTGCGGGGCTCGAACTCACAGACCACGAGATTGTGACCTGAGCTGAAGTCGGCCGCCCAACCGACTGAGCCACCCAGGCGCCCCTCCTTTAATTCTTATTATAATGCTGTTTGTAGTGTACCATTATTTTCCCAAGTTATAGGTGAGGAGACACTGAAACGGGAATCAAGCCCAGCAAAACACCCACACTCTCCAGGAACTTGAAATTGCTCTTCCTCCTTGATGCCAAGTAATTTTACCTCTTTCTCATATTTTTTTTCATCATCATACTTTGTGATTTGGGGTTACAAATATCACCTAAGATTTTTTTTTTTCAATGATGGAGTTTCAATTTCTGACCTAGGTCTTTGATTTTTGGTGACATTTGAGAGGAGAAGGGGTAGATATTTTTATATTATACCATCAAGAATCTGGAAGACCCATGGCTGAACGTTCAAAAGTATAGTTACAGGTATTGAGGGCAACTAGGATGGTGAGAAAATTTGAACAGGGAAGCCAGAAGGGAGAATTGAGTCAAGATTTAAGAAGAGGCATTTCTCAAAGTAGATTTTAAAAGGCTGTGTACAATGGAAAGACAGGGGAGAAGTAGAGAAAGTGTAGACTTTGGTGTCACACTGACCTAGGTTAAAACTCCAGCTGCCATAGTCCTTTGTGATATGTAGTAAGTTATTTTATATCAGAGCCTTGGTTCAGTAAAGGTTAGTTTCCATTCTTTCTATCCTCCACTTCAAAATTACATATGCTTAATACCTTGGATATGGCCATTTAACTGTATTATGGGTACAATCATCTGCACCTGCACATAATTAAGGTTCTTGCTGCAAGTTATTTAGCTGGTGATAGAGGTTGCTTAGTAGATTAGTTGTACTTAAATGTTCTTCAGACCACCTGCTGGATTTTATGGGTTGAATGGGGGGTGGTGATTTGAATTTTGATACATTTATGCACAGTTTCCACACATAGACTATGATTAGTTACATTCATTTAATAGGCACTTAGCAAATGCCCTTGTGAAAGTGAGAAAATATGGGCGATTGCTCAGTGTATTTCAAACCTTGTAAGAGCATTGGCAATGCTAATGAATAATTAATCAACTAATTGTTGCCCCGTTCAGTGTTCTCCATTTGGAAGTGAGATGAGTTACTTTATACATGGTGATAGGCATTTAAAATCCTATTTCAGTTTAGGAGTAGAGATGTGAATTGTTTTTGTTGTACAGTTTAAGGGCAGGGATTGCTTGTGTAGAACCTCTGACCTCTAAAAATCACCTGTTCTCTCTTCTGCTTTATACTCTTTGCCTTTCTTATTATGTGTGTATCTCTATTGGATCTTTATGAATTTTGAATGTATTGATTTTATACTTTTGTCTCAATGTATATACTTAGCATCTTTATGTTAAAATGTTATCATTTAGTAAAATGAAACAAAAATCCAATAATCTTTAGCATTTCTGGTATTTTTATTTTGTCTAAAACCAGCACAGGCTTATTCTTTGGTAAGCTTTTCTATCTGTCACATTTCTCTTTGCAGATTTAAGCTTTGGAGTTTATTTCTTTTTAAATTTCCAGATTGCTTAAGCATGATACCCTTTTTGATGAACTTGTACAGGAGATTTGGGTGGGATAACATCTGCAACACAAATCTGGATCTATCCAAGTGAAACCAATTTAAACGTACTAAATTGCTGGAGCATTCCAGGGGCCCTGATTAAAAGCTCCTCCAGTCCAGGAGTTGAATAATCTCACTGCCACTTCAGGACATTGGATGTTTTATGTTATCTCTAGTGGTGTTCTTTCAGATTAAACATAATCCTATTAAGCAATGCTGCTGGCTTTTGGGGCTATATAGTCTTGGCAACGGTATGTTCTGCTGTTATTTGGGACTGTGTTTCTTAATTCTTCATCTTGGATAGCTGTCACATTCTAGCAATAAGCTTACATGCAGTAGACAGTTGGATTCTTCATTAGTAGGACTGATTAAATTGTCATAAAATATCTATGACCCAAATGTCCTCAGGCCACATCACACTTAAACCTAAATGTCTTTAGTTCGATGTCCAGTCTACTGAAAAAGGACATATTCCCCCCTGCCTTCAGTCACTACAAAGTTCCTGAGGAGTCCCAAAGTGGTGTCCTACATGTACTGACTAATCAGTTCTCTGTCGTGTTTGGCTTATGACGAGTATAGACTTTATCTTGCCAACTTGATGTGTTACCACTGATAAAGTTAAGTGAGATGGAAATCTTCCCACATGATCACATCTGTTTTGGTATTTCTTCAATAGAAGTAAAGATCTTGGTCACTGTTGCTCTCAATTCAGCCAGAATTATAATTGTGATACAGTGTCAGACCTGGTCCTGGAAGTTTGCATATACGAACTCACTCTTTATGAAAATTCTATGAGGAAAGTATTATAATTACTCATATTTTGATGTTGGGAAGATTTGAGGCACAGAACAGTTAGGTAGTTAACTTAAGGTTACACAAAGTCAAATGGATTTAATTTATACCCAAGCCAGCTACTTGCCAACTTTGTGGCCTAGAGACTGTTTTGTAATCTCTCTCAGCCAAAATTGTCCTCAGCTGTAAAGTGTAATTATCAGGAGTACTTATCTCCTTTAGTTGTTGTGAAGATTAAATGAGATAATTTATGTCAAGTGCATCCTGAATTATAGCTATTGTTGGCTACTGTTATTATTTTTTGTTAAAATGAACCTAAATTGAATTTTAGAAAAATCTCTTCTTCCAAATCATTATATTTAGTGGATGAACTTTCTTCAAAGTTATGAAAGTAAATACAAAGGAACTTCTAATTCTTTCTGAAGTTTTTTGTTTTGTTTTGTTTAGTGGTTTAATGTTTCTTACTTTGAGAAGTGAAGTCAAGGTTGAAAGCTCAGAACTTACTGGCACAGTGCTTATCACCCATCTCAACTCCAAATAAAGAGCTGCCCAGGGGCGCCTGGGTGGCTCAGTCGGTTAAGCATCCGACTTCAGCTCAGGTCACGATCTTGCGGTCCGTGAGTTCGAGACCCGTATCGGGCTCTGGGCTGATGGCTCAGAGCCTGGAGCCTGCTTCCGATTCTGTGTCTCCCTCTCTCTCTGCTCCTCCCCCGTTCATGATCTGTCTCTCTCTGTCCCAAAAATAAATAAACGTTAAAAAAAAATTAAAAAAAAAAAAAAAAGAGCTGCCCAGTCAGAGGGCAGTCAACTTGTTATACTTAACATTTGTAATAAGTGCTTTCTGTGCGCCTGAATCTGTGGTAAATGCTTACAGGTGTTATTTCTTTGAATCCTTATGACAATTGTATGTAACAGATGTTATTATTATCCCTGTTTTATAGAAAAGAAACAGAGGCATATGAAACTTAAATAATTTGCCCCAAAGTTGCCCAGTTGTTGAATGATGGGGCCAGGATTCTCATCCAGACACTCTGAGCCTGGATGCTGCTCTTAACCAGTACTCGTCCCCCCACATTCTGTGTTATAAGACATTGCAGAAATGTTCTACTGGCTAAGATTAATTTTGTGTCCTGACACTATATTTACGTATTCAACAATAATCTGATTTTATTGTCGTGCTGCCTATTTTCTCCCCTCAAATTACTATCATTCTAGATAATAATTATCTATATATGAATGCCAGAATATCCTAGGGTATCACAATCATTGTTTGGTGTGTTGAAAGTTTTTTTGTAACTAAAAATACTTAAAGTATGGGCATTAATGCTTTTCTTTTAGTAAATTTAAAAGGATTTAAGGCTGATTGTTTAACAATATCATTGTCACTGGCTTGCATTCTTATATGTTTCCTTAAGTTGATGAGAGAAGGGTAAATAAACACTCTTGTGAATTTTGTATAACTGTGCATATAATTGTGGGGATATGTCTATCACATTATCGTCTGTCATGCATATCAGAAAAAGAAGGGGCTTGAACTGGTAATATAGAATGACTGCTTTAAAGAGAGTTAGAAACTGACATGTCACTTTTAGTTTGTATTCTATTTCTGCATATTGAAGACAACAAGATAATCTTAAGATATTTAATTCACTTGTTAAAATCACTGATCTTAATAAAAGTGATTTATTACTGAAATCATGGACATATATTGAAAATGTATAGCATTGGTAGGGAAATTAGCTATTGAAAGGTCAAAACATTCTGAAAAGTGAAATATTTTAGTGGTCTTTTAATAATAGTTAATCCTGAGATGAAAAGGAAAGAAATAATAAAATGAAAGAGTAAAATGCTTATGAAAATAAATTTACCAATTAAGAAATAAGGGTTTTTTTTTTTTCAGATAAAGAAATGGAAATACTATCTTTGTCTGTAGGGTAATTTTTTCATAAATATAACCAAATATCTTTAAACAATAAAACACAAAACAAAATTTGAAGCAGCAAATTTCAATGGAAATAGCACTGGGCTTGAGAAGTGATAGGATTCTTAGATCTGGCTTTCTACGTGGTGTCTGATGGGTCATTAAGGTCATTAAATCAGTCTGGGCCCTTTTTTTTTTTTTTTTTTAAATGTTTATTCATCTTTTAGAAGGGGGATGCAGGCTCCAAGCTCTAAGTTGTCAGTGCAGAGCCCTATGTGGGGCTCAAGGCCATGAACTGCGAGATCATGACCTGAGCCAAAGTTGGCCACTTAACAGACTCAGTCTCCCAGGAACCGCTGTTTTTTTTTTTTTTTTTTTTAAATTTGTAAAATGAACAGATATGGTGATAATTTTAATGTTCTTGTTATTCATCATTATAGGCTTTATTATTCTAAATTGGGGATAAGCCTTATTAAGGAAAAACTTATTTTTAAACTTTGTTTTGATTAGATATACTATTGGGGAAAGGTTTAAAGAGGTCTTATTGTGGAGAAAATGAATCTTACTGCAAGCTATCCCATAGTCTTGAGTATCACTGTACCTTCAGCATTATTAGAAACTCCATTTTATTATTTTCTGTTGATAACTATCATGAGCTTGACAATATTATATAACACTATATTAAATAATCCATCTGACACGCATTAAGTGCATACACATCAAGATTATCAGATATTTTTCTGTCTTACAAATAGGTTGGCAAGTAGAGATGTAGATGTTCATTCGTAGAGATGAACGATGTTCATTCATAATCACTCATATCTGTTCATCCACAAAATTTTATATTTAAAAGTGCCACAGGCTCATAGTCCTGTCTTGTGATCACATCCACAAATATGCTTTGGAATTAGTTTTTGTGGTTTAATTTTTTATACTGTTGACATTCTGTTTCTGAGATTCTCATGGGAGCTTCTTATTGTTGGCATGGTAAAAAATCTATTTCCACTTGCTGCAACCAGTTTTAATTTTCATGGCTCTACTAAAAAATATATGAAACTAAAGATGTTAAACCTATGTGTCTTCACTGAATTTATATTTGGTAATTTGAAGTTTAGGAGAGTTCTGTCAGTGCAACCAAGAATTAATTTTGTGCTATAAACCAATTTACATCCCTTCCACTGGCTGTTCTTTGAGTTCTACCATTTAAATAATTCCCAGCTCTTTTATTTCTCTAATGATTTGGAGGTTAATAATTTCACTGAAACAATGTAACCAAGGGAAGTGTGAAAGGAAGTCTTCAAGACTCTAGATGCTTTTGATGTTCTTTTCATATGTGAGTTACTTAAAGGGTCTTTGAAAATGCAATTTTTAGGAGATATTTTTTAGAGTATGCTGGTCATTGCCTAAGTCAGATGATGAAGAAGAGCAAAGAATAGCAATAATCTGCATGTTTTTGGTTTATTCTCTGTCAGGAAGAGAATTATTAGATATTCATTGCTGGAGAGTCTCAACAGAAAAATGAGAAAAAAATAATTACTGACTTGTGCAATAGTAAGGGCTCAAGGTATGAAACATATAGAATAAAGATGAAGGATGGAATTGCCCATTCAAATAGAAAAATGAGATAAAGATTGGAAACAAAATAGAAGTCATTAAAAACTGATAATGATATTATTCTTTAATGTTTTATAAACATCTTCATAGCCTTGTTTATACTGGATCCACACAATCCTGTGAAACTAAACTCAAAGTGTTATTTCATTTTTAAAATTAAGAAATTTGATGCCTAGGGAATTTAGATGATTTATCCAAGTTCACACACTTTCAGTGTGGCATATACACAACTAGAGTTGATGCTTTTCTCTCCCCTTTAAGTGTTGCCTTACGTGATCTAGTCTTTTGTGTTTTCAAATATTTGGAAACTGATGTTAAAATACTACTTTAGCTATTCAGAACCTATAGGAATGAGTTTATCTAGATAATTAATTATACTATTCTATATAAGCTGGAAGGATAATTTGTTGCATTACCTTTTAATTTTCACGTGAAAATAGTGTAAATAAAAATTTTAAAGCTTTTTTAGTAATGGGTAGTTATCATTATGTATTAGTTATTGTAGTGCTGCAACTATATGTGAACATATTGAGATATTGGACTAAATGAACCACAAATGTAAAACAACCTAGGTGATTAAATTACGTTAAGAACTGATATAACACTACCCTTCAATTTTTAAAGGTCACACCTGCAAAACACTTGAATAGTTGATAACTCAGTATAAAACACATCCAACTAGCATTTGCTTATACTTGTGTTTTCCCATTTGTGGCAATTGTCCATTTTCCTTTCAAAAATAACAATCTAATGTTTCTTGAACATGCTATTTCTCGCAAGAGGAATTTTAGTATAACTGCCTAGATGCTACTCTTTGTCCATTGTTTCATGCTTTGTATCTCTTGAGCAAAATTTCTAGACAGAATGCAGAAAGACAGAATAGAAACTTCTTGTTTACACTTCATGGGATGTGTACCAGCTCCAAGAAATGGACTAGTGCTACATTGTCAGTCTTTGCTCCAGGAGAGATGAAACTCTGGGGTCAGCTTGATCCACAGAAATAATATTCTGTTGTATACTGTCAGTGAGGAGGATTTCAGGCAGTTGCACAGAATTGTTGGGTGGACATTGTGTGTAGTTGTGGTGTATGGTAACAAGAAGAGATGCAGGCTCATCTTTGAAAGGAATCTGAAGTTGAACATAGTTCTTGGTCAAATTGTATTGTCAAAAGATGAGTGCTCTTGCTTTGAATATTTGAGGGAACCTTGTTGAAAAACCAGAGATAATGAAAATGCGACAGAATAGGAGAAGCGGGAGGGGAAAATCTGGAGAGGCATACACAGCTATGTTTATGTTTGTGAGTGGTTATCTTGTGCTTTTGTGAGTTGTGCTAGTCAGATCTTAAAAAATAAATGGTTCTTGGGGCGCCTGGGTGGCGCAGTCAGTTAAGCGTCCGACTTCAGCCAGGTCACGATCTCGCGGTCCATGAGTTCGAGCCCCGCGTCAGGCTCTGGGCTGATGGCTCGGAGCCTGGAGCCTGTTTCCGATTCTGTGTCTCCCTCTCTCTCTGCCCCTCCCCCGTTCATGCTCTGTCTCTCTCTGTCCCAAAAATAAATAAAAAAACGTTGAAAAAAAATTAAAAAAAAAATAAATGGTTCAGACAGAAGGACATGCTGAAGGTGTCCTGAAGGACAGGTATTTTATAATGATAATTTAAATGTGTGGATATATCATGATGCCCTTTTCTGCTCATGTCAGAAATTTAGTTAATAGCTGAGTTCCTTATTCTCAGTATAGCTCTGTCTTCAGGAAAATATTCCAATAATTTGTTTTTTGTTGGTCAAGAATCTCATTTGTTTTTTTTTTTTTAATTCTTTTTATTTGTTTGTTTTAGCTTAGTTAAGTACTATACATAGATAAGACCAGAATCTCTGTTTTAGAGGTGTCAATATGCTCTAGCCCTTTTTGGAAGTAGATTAGTGATCTTTTGTTAAATACTGGAGGACATACTTATTGTAAAAATTCTATTCACTCACTGTGGATCAAACTTGCATCATCTTTGAAATGAAGACAGTAAAATTTAGAAAGAAAATATAAATATAAGTTGCATGATTAGTGTCCTGGACAACCTTAAGAGACATGCTCTAATTTCATCCAAAAATGTTTCAGTTGTGTCCATAAGACAAGATTCAATATGGCAACTCATTTCATAGCAGACCTTTGACATCTGTGCTCTAGTTGTGATTTATATGTGTGCCTATTAAAAGTGATGTTTTCTCTCAAATTTCCATTAGCTAGTAAGTGAGACAATTCCCTAAAAGAAAGATTAGTAAGTATGAACTCTTAGGGTTTTTAATTGCTGATATTCTAGGAGCAGGCTGTTTTGGTATGTATGCTTATGATTTCTGGGTTTGCATTCCCAGGCTCTGACTCCAATTAGCTGGATAATTGTGGGAGCAACTGCATCAATTTCTCATTTTCTGTGTCCTCATAGAAAGGGAAATGATTTGGCCAAGGTGTCTGCAACAGTCCTAACATACTGAAAGCTTATTCTTCTGTGCCTCCTTGTTGACACAGTAATTCTCTCTGTGCTTTTTATCCATCCAAATGGAAATGAAATCTACTGTTCTCTTAAAAGAGAATATTTAGGGCAATAATTTCAGTAATTAAAACTCATATATACTTAAAAATTTTAATCCTTAGAATAAAAAGAAGCAATAATTGAGTTTAGTGATCACATAATAAAATTGATTTTTGACAACTTTTAAATGTATTTAGCAATCTTTACTTTTCTACTTTTAAATTTCTTACTATAAAGAAAAAAATACACGTATGTCTGGATTTCAGTGGTAAAAATATTTCTAGTTTCTTTTCCACTTCTCATCCAACACTAAAATTAGATTTATTATCTTCAAAAATATTTTTTTTAAGTCTGATATTCCATGAAATTTCCCAGTCTCTCAGATGATGTATTGTTTTACCAAAAACTTCTAACAAGGACATATCAGAATGGCATCAGCTGTCTTAAAGAGTCTCAACTAATATGAATATTAACATCACTTTTAATAAATATACTAAATGTTTTTGTCTTTGAGGCTGAGCCAGAATAACTATTTTTGGAAAGAATTCAAAAGACAGTTTTAAATACTGGCACAAGACATATCACTTACTCCATTTAAAATGTATGGTAACAAGAAAGCAGATTGTCATAATATTAGTCAAATCTCAGAGGGAAATAACTCTTTTAATTATAGATTTTACATCACTATTTCATGGGTTTTAGTTGTCATGCTGCAGATTAAGAGTAGGCAAACACTATGAAACATAATATTTGATGATTTGAATTTGAATTTGAATGCATTTAAAAGGCTGTGCAAAAGTGTTTTGCATCAAAAATGGCAGTGTAATAGATTGAGTACATAGGCTAGCCACATAGCATGAAGTAGTAAATGCTAATATTATCACATTGTATTTAACATTGACTCATGCTAACATTGTTGGTTGTGCTCAGAGCCCTGAGAAAAATGAACTCTTATTCTTGATTTCCTCTTAACTACATTTGGAAGTTGAAATATAATTTAAACAGTAGATGGTCTATTATTTGCCTAAGAGTGCCATAGGGTGAATAAAAATACTATAAGCACACTAGAAATTAAATTATATAGTATATATTAATTTTGTTTTACTGTTAGATATTACTTAATCCCAAAGAGCACTTAATTGGTATGATAAACCAGTATGGAGATAAATTTAAAGTGAATGATTGGGGCCACATGGGTGACTCAGTTGGTTGGGCATCCGACATCGGCTCAGGTCATGATCTCACACCTTTGTGAGTTCGAGCCCTAAGTCGTGCTCTGTGCTGACAGCTCAGAGTCTGCGGCCTGCTTGGGATTCTGTGTCTCCCTCTCTCTCTGCCCCTCCCCTGTTTGCATTCTGTCTTTCTCTAAAAGATAAATAAACACTAAAAAAATTAAAAACAAAGTGAATGATTGGATAAAGAATGGGAAGAAATAAACATTTTATTAAAGACTATCTTTGGTTAATGTACAAACAGCACAGGTAGGACAGGTTATTGATCTATCTGCAAAGAATGGAGATATTTATCTCCAAATGAATATATTTGTTTTGTTTTGTTGTAATTTTCCCTAGACTGTAAGATTTAGGAGGTCAGGTACTGTATGTGCCTTCTTCAGTAAGGGTGTACAGAGGTCACTCAAACATAATTACATTTACTTTTGTCGTATTATAATCTTGTAAAATCAACAAACAAGGAGCCAGATATTTTTACCATTATCACTCCAATCACTGTCATTAGGATCATCAGATTAAAAAAAAAAAAAAAGTCTTACAATGCTGAGGCATAGACTCTATCTTGTTAGTCATTCTTGACCTTAAGGATTTTTCTTTCATAGTGGGAATATGAGGCAGAGATATGATCAAACAGACAATATTCAAACCCATTACATAAAAATCAGAGATAAAAGCTCACAGTGTAAACCAAATATAAGAGTAAATTTTGGACATAATGTAGAAAGAAAATCTTTTTTTTTTTAAAGAAAACTCTTCCTGGTAAATATTTATACCGGAGTTATGTAAAATTTAGATTCTACTGAATGATAAAAAAAAATACCCAGCATTCACTTGAGTGAAATATTGGGAAAAATGGAAGAACAGCTGATTGTTGTGTAAATTGGAGAAAATATGTATCGCCTAGTTATGTGAATTATATAAAGAAAATTGGGACCGACTCTGGTCTCCACAGTTCAAAACAAGTAAACACTGTATTACACAGATAGATCAGAAAGCTGATCTCTCTTTCTCAGGGCTACTCATTTTAATGCTCTCGTTTCACTTAATAACAATCATGGCGAAGAATAATTTCAATCTATTCCAGTCTGGGTATTACAATGTTAAAAGAAACTACACTATTAGGGAAACCATGTGGGCTTCATGGGAATATAACCATGGAAATTCTAGGTTTCATAATATGATACTAGTTATTATGGATTTCAGAATTACATATGTATCCATATGGGTACATTAAAATGATATATTTGATTGTAATTCCCAATACAGAGCTCATACATCAGCTCTTGGCCATCATAGGACATTACTGAAGTGAATTAGACCCTCCGAATTACTATGTAAATGACTGTCATGGCAGTACTACAGAGATAATGCCTGGTATAATTTCAGTATTGCAATAGACCATTTCAGTGACTTTTCTTCCACCAACTAGATATGCCACAAAAGCTCAGATGCTAACATTGTTAGAAATGAGTTTGAAATAAGATGCAGCAAAGAACAATAAGCATGCTTCAAAGGTGGTTGCACTTACAAAGTGAAACTAAATATTAATGTCAATAAATTGATGTAATAGAAATTGCAGTGTTTTGTGGTTCCTTTCCGTTTTATTGCAAACATTAAGGGGAAAAGTGTTCCTAGAAAATCAAAATATCCTGAAAACACTTTGGAAATGGCATGATTTTATCTATTACTGAAGATTACAACTTTAGTAGAGAATAAAGTACCCTTCATAAGAAGTGAGATGATATCTTACAGGGTGTTTAACATCTTTAAAAGGAAAAATAATTTAAGTACTTCACTTCTATTTTCCCATTGACCTGGTTTTTATTACAAACTACTTTTGGCACCTGATTTAGCCATTTGTGAAATTGCTAAGTGGTGACCTTGGAACAGAAATTCTAACATTCTTTTAAGTGTTTAACTGTAATTCTAGCCCCCAACTCAATATGCCTAACGTCTTCATTGCTACTGAAACAGCAAAAATACAAGAAACTGTACAGATCATTAGTACTATTTCAATTGTCCTTAGCTTTCCAGAAGACATCAAATTCTTCATGAATTTCCCGAGTTCCAGAGCAAATATGTTAATAGAATATTAGCATAAGGGGAGCAGGCTGATCCTTTTGTCAGTCATTAAATTATGTCTTCTTGAGTTTTAGTGATACAGTATAACATGTTTTATGACTGTTTTCTCAAGACAAAATAATGAGTTGTTAAAATAAAGGCAAGTCTTGGAGAGGAGTTGGTGTGACAGTTTCTCTGGCATGTGTCCGAAGATCAGGAACAAAGAAGAAGTGATTAAATTCTCTGCCTGCCACCTTGTTTTGGGGGTGGCTTATTAGTTCCTAGGGCTGGCATAACAACTTATTACAACTTAGTTGGCCTAAAATACAGAAATTTATTCTGTCATGGGTCTAGAGGCTAGAAGTCTGGAATCAAAATGTTGGCAAGACTGGTCCATTCTAGAAGCTCTGGGGAAGAATCTGTTCCATGTCTATTTCTGTTGTTTGCTGGCAATCCATTTTATTCCTTGAATTTTGAATGTATCACTTCAACCGTCACTTCCAGTTTCTGCCTGTTTTCACATGGTGTTCTGCCTACATGCCTTTCTGTGTCTCCAAATGACCTTCTTATAAGGATATCAGTCATTGAATTTGGGACCCATCTCAATCCAGTATAAACTCATCTTGACTAATTACATCTTCAAAGATCCTTTTCACAATGAGGTCTCACTCTGAGGTTCCTGGTGGACATGAACTTTGGGGAACATTATTCAACCCTGTACAGAGAAGGGTAGCTTTAAGTTAAATCTGTCTTGCTTCAATGGAGTTTTGAGTTAGGCATTATTAGTGTTCATCAATGTCACCAGTTCTCCTTACCTTTTTGAAGTTATGGAGAACACTTCATGGCCCCTTTGCATGGTGGGACTATATAACTGGTCCTTCTCAATAGCCTGTGAATGGGAATGATAGGAATTACTGTGAGGCTTAACTACTTAGGAACTGGTATTGTGGTTTCCATGCTCACCTATTCTGGTAAAGTCTGAAACCGGAAGTTGTGAAGGAAATGCCACAACATCAAGGTTGCCTGGATAGCAGACTTTAAGTGAGAAAGAAACTTTATGTTTTATTATGCCACTGGGATTTTGGTGGTATTTGTTATCAAAGCAACATAGAGACAAATCCGAGTAATCTAAATTCTTCAACTTCCAAAGCATCTTTGAATATAAGTATATGGATCACAAATTAACCAGTATTCTGAAATTGAAGCATAAACTGTCTTAACTCAAAGGTGTTTTTTTTTTTTTTAATGTTAGACACTTAAGTTTCTCCTTTCCTAGAAAAGGCAATTCCATTCATAATTATTTGTGGAATCCATTTATACTGAGAACTATCTACTCCTATATATTTAGAAAATGTTTGATTTATGTTACCATTGACACTGCAATATGGGCAAATAAAGCTAAAGATTGGTGCTGAACTCTTAAAAAACCTATTTGTGCTAAGAGAGTTATGACATATATTTGTGTCATTTAACTATTATAAAATTCCCAGTGGTACCACATTGGCAGGAAATAAGACTTTTAAAAATGGTGTTTCTGTATCAAACAAAAATTTGTTGAGCTGTGCTTTAAACGCCAGAACTTAGCTTCAAAGGAAAAGCTTTTATTATTGAAAATAAAAATTGTAATCCATAGACACTCTTACATTGGTTGCAAAGAATGCTGTGACATTTCAGACATATGTTCAACTTCCAACTCCATAATGAGTTTACTTTGAGTCTATTTATATACAGTTCATTTGAAGGGCAAAAACGAGAAGTTATAAACAAATGGCAGGGGTCCAAAACTGATGTCAATTAAGCAATGATTTTATCTGTAATACAACCCCCTGCTGGTATGTCTGAAGCTCTTTCTAGAAGGGTACATAAAAACTTAGTGCTAAAAGACAATGGAAAAAGGAATATAAAATGGAAAGAATGCATTACTCCCCAACAAGATTGGACTAGAAAATGCTTCAGAGTTTGAAGGGCAGTTCATTGACCCGAATATACTGATCTATGGAAGAACGAAATCTCACTCAGCATAGAATAGTCTGGACTGGGTACCCTCTACAAAGCTGTCTGGTTAAATGACTTTGTTACTGTGTAACAAGGCAGAATCTCAAGGGTGACCCTCTGCTCTCAAAAGTGTTCTTTATCTCAAAGGTCCCTCAGAAAATGCCTGTGTGCTTACTGTCATGGGTGACCTGAAAAGGATCAAAGTCTCCTAGAGGCCTTGAAACCAATCTGGTCTCTTGATATTTCTCAAAATAAAGATGACCTTGAACTCAACAAGAGTTGCATTGCCCTTAACATAATTCCAGCTACTGTGGATTTGGAGAGCTCACTTGAGCCTACTTTGTCTAATATTTACAGTCCCAAAGTTTTATTCAAATTCTCTGCATTCAATAAATATTTACTGGCTATCTTCCATGTCCACGATATTTTCTGGAACTGAGTATGCAATGATGAATTACACAGATGTGGTATCTATCTTATGAAACCCACAGTCAAATGGGAAAATCAGGCATTACATAAACAACCAAACATAAAATTTATAATTGTGCTTTATGAATGCTTTTATAAAAGATAAATGAAATAAATGAAGTCCTCTATCTCTTCACATCATATAAAGGGCCTCATGCTGATGATACTTCAGCAATTTGAAAGACCTCATTTTGAACTGCAAATAGAAGGTTTACACTTCTGTGTATTTAGTCTAACCTTTTCCTGTCAATGTACACAGTTTTGACCCTTTGGAATTTTAATTGCTATTATGGAGGCTGTGTGATTTGTTTTTTTGTTAAAACTTGCTGCTAATCCTGACACCTGTCTACTTTTCTAGAAGAAATGGAAGTCAGCAACATTAACATATAATCTTTTCCAATCTCCAATTATATTTATTGCAAATGCTGAAATCACAGACTATATGTCATATGTCTTTACAGCTTCTGCAGCACAGAGCTGAATGCTTATCAATAGGTGTTGGATGAATGAAGGAGATTATTAAATACTCTGTATGAAATGATGGCTTAAGAAAAGAAAACGTAACAAGTATGTAGAGGAAGGGATCTGACTTCATATCCTTGACAGTAACTCAGAAAAAAGTGGCATTTATATAAATGTTAAAATACTTTTAGAACACTTAAAGATCTCTATTAAGAGCTCAGTTCCTGCTAACTTGAATTTCAAGAGCTCAGTGATGACATTTGAATTGACATCGACCATCACTGAAAGAGTTTAATGAGTTACTGTTGTTTAGATACAAATAAAACCTGTCCTGTCCTTATATAAAGTAGAAATTGGACTTTCACCATTTTTAAAATATATTTTTAATTTTTCTAAATGAAAAATAACCTGCTTAATAATATAAATCTGATACTGAGGCCATCTAGAGGTTTCTTGTCAGTCTGTTCAGATTCCTGATTTTTACTGCTTCAGCTTGAACACAACCCAGTTTGCCAGTTTACATCTTATTTGACTCCTCCTGTATCCTCAATCTTCAGATCCACAGGCAGCATAGGTTCAATTTAGTGTTCCAGGCAATTACTTAACCTTCCCTTCATGCTCTGCTGAACTCTGATTCCATCTCCATAACCCCTCGGCTTAAGGTACTACCATTCCAACAGTTATCTGTACCTGAAGACACTCTGGACCCTCTATTATATGGATCTCAAATTTTATTTTCTCAAGTCCAGTCTGACTTACCCAGTTAGATGTCAGAGTCTCCAGAGAGATTACTCTGAGGCAAATGTGAGCAGTAGCCTCAGCCACAAGAAAAATGATCATTGCCTGTCAGCTATCCACACCAGTTCCAAGAGAACAAAAAGACTAGAATATCAATCCCAAATCCTTATCTCATCCCCATGGCTTCCCAAAACTAATTTACCCTGATGCCTGGTGGCCTTTTGCTGTTTTCGTCTCTTGGCCAACCTGCCCATGTCCCAGCTGGCTTAATGAACAGTCTGTCCTCTCTCCTGCTGCTTTTGGCTCTGACTCTTGTATCTGGTTCTAGGTCTGTGTTTGCCTTGACCTTGGTATCTGTGAGATCTGACTCTTGACTGTGACTGTTTTTATTTATCTCCTGTGGTTCCTCTTTTGACTTTTCCAGGTTTGATTACCTGTTTGTCTATGTTCTCCACTAGTATTTATAGTGCTGACATGACAAGATAGTTACCATTATTAAATAAGGTTGAGTAATGGGACTTTTGGTACTCAAAAATTATGATTGGATATATCAAGTTCTTGTCATATTTTCCAAGAAACCAAGTATATTCTTTAAACTAAATGGGCTTAAAGGTATAAAAACTTCTCCTGGTTTACAGCCAAACTCCATTAGTGATGATTAATCATAGTAAGAGGCCAAATGAAAACTAGAACATTGCTTACACTCTAAGTTAAAATGGGGAAACAAATCTGTCTGGATTACTAAGGGGGATTTACTTTCCTAAATGTTCTGCAGGTAGTTTAAACTGAACATGTGCAGTGGGGCAATATTTTGAAAATTATTGATGTACTTTTTTATTTTGCCTTTCAGAGTACAAGACCATTGTCTTAGTTTGCCTAAGGCAATAATATGCCTGGGAGAGATTAGGATTTGTTACAGAAGGAATGCAAAGGAAAAGTGCCCAAAAACTAAAAAAAGAGAAAAATAAAGAAGTATGTTTTAAAGAAGGTTTCTTGGCATTGAAGTTAGTGTTGGCAGTTTCTTCTCATAATGATAAATCAAACTAGTAGCTATTCTAGAGAGAAGGGTTCCATTATTTTTACATTCCCCATATTTGCAAATAAACAACTCATCTTGGAGTAGTCATTTCAGAGCTTTCTTGTAACGTCTAGAGCATAACTTTGCCCTCTATGGAGTCTTGGCCTAGTGGATTTTGGAAAGAAGAAAGAGAGGAAAATAAAGCCGCTACTTGTGGGTCTACATTTTCCTTTTTCTAGGCTTTAGAAAGTACATTAGAATAGAGAAAATATTAGCAAAGTCAGAAGGAGACCCATTTCCCATTTGAAACTTCAAGAGGAGGATACTTGTAGAGGGTCTTGTAAGAAATTGGTGCACAGCTGTTTCAAAGTGAACTGGCCAGTGTAACCTATTAAGATTAAAAATCCTTCTGAGGATTAGCTTTTCTAAGGCACCCTTGGTTCTCATATGGATCTTGCCAGAAGAGGGTCACTATTGTTGGGACCAAGTGAGGACTATAAACAGAATGATTCTAATCAGGGCCAGATAAAAGTTTCAGGCAGACCTGAGATTTCTACAGCAAGGTTGAAGGTAAAGGCAGGTATGAAAACCACAAGAAGCAGTGTTTGTGCCAAAAGCATGACCTCTAAAATGTATTAGCCATAGACTTCAGCATCAAAAGAGAGTAGAACAACCAGAATCCAGGAGGACAAAGGGCATTGCTGAAACTGCTAGAGGAGAAAGTGCGGATTTTATGTTTCTTCTCCCATATCATACAAAGTAAAAACCCACACTCCACCCCCGCCCCCCCCCCCAGAAGTAAGGGTCAATCTTTGGAGCATATTGTATCTAAGAGACACTGTATTCAAATGAATCTCTGAATTAGACTGCACATTTAGTTATCTTCCCCCCAGTCACTGATCAGAAATGGATAAGGCTATGGAGAAAGACCAGATTACAGAAAACAATACAGAAGTAATTTTTTTCAATATAGACCTAAATTCTGAGTACTTATACATACCTGAAAAAGAGCTCATGATTTTATCATGATTGGCTTTCCCTCTTGTCTTCTTTATCTCTGCCAATAAGACTAATGTTCTGTCTGTCATTCAGGCCAAAATCCAAAACCATTTTCTGTTTCTGTTTCTTTTTCAGCATCTAAGTTGTCAACTTTTGCAGGGCTTACATCTCTGACAATCCTTTGGTTTCTCTCTTTTCTGTATTTCAAGAGCTTCCTAATTGGTCTCTTTTTCTCATGACTCTTTTCCAATTCTTTCTGTGCATGACTTATATTAATCTTCTAAAATGAAGACCCTGATCTTACCTACTAACCACTTCTCAAAAACATTCATTTGTCATTATTTATTAAACTACATGCAAACTTCTCAGGACTCTTGGAAAAAAAATGACCTTTACTGTTTCATTTTCCTTTTATCTTTATAAATATTCAGGGAAATGGCCGAAGTGGAGTACTTTTTAAGTAAGGCACTGCTGGCTTTTAAGTCCTGGTGCTTTAGCTAGTGCTATTCCCTTTGCCCAAGATGTCATCATTTCTGTCTCCATTTTCTGCTCCTTAAATTCATTGTGTGTGTTAAATCCCCTCTAAATCTCACAGTGCCTCATCTTCTATAATGCCTGCGATAAATGTTTGGAAATATTTGTTAAATTAAATACACAATGTGATAATGATATAAGGTGCACCTTGTGATGAGGAGTGAACTTGGAGATCCAAAAGAAATGAGAGATTATCCTCTGGGCTTAAAGGAGAAAGGTTCACAGGGAAAAGTAGAAATAATTTTCAACAGAATGGAAAAATAATGAAAATTGGGTGCCTGGGTGGCTCAGTTGTTAAGCATCTGACTTTGGCTCAGGTTATGATCTCACAGCTCATGAGGTCAAGTCCCAGATTGGGTGAGCTCGGGCCCTGCTTTGGGTAAACATGAGCCCCACTTGGGGTGAGCCCCACCTCTCTCTCTCTCCACCTCTTTCTGCTCCCCCCCTCTCTGTCTCTGCCCCTCCTGGGATTCTCTCTCTCTCTCCCTCTCTATGCCCCTTGCCCACTTGCACCCTCTGTCTCTGTCTCTCAAAAGAAAAAAAAATAATGAAAATAAAGTTCTGAAGATCCTTCTTGTGACTCTGGAGTGGGATCTGGCTGTGGTGCTAGGGTTTATGAGAAGACACTAAAACAATTAAGGTGCAACTGGCATTTGCCATGAGTTTCTTGTTTCTGAAATGAGGATGGATCTTGAGCATATACAAGCATTAAGAAGGTAGGCCATACTTTCAGACATTAAGAAGTTTGCCTTAACTGGTATAACTGTCCTCATCTTCAGATATTTCAAATGAGTGACTTGTTTACATGGCCAGCCATCTGCTGTTATAGAAACAGGGAAAAGCAGATCATCTTTCTCTGTTAGCCACTGATCACATGTTAAATGTTGTTTTGTGGGTGAACTTTATCAATACATTTCTGTGCTATCCAAATATAAGTGATGCAAAGAAAAGATACAGGCTTTACTTAGCTGATGTACACTGGGAGCATCTAAAGACCAGGTTAACTTCCTGGGTTGAAACAAGATTGGTGTCTTATTGGGAGAGGAGAGGAGAGAGACACATGTCTCCTTATGGTTTGGCTTGGGTTAACAGTTTTTGTATTTAAATTCTGCAAAACTTGAAGGTTGAACTCATTTTCATGCCAACTTCTCAGGATTGTTAGTGTAATCTTATCTTGATAATTGTCAGAATAGTGCTTTCTGAGGACTGTTTCTGCAAGGTTTATGTTTGGTCAGTAGTCAGGGTTCATGAAGTGAGGAAATAGACAAGAATCAAAGACCTGGAGAAAACTGGTGACCCTCTCGATTGTCTGCTTTACTCCAGCTACAGTGCAAGTAGGGCTTTCAAGTTGTGTATGTGAAGGAAAGTCTCCACTGCTTGATCATGATACATAGGCCCTGTTAAACAAACAAACAAAAAAAAAATAAATAAATAAAATGAGATCATTCACAACATAATAAGATGGAAAATTCTTTTAGTCAATGGAATTCTCCTAAATGCGATTATTAGCATTTTTAGGAAAAAACAAAAAACAAACAAAAAAAACAAAACTTGGTTGACCTATGGAGGTTGAGGATGGGACCAGAAGTACTTGCTCAATAAAAAAAAAAATGTAATTTCTAATTGTACTTCTTAGATAATGGGTTTCTCCTTAGATAATGGGTTTCTCCAACATTATTTGTATTTTTATTTATAGTATATTATTACCAGTCTTTGATAAGAGTAATTGTTGAATGCTATTCTGTTTCTGTATTTCACCTAATTTGTCAGAATGTGGTTATACTGCTTCCTTCCTCACCTGACTCAATCCTTTTTTTGACTCTGATCATCATTTTGCCTCATCTTTATCAGCAATTTTCTCCCTCTCCTTCACTTAGTTCCCTCTAGGCTATGAGCTACTTGAGAGCAGGGCTATACCTTCTGATTTACCCGAGTCTTCTCAGCATCTGGCCAGAGGAACTGCATTGTAGAACTAATCTGTTGATCAGTGAACATTCTGTGGCCACGAACAGGAGCCTAATACTTGGAACATAACATGTATATAATAAAAGCTGTTCAAAAAACTTGTTGAATGGATGGATGAGTAAATGTTTTCTATTCCTAGCCATTCTTCAAAGACCAGTCTTAGTGCCTATAATTTCCCAATCTATCTATGGACCTGACATAAAATTTTATTCTTTTTTGACATCTGCTCTATGTTATTTATTCCTGTATTTGTGTGTAAGACTATGTTTGTATTTTTCTTTTCCCTATCCCACCACTAATTCCCCATCCCTATCCTACATTATAATTTCTTTTCATGAGAACTATGTCTTAGTCATTTATTTTTTATTCACTAGAAAATCACATATTAACACTAATAATTTTAATCAGATTATAACCAGAAGCATTGGTTGTTAATAGATGTTTCTTTAATTGTTGAAAGTTGATTAATTTTGTATTTTCAACAAGGGTGAAATATCCTTGATTGTAGGTACAATATCTTATCCTTTCTATGGCCTCAAGACTTTGTACCATCTTGGGCATATAATGGCACATTCAGAAATACTTTCTGAATCATTAACTTTGATTTCCCAGGTGTATAAATTATTTTTGAGTAGTGGTTTGAATACTGAAGGTTTTAACTTATTTGACATCTGGATTTGTCTGACAGATAATTTTAAGAGTCTTATAATTATAAAATATCATTTTTTGAGACAGATGTACATATAGTGCCCCTTTTGAAATTGAATAAAAAGAGTCTAACGTCTGTGGTGAAGGCATTCATCATGCCAGGTCTCCCAGAAACTATTTGATACTTTCTTTGCTTCCACTAGAAATAGTCTTCCAATCCATTTTTCTAGAGCAACAGACTCAGCAAATACATTGCCTGCTTTCTGTTTTCTCACATGTTGTATCTTAGTTTGGGCCTTGGTAGTAAGATATCATAGTGGCTTAAACAAAAGATACTTATTTCTAATAGCTCTGGAGGCTGGAAATCTGTGACTGGGGTGCTAGCATGATCAGATTCTGATGAGAGCTCTCTTTTTGGTTTACAGATGGCTGTCTTCTTGTTGTATCTTCACATGGTGAAGATAGACCATTTTTCTCATATCTCCACTTAAAGGGCATTATTCTAATTCAGGAGGGCTGTATCCTCATGACTTAATTATCTCCCAAAGACCCCACCACCAAATGCCATCACACTGGGAATTAGGGCTTGAACATATGAATTTTGAGGAGGACACATTCAATGCATAGCAGATTGCATTGTTTCCTGTTAGTTTTCCTAGGAATAAAATGGGTCACTAGCCCTGTTTCCTCACCACCATTCACCTAATTGCTAAATCAATAACAAATATTTTGAGTTTTTATTATTGTAGTCTCTCACATTTCTTACCAAATTTTTACATGAGATGAGGTACAAGATAAATTTTTATAACAAATGAACCAAAACTACAGTTATTTTAAATAAGATTGAAAGTAATTTTCTCATATTCTATCAGAAGAGAGAGGTCAAAGCTGGAATAGGTCTACTACAGAAAATCATTCATGGGTATAGTTTTCTCATAGGATAATGACATAGTTAGATGTTCAGTCATCACCTAAGATATTGTTCTATTCTACATGGATTGGAGGCAAGAGAAAAGAGGAAGTTCAGAACAAATGACTTTATCTTCAAGGCAGTTACTCTGAAGTTATACATATTATTTGTGCTCGCATCCTCTTTGACCCAGACATAACACTGTGACTTCACATACCTGCTGTGAAGGATGGGAAATCAAGTCTGTAGCTGGGTGTCCCGACTCCACATAAGCTATAAATAACAGCATTCTATTGCTTAAGAAAAAAGAGGGAGAGATAAAGAATGGTTTCTTGAGGACAGTTAGCAGTGTAAAATACTAATTTATAAAGAAAGTTTCACAGTATTCATTGCTAGGGATTGGTTTTATCCTTCTGTGTTTCAGAATTGAAGCATTAGTAACAAGTATCTCTTGCTTACTAAAAGTAGGACATAGGAAATTTTCCTATTCTCTTGGAATTTCATCAAAAGCACAATTCAGTGGAGAATGGTTAAGATTTGGAGGAAATGGCTCCATCAAAGCAATAAACAAATGCATTTTTTCCCCTACTAATTCTTAAAAGCATTCAATTTTGTTAGGAATAAAATATTTGTTAACTGATTTTGACTTTTTTTCTTAAGCAATTTATTCGGGTCACTGCACTACTACTCTTTAATATATTCTCTACAAAATTCTCAATTGACTGCAAAAATGATTATCAGTAGGCTCCCCTGCTGTTCAACTCAGTCATTCATGACTTTACCAGATGGTTTTGCTTTTTGGGCCAATGATTTTTTTTTTTTTTTTATCATATTGTTTCCACTCCTCTGGATATACAGTCAAGATCTAAAATATGACACTCATTTTTAATTTCATGACTAAAATGTAAAATATGATGCAGATACATCTTTTATTTTCTGCATATTTAAAGATAGTAACCAGAATGTTGGCTATTAGTTGTATGCAAAGTAATTTTAAAGTACACCTATTTTCCTCAATTATTTTCTTCACATACTCCCTTGTTTATTCTTGTTCTATAATAATTCAAGTGCCATTAGTTTTTACCACCTTTTACAATCTTTCCTTTGGTTATTCTATTGCTTTTATGGATTTGCTTTATTTAAACAAGTTTATTTAATGTGTTGGTCAAAGTCCTGCTGAGGAAAGCTGATCAGTTATTACCCCTCAATTATTTCTAGTCTATATAAATAGTGCATAGTTTGAGATACAGTTAAAGAAAAACAGAGGAAGATTAAACTACGTGAAGATTTCTCCCATGTTTTAATCCACTTGTGTCAATCTATCTGACAGACAAAACATTATGAGGGGCACCTGGGTGGCTCAGTTGGTTAAGTGTCCGACTTCGGTTCCGGTCATGATCTCACACTCCGTGAGTTCGAGCCCCGCGTCGGGCTCTGTGTTGACAGCTCAGAGCCTGGAGCCTGTTTCAGACTCTGTGTTTCCCTCTCTCTCTGACCCTCCCCCGTGCATGCTCTGTCTCTCTGTCTCAAAAATAAATAAACGTTAAAAAAAATTATGAAACTTTAACTGTTTAATTGGTCATACAACATTTTCAGAGGTTGCTATGACCTTAGCATATATAATCTTAGTAAAGATTTATATGTATATTTATAATTTACTTCATAAATTATTAATTTATTTTATTGACAAAACTTTCAAAGATCTTACACTATGCTACCTTATAACAGCAATTAACCTGAAGTCATATGCTCACTACCGACCTCTAAAATATGAAGTTTGGTTATGTATCTAATTCTGATACAGAATTAGAGAACAAGTTTAAAAACTTGGTAAAAGCAGATTTTCAAATATTTGTTTTTTCATCAAAATATAGAAATTGGTTGGAATTCAGTGGAAATGCTAATCACTTAAGTCAACTTTGTCGTGTTATAGATAAAGGATCTAGGATTCAAATTGCTTAGCTACCTTCTGTAGAGTCACACCCTCAGCTGGGGTTGGGAGAGGCATGGGTGTCTGGACAAATTCACAATCTCTGCTCATATAGTGCTTTTTCCTTTGCCATATTTTTAGTTTCAGAATGGGAACTTTAATTGCCCACTCTGAATAGTTGTCAGTAATCCATACAATTTAATGATTAAATTAAATACATGCATTATGCATCATTCTTAAGAAACTTATAAAATATTTGCTTCATTAATCACAAAATTCCAAGAAAACTTGTTTTGAATGCCAGTGAGTTTAAAATGATTACCTTGATTTTATGATCCCCTCCAAAAAAAATTATTTAAATAGAATTATTTGAAGAAAACAAGTTTACATGCTATTTTTTTAAAAAGTCAGTGCTTTGCTTGTTGCTTTACTTACTGGCTTTATGCCTCCATTTGTCTTTTCAAGAAAGAGAGCTAGCTACTGTTTACTATGCATATTCTATAATATATTCTAATAATATATTTTCTTTGATGGCAAGAATATTGCATATCTTGTGTTATCACATATCTAGCACCTAACAAGGGGCCTAACACAAAATAGATAATAAATATTTGTGAATAGATAAATTAATATGCATATACACATATACATATATTTTTGAACATGTGGCTTTATACATATGCACATGTATGTATATACATATACACACCTATACATACATATATATATATTTTTTCAGTACGACCTACCAAGTTTAAATTAGTCTGTTTAAAAATATTACCTTCTGTTAAAAAGAAATGTTCTAAGTTACTTTTGTGCAGTTTTGAAGTAGGAAGGGTTAGTTGGGAATGTGGGAAGGGAAGGAGAGAATAGGGCATTGTATGGAGAAGGAAAACAGTATAAACTGAGCGTGTGACTACTGATAATTTGTTGTTGCTGAATCATAAAATGCATGACAACAAGTAGTAAGAGAGAAGTCTGGAGACTGGGTAGGAGGCAACTTATAAGCACCCTACCATAGAGTATATATAGTTTTAAAGGATATTCTCCATTGATAGTATCAGTAAACAAATATATATTGTGCTGGTCTCTGCTTGTGGTGTTCTGGGCAACATGGCCAACATAATTCTTGCATAAAACTCATTCTTCTATTTCTGGTTTGCTTTAGGAAATGTTTTATATATGCAAATTAGTTCTGTGATTCAAAGTTACGGTTTTTGTTTCTTTTGAGTTCCTGTAACTATTTCTGGCAAAAATTTGAGGCAAATTCAGTCATTTCCTAAAAATTATGGATTGATTAAGATAAGGCTTACTTTTCGCTTGTGTATGCCTTCCTGCTCTCTAGTGCAGTAGAAAGGCTGGAAAGCTTGCACAATGACTGCTAGATGTGCTCTCTCTGGAGGACTTCTGGACCAAAAACAGGCCAATGCCCCTGTTAATGGCTGAGTTGTGTCCCACTCAGCATTTATATGTTTAGGTTCTAACCCTCACTGCCTCAGAATGTGACTGTTTTTGGAGATGAGGGCTTAAAATAGTCAGTTAAATTTAAAGAAAGTCATTGGAGTGGACTCTAATCCAGTATGACTAGTGTTTTTTACTACAAGAAGAGATTAGATAACAGGCACACAGAGGGAAAATCATGTGAAGACTTAGGGAGAAGACTGCCATCTACACACAAAGGAGAAAAGCCTTAGAAGAAACAAACCTCCTGGAGTTTTAGCCTCCAGAACTGTGAAAAAATAAATTTCAGCTGTTGAAGCCATCCAGCCTGTGGCACTTTTCTTATGGCAATCTTAACAAACTTATACAGCCTTAAAGGACAATGACATGACATTTAAGTATCTGGAATCCCAGTATTGTCTCAGAGTTCTGGGTTCTAAGAAGTCTAACACCCCTCATTCTTTTTTTTTTTTCCTTTTTTCTTTTTAATTATTTTCTTTTAATCTACAACAGCTGCAAAATGTCACTGAAGGCGCATCTAGGTGGCCCAGTTGGTTGAGTGACTGATTCTTGATTATGGCTCAGGTCATGGTCTCACAGTTCGTGGGATCGAGCCCTGTGTCCCTGTGTAGGTCTCTGCCCTGGTAGTGCGTAGCCTACCTAGGATTTTCTCTCTCCCCCTCTCTCTGCCTTCCCCTGCTTGCTCTTTCTCTCTCAAAACAAACAAACATTTAAAAAAAATATCTCTCAAATGTTAGTATACAACCACCTCACTATGGAACTATAATAACTGTGGATACTTTAAAAATTATTAATATCAGAATCAGAAAGTGTTATGACATAGCTCAGAGTTTCTCAAAATCAACATGGTGTGTGGGTCTGGAGAGTTTTTTGTTGTGGAATGCTCTCCTGTGAATCGTAAGATGTTTATTAGCAGCATCTCTGGCCTTTACCCTCTAGATGTCAATGGTACTCCTCCAGTTGTAGCAATCAAAAATGTTTTCAAAATTGCCCAATAATCACCTTGTAGGCAAAATCACCCTTGGATGAGAACCATTGCTTTAGTTTGAATATCTTGATAGTGTTTTTAATGCATATTTATTATTTGAGTTAGATTATTGGAAGGTCACCCGAAGTATGCATCTGTATGAAAGAATCACTTTTCCTGTATATATGTAAAGTAGTTTTGCTGACACTAAGAATTCACTTTCTTTTTCTGACACTTTATTATTTGTTGAAAAATAGTCTAATTACAGTCTTCTTCTCTCGGAGTCGTAGTTGTAATTATTAGTCACATTGACCTTTTCTGTTGAATAAAAAGAAACAAATGTTACATCATAAACCATAAAAGCACTGGTATTAAATGCTAGTTGCAAAGAAGTGTATTCATTATGTACTCCCAAATTAGAATGAAAGATCTTTACAAGGTCTTTATTTGAATATGTTTGAGATTCTCCCCCTGGAATATTTCTTCATTTTGAATGGCATAGACAGTAGGCTTTCATGACCACAGAAACCTCTTTATGAAAAAATTAAATCAAACTTTATTTATTGCTTAAGGAAAAGACTTCTGTGGAGTTAGAATGCAATCTCAGATCCTTTCTGACTATTAAAATCTGTAAAAGTCAAATTATTCAAGTCATTTTTGTGGACTATAGTTGACAATGCAGACGATTTTCTGCAAACACTCATCAAGGTTGAGTTCTATTAGAAAGCTTATGAACTGAAGGGGCAGAAAGTCAGCCAGAATCTCCATAGTTTGATATTTGAATATTTTTGATATGTCATATCCAGCTGCAGTGTTTCCTTAATGAAGGAGCTCAGATGTAAGCTGTAGTCCTTTGCTGGCTTTACAGCCAATAGGGTCTGTGTAGTAAAACAGCTATTACCTTATTTTAAAATCAATAATAGAGAAACTCCTCTAGAATTCTAGGGACTGTCTCTGACTGAATATGAGTGAGGTTTACTTACATTGGCTGTTGTATAGTTACAATGTATTTTTCCTTATTTAATGATTTTTATTGTTAAATATATACATTTTCATTTTCAATATGGGCTTTGAAGATCTCAGTTCAAAATATTGATTAACAGAAAAATAAATTCTTATTTAAGAAACAAAGGCTAACTAAGAAATTTGGAGGGGAATTTGAATTACTGTCAGAATATAACAAGGTTAAAAGCTTTGAGTTTAAAGATTTCAAGCCTTGGGAAGAGTATGTTAATGAACTAACTCTTAACTCATAAGAACATATTATATCACTGATCAGTATTCCAGTGTTGACCTAGTTTGAAGGGACATAGAGCACACAGTCCCTAACAGAATCTTTCTTTATTGCAGATAAAACTAATCCAGACTGTTGTTCCCCAATGTTTTCAAGAATAGGACGTCCTTTTAAAAATAATAAAATAAATTCAGGGCACATGGGTGAGTCAGTTGGTTAAGCGTCCAACTCTTGATTTCAGCCCAGGTCATGATCTCCTGGATTCGTGGGATCAGCCCCATGTTGGGCTCTGTGCTGACAGTGCAGAGCCTGCTTGAGATTCCCTGTTTCCCACTCTCTCTGCCTCTCTCCTGCTCATGCTGTCTCTCTCTATCTCTCTCTCTCTCTCAAAAATAAACAAATGAACTTAAAAAATAAAATAAACTCACTGTTCTATTCCATTTATCCATACATTTAACAATGCATATTTATTAACTGTAATGAACTAGATAGTTTTGTAGGCTTGGTAATATAGTAGTGAATAAAAAAAGCCCCTGTCCTCATGGAGTTTACATGCCACTGGAAGAAAAAGTTAATGAACAACAACAAAAGGAATTACAAAAATATATTATTCAATATGGCTATAGGTGCTATGTAAAAAAGTAAAGCAAGATAAGGGAGATAGCAAGTGCCTAGTTGTATGCTGATTAGGGAAGACATCTGTCTTAGGTACCTCTAGAACTTTTTTCAAAAGGTTTATTTGAGGGACAGGGTGGTGTTCTCAGAAGGGATAGGCTGGGCAAAAAGCTCAGCAAGAATGTGGTCTCAGCTGGAAACTTCCAGGTAAACCACAGGAAGCTCTGGAGTGTAAATTGCACTGCAGAAGTCGTCCCACTGTGAGGTAGGATTTGGCCTTTTGTAGCTTGTGTCAATTGACCTATGGCAGAAGTGGTAAGGCATGGCCTGCAGAAAAGGCATCTCTGTTTGGTTGAGGTCAATTATCTGTATAAAGGAAGTGTAGCTGTGAGTTCTCATCGAGTCAACATTAGTAGCAGCTGAGGATGGATGTACCAGCCTGTAAAAGGGATCTGAGTGGCACTCCAGTGTCCACTCACATATCTGGGAAGATGATGAGAAGAACATAAGGAAGAAAGATAGCTAAATCATTCCAGGGAGAGAGAACAGTGACCGCAGAGAACCTAGGGTAGAATTATGCCAAAGACCCTGAGATTGTAACTTACTTGGCTTGAGGAATAGCACCATATCTACTATAATTGGAATCATGAGAACAAGGAAGGATGGAAGGTGATGAGGAATGCAGGCGTGAGAGCAGATCACGCAGGATCTTGTAGGCCATTGAGTGAGATGAGAAGCCATTAGATTTTCTGAACAGAATGAATGATCTACATTTAGTTTTACAATACTCACTTTAGCTGCCATGGGAACGCTAGAGTGTAGAAAGCAAGGATGTAAACTGCAGAATCAATATTTGCCCTTTTAAACATCCTTTTATTGAACAACCACATGCTATAAAATAGCTATTGTGAATTTATTAATGCTTTTATGTGATTTTGCATCTGATAATTATAATTTCATTCTTATAGATTTTGTAAGTACTACATGTAAGTTGGGGATGATATTCAAGATACTTAGTAAGCAATACTACAGAGGTTCCAACCAATCAGTGTGGCCTGTGGAAAAGACACCTCTATTTGGTTGAGTTCAATTATCTGTATAAAGAAAGGGTATACGGGTACCCTTGGTATACAAATACTTTGTAGTGGTATACAAATAATTTGTTGACCCCTTATAATATAACCCCTTGCCTTCTCAAATACTCAAGGCTCCAAAACAATGTGGTAAATTTTTGTCTGTTCTGAGAAGAAGCAAGGAACTCACTTGAGTCAGGTGGGGTGGTATTCAATGATGGGAACTAGCGCTTGTTGAAAATGCCAGATATGAAATGTATAGGAATGTCTCAAGTTAGAAAACGAAGGATTTTGTAATCTAGTCATAGGTTTCCACAAGTTAAAACCTGGGAGTTGAGCTGAATAGCATTTTCCTTCTAGATAGTTTTTCTGAACACTCTACTTCCCCTGTATACCCACATCACTTTATATGTTACTACTTGTTTCTTCTGTCTATTCTGTAGATTTTGTTCTAAGAGCAGGGACCAGATCTCTTCTGTTTATTGTTGTGTGGTCAGAATCCAGCAAGTGCTTGGCACCACACTGACACATAATCTGGATACCTGAGGACTGTGGCAGTGGAATACTAAATTAGATGATGGGATTGACTATAAATGTGAATTCGGTTTGAGGACAAAGAGATATTCTATGGGTCAACTCAGGAAAAGACTTGACTTCTTTAAAATAGCAATAGCTTGAAAAAAAAAAAAAGCAATAGTTTGGCCTAGGATTGGTGACTCAAACCAAGTCACCTAGTTAGAAATACAACTAATTCCAAGAGTAAGGTGAGTAGTGTCTTGCTGCTAGATGTTTATATGACAGAGAAGTTTATTTCCATCTTATTTAAATCACTATATTTTTGGATCTTGTTGTTATAGCAGCTTAGACTGTATCCTAACAAATGTGTCAACTCCAAATGGATGACTTCTAAAACTATGTCTTCACCTATGCCATCTCCCATGAACCTCAGGTATATACCCAATTGCCTACTCAACATTGTTACTGTGATATCTATTAATCAGAACTATTGATTAACTCTGCTCTTTGGATCTACATTTCCTTTATTTTCCTATTTCGATAAACAATACCACCCTTTACTCAAGTGCCCATGAAAGAAAACGTGTTACTTTTTATTTACCTGACCTGATCGACCTCCAATTCATCACATCATATAAGATCAGCCTTTATATACTAAGCCTGGCCTTTCTTGCCAGTTCTACCTCTAAATTCCAACCCACGTCAGCCTCATATTTTGCCCAGATCTTCATCTATCTGGTCTTCTTTTTTTCCACTCCTGTTGTCCTATAATCTACTCTTTGTGAACTAGTCAGTGTAACCTTTTAAAAATATAGTTCCCTTTGAATCACATCTCCTTGAATATCTCTCCAAAGACTTCTCTCATCTTACTTAGAACAAACTCTAATACCCTAATCATGGCTTTGTAATCTTTATCATTATAACCTCACTAATTTGACCTTCAACTGTTCTCTCCCTTGTGAATTCCATTCTGTCCACACTGCTGTTCTTGCTATACTTTGAGAAGTCCAGTCTTGCTTATATGCCTCAGAGACTGCACTCTTTGCTGCCTAGAATGTTTCTCCTCCTTAAAGTTGCATTGCTTACAATCTCATTTTCATCAGATTTCTGTTTTGATAGCCCTTTACTGCAGTAGCCTTTCCTGTCCACCCTGTCTGCATTAGCACTTAAACATGTTCCATTGCTCTCTCTACTCTTGCCTTGCTTTATTTCTTCTTCATATCCCTAGCAGATTCTGTATTATGTATTTATTTGTTGAATGTCATTTCCATCCACTAGAATGAAAGTCCTCTGAGAGGAGGAATTTTGATTCTCTTTTGTAGACATTAATCCTCAAGAGTCTAGAATAGTACCTGATAACTGTCAGACTCTAAAATATTTGCTGGTGCCATTAGCCTTTTAAGGCCTAAACCTTCAGTGCTTCTTTCAGTGCTCCAACCTGGGGAATAACAGCCTCATTTGCTCTGAGGGCTATTTCCATCCTTTAAGACCTTTACGTCTTTTTAACTTTGTGTATGTATGTTTGTGTGGGTGAGGGTGTATGCGTGTGTGTGTTAAGTTTCAAGCAGTTATTCCCCATAGATGCATTACAATCAGTTTAGAAATATATATTCTTATTGAGTATTCTCTAAAGAATGCAAATTACTTCCAAACCTCCAACCCTTGAATAATGCAAACCATTGGTAAAAGAAGAGCCATGCTCCACCATGCATTTTAATACAGAGTAGCTATGTCAACTGCTACATTACAGTCAGTTGAAAGATAGACTAAAGGAAGCTGAGTTACACATTTCAGGGATAGAGTTTATGGGGAGCCACATTAAGTACTTTATGCTACAGAAATTGCTATGGCTAGTTTTCCTAACACTGTATCATTTACTTATAGTAATTGAGGGTGGACAGGAATGAGGATAGACTAGAATGGGATAATGACAACATATATTGGTTCCAAATGACTCAAGTGTTTCAAACAGAATTTTATATTAGTTCAGTCTCTTTATTATACCCAGAGGCCCTTGCATTCTCTTCAGTAAAGAGCCTAGAGAGGCAAATACAAATGGCTGTACCAGAACTTACAAAAATATATGTGATATCCTCATCAAACATTTTTCTTTCGTCCCATTTCTTTATTGCTAGAGGGACACCATGATTAAGAATGTATTCTATATTTCTTGGGACAAGAATATTTAGGAATTATTTATATTAATATTCTAGTTGAAATTAGTGGATTTTTTTCCTTTTCAACCAACTTAAAGAGATTAAGGTATCGTTTTTTAAAAATATCATTGGCTATACAAAAGGGGTCAGAATTATTTCACAACAAAGAATAATTATAATTCACTTGAACAGAAGTATGAAATTATGAAAAATAATGCTTTGCTTTTTGGAAAGTATACTAGACAAAGAGAGCATAATTGTGACCTCTTGTTTTTTTTGTGATGCAGTCAATTCTCACTTATTATTCTTAATCTTTTTTTTGTGATACAGTCAATTCTTATTTATTATTCTTAATCTTATTTTTCAACAGCTTTAGTGAAATATGGTTCACCCACCATGCAATATACCCATTTAAAGTGCATAATTTAGTGATTTTTAGTATATTCACAGAGTTGTATGACCATGAACAATCAATTTTAGAATATTTTCATCCCTCCCCAAAGAAATCCTTTGGTACAAACCCTTTTGCAGTCACCTCCTATTTACCACAACCATCTCCATCCCTTAGCAACACCTAAATCCACTTTCTGTCTCTTTATTTTGCCTATGCTGGACATTATGTGTAAATGGAATCATGGAATGTGTGGTCTTTTGTAACTTGATTTCTTCACTTAATGTAACGTTTTCATGTTTCATCTGTGTTGTGGCATGAATCAATACTTTGTTTCTTTTCATTGACAAATAATATTCCATTGTATGGATAGACAACATTTTATTTAATCAACAATTGATGGGCATTTGGGTTATTTCTACTTTTTAACTATTATGGATATGCCACTATGAACATTCACGTACAGATTTTTGCATGCACATGTTTTAATTTTTCTTGGGTACGTATCAAAGGCTAGAATTGCTAGGTTCTGTGGTAATTCTGTTTGATGCTCATGATGTTGAACACCATTTCATTTACTTATTGACCTATTTTTATTTCAGTGTTTTCTGCCTTGCAACATGCTATCATTTATTGCTGTTTTAATATTCCCAAATTTTTGTAATCCTGGAAACCATGTGTTTTGTTTTTTTGGGGATTTATATAAAGTAAAATGAGTGTGTTCCTTTATAAGTTTATTGCATAGATTTTGTCAAATATAAACCTCCTCTGCAGGTTGACCTCTTGCTCCTGTCCCATTCTTCCTAAGCTTTCAGATTTCTAGGAAATTTACTTGGTTTCTGTATTTCTTTACCTGTATTACTCCATTAGTACACTCTGGATAAATATTTTTACATTACTCTTTGTCTTATGAATTTCTTGGCATATTTCTTTGCCTTTGGTTACTGCCTGTGACTGGCTTTAAGGATCCTATGATTTTTAAAAATTTATGCTTTATTTTTTATGGACGTATAATGGACATATAACATTATATTAGTTTCAGGTGTATAGTTTAACAATTCCGTATTTGTATATATTAAGAAATAATCACCACAATATGTCTGGTTAACACCTGTCCCCATACATAGTTATAAGTTTTTTTTTTTCTTGTGATAAAAACTTTTAGGATCTAGTCTCTTAGCAACTTTTAAACATGCAATACATATTATTAACTGTAGTCACATTACATTCCCATGACTTATTCATTTTATAACTGGAAGTTTCTATCTTTTGATACCCTTCACCCATTTCACCCCCCACCCCACCTCTGGCAATCACTACTCTGTTCTCTGTATCTATGAACTTGTTCTTTTGTTTTTGTTTTTGTTTTAGATATTACGTATAAATGAAATTATACAGTATTTTTCTTTCTCTGTCCAATTTGTTTCACTCAGTATATTGCCCTCAAGGTCCATCCATATTGTCACAAATGCCAAGATTTCATTCTTTTTTATGGCAAGTAACATTCCATTGTGTGTGTGTGTGTGTGTGTGCGTTTCACATTTTCTTTATCCATTCATCCATAACTTGTATTTTCTTTTTTTTTAATTTTCTTTTTTATTGTTTAAAATTGATATCCAGATTCGTTAGCATATAGTGCAAAAATGATTTCAGGAGTAGATTCCTTAGTGTCCCTTACCCATTTAGCCCATCCCCCCTCCCACAACCTCTCCCGTAACCCTCAGTTTGTTCTCCATATTTATGAGTCTCTTCTGTTGAAGTAATATGATTTTTGTCTTTCTCTAATTTCACTTAGCATAATACCCTCCAGTTCCATCCATGTAGTTGCAAATGGCAAGATTTCATTCTTTCTGATTGCCGAGTAATACTCCATTGTGTATATGTGTGGTGTTCTTTATCCATTCATCCATCAATGGACATTTGGGCTCTTTCCAAATGTTGATAGTGCTGCTATAAACACGGGGGTGCATGTGTCCCTTAGAAACAGCACACCTGTATCCCTTGGATAAATGCCTAGTAGTGCAACTGCTGGGTCATAGGGTAGTTCTATTTTTAGTTTTTTGAGGAACCTCCATACTGTTTTCCAGAGTGGTTGCACCAGCTTGCATTCCCACCAACAATGCAAAAGAGATCCTCTTTCTCCGCATCCTCGCCAACATCTGTTGTTGCCTGAGTTGTTAATGTTAGCCATTCTGACAGGTGTAAGGTGGTTTCTCATTGTGGTTTTGACTTGTACTTCCCTGATGATGAGTGATGTTGAGCATTTTTTCATGTGTCGGTTGGCCATCTGGATGTCTTCTTTGGAGAAGTGTCTATTCATGTCTTTGGCCCATTTCTTTCCTGGATTATTTGTTTTTTTGGTGTTGAGTTTGATAAGTTCTTTACAGTTTTTTATCTGATATGTATCTGATATGTAATTTGCAAATATCTTCTCCCATTCTGTCAGTTGCCTTTTAGTTTTGCTGATTGTTTCCTTTGCTGTGCAGAAGCTTTTTATTTTGATGAGGTCCCAGTAGTTCATTTTTGCTTTTGTTTCCCTTGCCTCCCTTTCCTTGTTGACTAAGAAGTTGCTGTGGCCAAGATCAATGAGGTTTTTGCCTGCTTTCTTCTTGAGGATTTTGATGGCTTCCTGTCTTACATTTAGGTCTTTCATCCATTTTGAGTTTATTTTTGTGTATGGTGTAAGAAAGTGGTCCAGGTTCATTCTTCTGCATGTCACTGTCCAATTTTCCCAGCACCACTTGCTGAAGAGACTGTCTTTATTCCATTGGATATTCTTTCCTGCTTTGCCAAAGGTTAGTTGGCCATATGTTTGTCAGTCCATTTCTGGGTTCTCTATTCTGTTCCATTGATCTGAGTGTCTGTTCTTGTGCCAGTACCATACTGTCTTGATGATTACAGCTTTGTAGTATAGCTTGAAGTCTGGGATTGTGATGCCTCCTGCTTTGGTTTTGTTTGTCAAGATTGCTTTGGCTATTTGGGATCTTTCATGGTTCCATACAAATTTTAGGATAATTTGTTATAGCTCTGTGAAGAATGTTGTTGTTACTTTGATAGGGATTGCATTGAATATGTAGATTGTTTTGGGTAGTGTTGACATTTTAACAATATTTGTTCTTCCTATCCAGGAACATGGAATCTTTTCCCATTTTTTTTGTGTCTTCTTCAATTTCTTTCATAAGCTTTCTGTAGTTTTCAGTGTATAGACTTTTCACCTCTTTGGTTAGATTTATTCCTAGGTATTTTATGGTTCTTGTGCAACTGTACATGGGATCAATTCCTTGATTTCTTTTTCAGTCACTTCATTATTGGTGTATAGGAATGCAACTGATTTCTGTGCATTGATTTTATATCCTGCAACTTTGCTGAATTTGTGAATCAATTCTAGCAGTTTTTTGATGGAATCTTTTGGGTTTTCCATATAGAGGATCATGTCATCTGCGAAGAGTGAACATTTAACCTCCTCCTGGCCAATTTGTATGCCTTTTATTTCTTTGTGTTGTCTGATTGCAGAGGCTAAGACTTCCAATACAATGTTGAATAACAGTGGTGAGAACAGATATCCCTGTCTTGTTCCTGACCTTAGGGGGAAAGCTTTCAGTTTTTCCCCATTGGGATGATATTAGCGTTGGTTTGTTCATATATATGGCTTTTATGATCTCGAGGTATGATCCTTCTATCCCTACTTTCTTGAGGGTTTTTATCAAGAAAGGATGCTGTATTTTGTCAAATGCTTACTCTGCATCTATTGAGAGGATCATATGGTTCTTGTCCTTTCTTTTATTGATGTGATGAATCACGTTAATTGTTTTGCGGATATTGAACCAGCCCTGCATCCCAGGTATAAATCCTGCTTGGTCGTGGTGAATAATTTTTTTCATCTGTTGTTGGATCCAGTTGACTTATATCTTGTTGAGGATTTTTGCATCCATGTTCATCAGGGAAATTGGTCTATAGTACTCCTTTTTAGTGTGGTCTGTATCTGGTTTTGGAATCAAGGTTATGCTGGCTTCATAGAAAGAGTTTGGAAGTTTTCCTTCCATTTCTATTTTTTTTTTGGAATAGCTTCAAGAGAATAGGTATTAACTCTTCCTTAAATGTTTGGTAGAATTCCCCTGGAAAGCCATATGGCTCTGGACTCTTGTTTTTTGACAGACTTTTGATTACTAATTTGATTTCCTTACTGGTTATGGGTCTGTTCAAATTTTCTATTTCTTGCTGTTTCAGTTTTGGTAGTGTATATGTTTCTAGGAATTTGTCCATTTCTTCCAGATTACCCATTTTATTGGCATATAAATGCTCATAATATTCTCTTATTATTGTTTTTATTTCTGTTGTGTTGGTTGTAATCTCTCCTCTTTCATTCTTGATTTTATTTATTTGGGTCCTTTCCTTT
>NW_024412413.1:32204049-32252488 GCF_014898765.1 Herpailurus yagouaroundi
CCTTTTTTTTTTTTTTTTTTTTTTTTTTTGATCAAACTGACTAGTGGTTTATCAATTTTGTTAATTCTTTCAAAGAACCAGCTTCTGGTTTCATTGATCTGTTCTGTTTTTTTGGCTTCGATAGCATTAATTTCTGCTCTAATCTTTATTATTTCCTGTCTTCTGCTGGTTTGGGGTTTTATTTGCTATTCTTTTTCCAACTCCTTAAGGCATAAGGTTAGGTTGTGTATCTGAGATCTTTCTTCCTTCTTTAGGAAGGCATGGATTGCTATATACTTTCCTCTTATGACCGCCTTTGCTGCATCCCAGAGGTTTTGGGTTGAAGTGTTATCATTTTCATTGGCTTCCATATACTTTTTAATTTCCTCTTTAACTTTTTTGTTAGCCTATTCATTCTTTAGTAGGATGTTCTTTAGTCTCCAAGTATGTGTTACCTTTCCAAATTTTTTCTTATGGTTGATTTCGAGCTTCATAGCATTGTGGTCTGAAAAGATGCACGGTATGATCTCAATCTTTTTGTACTTGCTGAGGGCTGATTTGTGCCCCAGTATGTGGTCTATTCTGGAGAACGTTCCATGTGCACTGGAGAAGAATGTATATTCTGCTGCTTTAGTATGAAATGGTCTGACTATATCTGTTAAGTCCATCTGTTAAGTCCATCAGGTCCAGTGTGTCATTCAAAGCCATTGTTTCTTTGTTGATTTGTTGGTAGATGATCTGTCCATTGCTGTGAGTGGGGTGTTGAAGGCTCTTACTATTATGGTATTACTATCGATGAGTTTCTTTATGTTTGTGATTAATTGATGTATATATTTGGGTGCTGCCACATTTGGCACATAAATGTTTACAATTGTTAGGTCTTCTTGGTGGATAGAACCCTTGATTATGATATAACACCCTTTGGCATCTCTTGGTACAATCTTTATTTTAAAGTCTAGATTGTTTGATGTAAGTATGGCTCCTCTGGCTTTCTTTTGTTGACCATTAGCATGATAGATGGTTCTCCATCCCCTTATTTTCAATCTGAAGGTATCTTTAGGTCCAAAGTGGGTCTCTTGTAAACAGCATATAGATGGATCTTGTTTTCTTATCCATTCTGTTACCCTGTGTCTTTTGATTGGAGCATACTCCACTGATGTTTAGAGTGAGCACTGGAAGATATGAATTTATTGTCATTATGTTTCTTGTAGAATTGGAGTTTCTCATGGTGTTCTCTGGTCCTTTCTAGTCTTTGTTGCTTTTGGTATGTATGTATTTATGTATGTATGTATGTATGTATGTATGTATGTATGTATGTATGTATTATTTTCATCTTTTCTCCCCTCAGAGAGTTCCCTAAAAATTTCTTGCAGGGCTTGTTTAGTGGTCACAAACTCCTTTAATTTTTCTTTGTCTGGGGGAACTTTTTATCTCTTCTTCTATTTTGAATGACAGCCTTGCTGGATAAAGAATTCTTGGCTGCATATTTTTCTGATTCAGCATATTGGATATATCCTGCCACTGCTTTCAGGCCTGCCAAGTTTCTGTGAATAGGTCTGCTACAAACCTGATCTCTCTTCCCTTGTAGGTTAGGGACTTTTTTTCCTTGCTGCTTTCATGATTCTCTCCTTGCCTGCGTATTTTGTGAATTTGACTATGATATGCCTTGTTGATGGTTGGTTTTTGTTGAATCTAATGGGGGTTCTCTGTGCTTACTGGATTTTGATGTCTGTGTCTTTCACCAGGTTAGGAAAGTTTTCTGCTATGATTTGCTCACATAACCCTTCTACCTCTATTTCTCTCTCTCTTCTGGGACCCCTATGATTTTGATGTTCCTTTTTAATGAGTCACTGATTTCTCTAATTCTTAAATCGTGCTCTTTTGCCTCATCTCCCTCTTTTCTTGTACTTCATTATTCTCTATAAGTTTGTCCTCTATATCGCTGATTCTCTGTTCTGCCTCATCCATCCTTGCCTCTGTAGCATTCATCCATAATTGCAGCTCAGTTACAGCATTTTTAATTCCATTCTGACTAGTTTTTACTTCTTTTGTCTCTGCAGAAAGGGATTCTAATCTATTTTCAACTCCAGCTAGTATTCTTATTATCGTGATTCTAAATTCTGGTTCAGACATCCTGATTGTATCTGTGTTGGTTAAATCCCTGGATGTTGTTTCTTTGTGCTCTTTCTTTTGGGGTGAATTTCTTCATTTTGTCATTTTTGAAGGGAGAAAAGGAATTATTGAGGTAGAAAAATTAAAATTAAAAAATTAAATTTAAAAAAATATTAAAATTAAGTAATGAAAAACACAGACACATAAAAAATCAAATACATGATGCTAGATCCTAGGTGTGTTTTGGTCTGGGTGTTGAAAGTGGTTTGGCAGATTAGAGAAATAAAAAAGGGGGTGGGGAAGGAAAAAAAAGGAAATCGTTTGAGCATTTGAAAAAATGAATACACTGAAGTAGACTAAAATATGATGGAGGTAAAATAGAGTTTGAAGAAATAGACACAAAAGTAATTAATATAGTAGAAAAAATAAAGAAAAATATTTTCAATAAAAATTAAAAAAATGAATTTTTTCTGTATTTAAGAAAAAAGAAAAAAAATGAAAAAGAGAAAAAAGATAAAAAAAAGAAAAAAAAACTGGGCTCCTGGGTGGCTCAGTCGGTTGAGCGTCCAACTTTGGCTCAGGTCATGATGTCATGGTCTGTGAGTTCAAGCCCCACGTTGGACTCTGTGCTGACAGCCAAGAGCCTGGAGCCTGCTTTGGATTCTGTGTCCCCCTCTTTCTGCCCCTGCCCCACTCATGATCTCTCTCTGTCTCAGAAATAAATAAACATTAAAAAAATTTTAAAGAAAGAAAAAAATCATTTGAAAATTTGAAAAAGTGAATACACTGTAGTAGACTAAAATGATGGAGGTAAAATAAAATTTGAAAAAAAATTACATAAAAGCAAAAAATATAGTAAAAATTAAATAAAAATAATAGAAATTGAAAGTAAAAATGAAGTTTTTCTCTTTCTGCATTCAAGAAAAAGAAAAGAAATGGAAAAGAGAAAAAAAGAAAAAGAAGAAAATAGGAAATTGAAAATTTCACTGAAAAGGGGAATACACTGAAGTTGACTAAAATAAAATGATGGAAGTAAAATAGAATTTGGAAAAATTAACACAAAAGCAAAAAATATAGTAATAAATATTAAAAATATTTTTAATAAAAATTGAAAATAAAAATGAATTTTTTTCTTTGTGTATTCAGGAAGAAGAAAAGAAGTGTAAAAGAGACAAAGAAAAAAAAGAAAATTGAATAGATGAACCTGCTAACAGATTGAAGTAGGACTGAAATTGCTTCGTTTTCCCCTAGAAGTCAGTCTATGTAGTGCTTTATAGTCCATAAACTAAGCCAGCGGTG
Organism: Herpailurus yagouaroundi; assembly: GCF_014898765.1. Taxonomy (NCBI): domain Eukaryota; kingdom Metazoa; phylum Chordata; class Mammalia; order Carnivora; family Felidae; genus Herpailurus; species Herpailurus yagouaroundi. The sequence goes on from NW_024412413.1 coordinate 32,207,440, forward strand.
AGACTTGTGTTCTTGAAAAGCGAAGTTGGCCCAGTTGGGCGGGGCTCAGTGTAACAGCTCCGTTCTCCACTAGATGGTGCTGCTAGCCTACTGGGGTGGATTATTGCAGTGCTCTTAGGGCGTAAGCATATGTGCGGCATTGGTGAAAATGGTGCCACCCAGCTACCCAGTCTGTTCTCCTGGATCAGCAATGGTGCACCGGTCCTCCATCCTCAGCTCTCATCCACTACCTGCTCCTTCACTCTCTGTGACCAGGCCCCAGGCAGCACCTCTCTCCCGAGTTTTGTCTCAGATGTGGCTGTTTTTCTTGGCCTCTTACTTCTGAAGGACTGCAGCTTTGACGTGTTCCGCCCCGCTGCGGAAGGTTCTCACCAAGCAATGGCCGAATGAGCAATGGCCATGCTGGACCCTGCTGCTCCTGGTGCACGGAGACTGCGGCCAGGAGCCAGCCCGCCCCAGAAAACGTTCTCAAGACAGTGTAGCAGCAACATTTCAGGGATTATGGAAAATCACAACACACATGTGGCACCAGACTTCACCCTTAACAAACTTGCCACAGCACCAGTGAATGTGGCTGCCTTCTGGGGTCTGCTGTGACCGGGTGGCTTCAACAGTCTCCACAAAATGTCCTTCCAGCAGTGGAACCGCTTTTCCTCGTGTGGCCCGAGAATCTCCTGGCCCCACTCTGTTCCTGTGGATTCGCCCTTCCCACCAGAGCACCACCAGGTATTGAGCTACGGAGTTGCAGCCTTTGCGCTCCCCTTGTTTACAGTCTTAATGGAATTTAAACCCTCTCCTTTCTTTCACCTTTCTCCTTTCTCCCTTTTTAGTTTAGTCCCTGTGGCTGTTTCCAATTTTCTGCTTTCTCTCCAGCTGCTCTTGGGGAGGGGTGCTTTTCCTGTATTCAACCCCCTCTCCAGTCTCTGTCTTCTCTCTGCCCGCAAAAGCAGTTCCCTAACTTCCGCAGCTTCTCACTCCCCAAATTCACCTCTCCACGCCATGTACCTGCTGAATTCTATGGTTCAGGTTGTGCAGATTGTTGTGTTAACCTTCCAATCAGTTTTCTAGGTGTGTTGGTCAGTCACTTCCAATCAGTTTTCTAGGTGTGTTGGTTCCAATCAGTTTCTAGTTTGTGTTGGTCTGGCTGTATTTCATGGACGTGAGACACACAAAAAACTTCCATGCTGTTCTGCCATCTTGGCTCCTCCCATAATTTATATTTTCTTAATGCCAGTTTTCAAAATAGTTTTAAATTGAAAATGATACAAAGTTGAAAATTAATGTTAAACTTTATCAACTTTTCTAAGTAAGTTCTACAATCTTCCTTATTAGATATAATAGTAATATAATTCTACACAAAGTTATAAATCCTAACGTTTTAGTAATATATGTATACATTTTAAATAAGAAAGTTTATATTCTGTATTGTAATTCATGTTGTACCTAGGTATAGAGAAAAAAAAATCTCAATATATTTTTTGGTCCAATTATATTTGGTCCAGTATTATTGGAGATGTTCAGAAGTTGAAATGATTCCTGACAGTTTTATAAACGGATTGAAGGGGTGCCTGGGTGGCTCAGCTGGTTAAGTGTCCAACTTCGGCTCAGGTCAAGATCTCACGGTTTGTGGGTTCAAGCACCACATTGGGCTCTATGCTGGCAGCTCTGAGCCAGGAGCCTGCTTTGGTTTCTGCATTTCCTTCTCTGACCTTCCCCACTTATGCTCTGTCTCTCTGTCTTTGTCTTTCTCTCTCAAAAATGAATAAGCATTAAAAAACATATTTAAAAAGGTATTAAAATGGACTCTGAACTGAAAGCAGAAAGGTAATACAAGAACTAATTAAAAATAAATACAAGAGGGGCGCCTGGGTGGCGCAGTCGGTTAAGCGTCCGACTTCAGCCAGGTCATGATCTCGCGGTCTGTGAGTTCGAGCCCCGTGTCGGGCTCTGGGCTGACAGCTCAGAGCCTGGAGCCTGTTTCCGATTCTGTGTCTCCCTCTCTCTCTGCCCCTCCCCCGTTCATGCTCTGTCTCTCTCTGTCCCAAAAATAAATAAATGTTGAAAAAAAAATAAAATAAAAAATAAATAAATAAATACAAGAATATAAAAAGCAAATGGTGATTTTAAAAGAAGGTCTGTGGAAAGTGAAAAAGATATGAGGACTGTTGCAGAGGTTATTTAATAACACAGACCCAACAACCAGTTAAATTTGATTTTACTAGGATTATATTTGCAATTTTAAGCTTCCCTAGAGTTAAATCTAGTCTCCCATATAAGTTGAATCTTTGAAAATGTCAATGACAAAACAAGGAACATCCAAAAAAAAAAAAAAAGCAATTTATTTGGGTTTTCTGTACAGGGTGAATCTGTAACTCCTGTTGACACTCTGATCCACAAAATGATGCCCAAAGGAAACAGAAATTAAATGGTATCACCACAGAGAGAGAGGATAATGATTAAGTGGCATTTGTTCTCAGGTTCTGTGAAATGGGGACTCATGATATATCAATTTGTGAACTATCCAATGAGTTTGAGAATGCTTTGGGGATATAGAGGCTTCAGGGTCTGTCAGCAGTAGTAGAGAGAGAAATTAAGAACTAACAATTAGGTTATCATAGATACACTAATGTGATCTGAATTAGCATTTCTTATTTTATTAAAATTTACTATCAACTGCTTGAGAATGCAGAGAAAAGAAAAGTTGCTAATTGAAACAACAAAAGTAAAGAGATATTTGTGCTTGATTGATTGCCAGTGACAGATTACAAGCCAAGTGCTTGACAATTACAAGGAAATAGTATTTCAAACAAAAAGGATCCATTGATTAGAAGAAATTGTTATGACAGTTTTTATGGAAGAAATTGATAATCAGTATATTGATAACTGTGAGGTATTGAGCTGCTGAAGGTTTACCTGTGTGAATGTTCTCTGGTCCTTTCAGGTCTTTTTTGCTTTTGGTCTTCTTTGTTTTTTTTTTGTCTTTTCTCCCCTCAGAAAGTCCCACTTAAAACTTATTGCAGGACTGGTTTAGTGTTCATAAACTCCTTTAGTTTTTGTGTATCTGGTAAACTCCTTATCTTTACTTCTGTTTTGAATGACAGCCTTGCTGGATAAAGAATTCTTGGCTGCAGACTTTTCCAATTCATCACGTTAACTATATCCTGCCACTCCTTTCTGGTCTTCCAAGTTTCTGTGAATAGCTCGGCTGTGAACCTGATCTGTCTTTCCTTACAGGTTAAGGACTTTTTCCCCCTTCTTTCATAATTCTTTCCTTGTCCATGTATTTTGTGAATTTGACTATGATATGCCTTGTTGATGGTTAGTTTTTGTTGAATATATAGGGAGTTCCCTGTGCTTCTTGGATTTTGATTTCTGTTTTTCCCCAGAGTAGGAAAGTTTTCCACTGTGATTTGCTTGCATAAACCTTCTACCCCTTTTTCTCTTTTTATCTTCTGGGACTCCTATGACTCGAATATTCTTCTTTTTTAATGAGTCACTGGGTTCTCTAATTCTTATATCAGGCTCTTTGCCTTTGTTTCCCTCTTTTTTCTCCTTCATTATTTTCCATAATTTTGTCTTCTGTGTCACTGATTTGCTGCTCTGCTTCATCCATCCTGGCTGCCATGGCATCCATTTGAGATTACATATCCGTTATAACATTTTTAATTTTGTCTGGACTAGATTTTACTTCTTTTATCTCTACAGAAAGTGATTCTTTTTTTTTTTTTAACCCCACCTAGTATTCTTATTATCGTGATTCTAAATTCTAGTTCACAAATGTTGCTTACATCTCAGTTTATTAAGTCCCTGGCTGTTATTTATTCCTGTTCTTTCTTTTGGGGTGAATTCCTTCATTTTGTCATTTGGGAGGAAGAAAAAGAATTAATAAAATAAAAAATTAAAATTAAAAAGTTAAAAACAACACAAAAAGTCAAGTAAAGGAAGCTAGGTCCTAGGTGTGTTTTGGTCTGGTTGTTGAAAGAAGCTTGATGGAAAAGAGAAAGAAAAGGAAAGGAAAAAAAGTAAGAAAATCTTTAAAATTTAAAACAAATGTATACAATAAAGTAGAATAAAATGAAATGAATAAAATAAAATCGAATAGAAAAGTTTACAAAAAAGTAAAAAATATAGTAAAAAAATTTTTAAAAATTTATAAAAATGGAAAATAAAAATAACTTTTTCTCTTTCTGTACCCAAGATTAAGAAAAGCCAAAGAAAACAACAACAATAGATGGACCAGCAAACAGAATGAAATCCAAATGAAATTACATCCAGTTTCCCCTAGAAGTCAAACTATGAAGCACTTTATAGTCTGTACACTAAGCAGGCGAAGAGACTTGTTTTCTAGGGCTTGGTTGGTGCAGTAGGACGGGGCTTGGTGTAAAGGCTCTGTTCTCCCCTAGGTGATGATGTTTAGCTTATGGGGTGTATAAGTGTGGTGTGGGTGTGCGCGCATGTAGGAGAGGTGAAAATGTCTTCACCCAGGTTCCCAGTCTCTGGCATGGGAACACTGCACTCTCACCAGCCAGTAATCAAGCACCCCTCTTTTGTCTCCAGTTTCCATCCACTCCCTGCTTCTACAATGTCCATGTGCAAGCTGTCAGCCTTCCAGGCAGCACCTCTCTCCTGAATTTTATCTCAAATGGGGCTGTGTTTCCAAACCCCTCACTTCTGAGGGCCCTATGGCGTGGACCTGCTCCAACCCTTCGGGGCAGGGTCTTGCTGAGCATTGGCCAAGTGCTGGCTTGCCCCTGGGGAACGTTTGTGCGATCTCATCACTACAAGGCTCAGAGATTGTGGCTGGGTGCCAGCTTGCCCCAGAAAAATTTCATGCGGTTGTGCAGCAGCAGAGGTTCAGGGACTATGGTAAATCACAACATACAACCAGTGCCAGGTTTCACCATACCCTGGTGTCTTTATTCCAGTGCCAGCAAATGTGCTGTTCTCCACTAGGACCTTTGCCTATGGGGAGGCTGTATGGCCACCACCAAATGCCCTCCTAGCAAGGGAACTTCTTCTCCCTTTGTGGTCTGCAGACCCCTCAGATCTCGCTGTCTCCTCCTGGGGATTTGGTCTTTCCACCAGAGCACTGCCAGGTATTGAGCTGCAGAATTTCTGACTGCTCTCCCCTGTTCATAGAGTCCTAATAGGATTGAAACCCTCTCTTTCTCCTTTCTCCCTTTCTTGTTCAGCACATGTAGGTGATTCCATTCTTTCTTTTTCTCCCCAGCTACTTTTGGGGGGAGTGCTTTTCCTGAACTGTCCCCCGTTTCTCTGTCCTCTCTCCATAAATACAGCTCCTTACCTTCCACAGCTTCTCTCTCCCCCAGTTCATATCTCTGTGCTGCGTATCTGCCAAATGCTGTGGCTCAAGTTATGCAAATTGTTGTGTTTATCCTCAGATCAATTTTCTAGGTGATTCTAGTACCAAAATGGTTTGGTACTGATCTAGTTGCATTTCAGGGATGAAAGAAGCATAGAACCTCCATGCTGCTCTGCCATCTTGGTTCCTGTCTGTAATTTTTTATTTTCATGAATGTTTATGGAGTATAGATCTATTTCAAAAGGGATTTCTTATTGAAAATAGAAAAGGTGATTAATTTGTTATTTATGAATCCAAATACTTTAGGACTCTCACATCAAAGATAAATCTAAGGTTTATTGTTTTAAATTTTGAGTTTACAAAAAGTATCCTCGAATAAGTTAGAAGCAATATACTGAATTACAGAACTCACCCCGAGGAAAAAAAGGTATGATGATGCTATACTAACAGTATGATTTAAATCCAGAGGACAAGATTTGTTTTGCTTTCTGTTCACTCTGAATATTCATAAAGTTCTGAGTACAACCTTAACTTTACTTTTTTCTACTTGTTAGTTATCAAGAGATCATTTTATACTTCTCCCTTTCTGGAAGCTCAATGCTTTCTCCATATATCACTTTTTGGTTAATTTATAGTAAGTTTAGCTGAAACAAGTAAATATTTAAAAAAATTTTAAGTAAGCCTTGATGCAATAGGCAATGAACAGTGCGGGTATAAGTCATAAACTTGAAAAATAACTTGGATATATATTGTCATTCTAATGTTTTCTTTTTTTCTTTTCATAATTGGCCCCATGGGGAGAATATGACTGTTAAAATGTAAAGGAGCAGGAAGATTTTGTAGATTAAACCACTTACAAACTGCATAAACTGATTGACAGTAAAACAAACAAACAAACAAACAAACAAAAAAACCAAATATAGCTCTATTTGGATACAGAAGACAACTCCTATGCCTAACTCCATGACTGAAAGCTGTGTGAAATTGAGCAATTCACTTAACATCACTGGGTTGCAAACTCTTCACCTATGAAGTCACTTACTCTTGGTATTATTTTTAGTATTAAATAAGAGAGCACATATTAATAAACACCCTTTCAGAAAAGTATGGCTGGCATTCAGAGTATAGGAGATATTAGTTTGAATTAATAAAATTTTATCTTACCATTTTCTTATCTACTTGGTCAAAAAAGAGATCATGGGCGGCTCAGTCAGTTAAGTGTCTGAGTTGGGCTCAGAGCATGATCTTATGGTTCGTGAGTTCAAGCCTCACATGAGGCTCTGTGCTGACAGCTTGGTGTCTGGAGCGTGCTTTGGATTCTGTGTATTCCTCTCTCTGCCCATCCCACACACTCACTCTTTCTCTTTCTCTCTCAAAAATAAACATTAATAAATAAAATAAAACAAATGAAATAAAATAAAATAAAATAAAAAAGAGATCACAAATAATGTATGAAGTTGGTTAAAATCTCTCATTTTTGTAAAGTAATTTTTTAGGAAAATGTGACCAAAAGTAATAGTGATACTTAAAGAGAAATATTTTGTAAATATTTTGTTTTCCTTCATAGGTATATTTTCTTAATCTCTCATTAAAATGTTACTTCCTTGAGATTAGAGATATTTATTCAGTGATCTGTCTTCATATGGCACTTTGGTGAATTTGTATAGAATTATCTAAGTATATCACAAACACAAGGAATTGTAGTACCATTAAGAAATCACTAATATCAATACATTTTTTAATGAAACATTAGATAAATAAGCATATTTTATCTAGGCATGACTTCTTAGATTGATAATAACAGAAATACACTCTGATTAAGTGAAATACAAGAATATTTCATAATATCTTTAAAAACTTTATCTTAAAGAACTTAAAGGCAAAATAAATATTTTGTTGGCTTGATAACTGAGACAAGAAACTGGAAGTCTGAGAGTAACCAAGGCAGTTTTTCTCTCCATGTCTCTCTAGGGCTCCATTGTTTCCCGGTTTTAATTCTTTGTGCATCTCTGGAGTAATTTCCTCTGTTTGTCTGTACAAAGGGGAAATGAGACCTAACCATAGATGTTAAGTTTATAATTCAAGGGTAACACAGGGGATTACCAATGGGGGACCCTAATCCAAATTATGAGGAAAAGAACCGAATTTGCTTGGTTTGTGTCAGTTGTCTGCCAGAAGTACAAATAGCTGAGGCTGTGGTAATGAGGCTAAACCAACTAACTAGCTCCGGGGTCCCAGATAAGTTTTATGTGTTAGAGGCTCACAGGCTGAGCATTCATCTTAAAATATGTTTAGTATAATTTTCTGAGGAATTTCCATACTGTTTTTCCACAGTGCCCGTACCAGTTTGCATTCCCAGCAAAAGTGTACCAGAGTTCCTTTTTCTCGACATCCCTGCCAACACTTGTTTGTCTTATGTTTTTGATTGTAACCATTCTGATAGGTGTGAGGTTGTGTCTCATTGTGGTTTTCATTTGCATTTTCCTGATGATGAGTAATGTTAAACATCTTTTCATGTGTCTGTTGGCCATTTGTATGTCTGTTTTGGAAAAATGTCTTCATGTCTTCTGCCCATTTTTAATTGGATTATTTGTGTTTTTTTGGTATTGAATTGTATAAGTTCTTTATATATGTTACATATTAACTATTGGATATGTAATTTACAAAAATATTCTCCCATTTGGTGGGTTGTTTGTTGGTGGTTTCCTTCACTGTGAAAAACTTTTTATTTTGGTGTAGTCCCAATAGTTTAATTTTGCTTTTGTTTCCCTTGCAAAATGGGACATACCTAGAAAAATGTTTCTACAGCTGATGTCAAAGAGATTACTGCCAATGTTTTCTTCTAGGAATTTTATGGTTTTGGGTCTCACATTTAGGTCTTTAATACATTTTTAGTTTATTTTTGTGTATGGTGTAAGAATGTGGTCCAGTTTCATTCTTTTGCATGTAGTTGTCCAGTTTTCCCAGTTGTCCAGTATTTTTGAAGTGACTGTCTTTTTCCCACTGTATATCCCTGCCTTCTTTGTCATACATTAATTGACCATATAATTGTGGGTTTATTTCTGGGGTCTCTATTCTGTTTCATTGATCTATATGTCTGTGTTGGTGCCAGTACCATACTGTTTTGATTACTAAAGCTTTGTAGTGTATCTTGAAATCTGAGATTGTGATAACTCCAGTTTTGTACTTTTTCAAGATTGCTTTGGCTATTCAGGGTCTGTTGTGGTTCCATACATACCATATGATCCAATAATTCCACAACTCAATATTTATCCCCCAAAAACAACACTAATTCAAAAAGATATTTACAGTAGCCAAGATTTGGAAGTAAACCAAGTGTCCATCAATAGATTAATGGATAAAGGTGTGTGTGTGTGTGAGTGTGTGTGTGCACACACACACATATATAATATATATAATACATATTTTATATATATATATAATATTACTCAGCAATAAAAAAGAATGAAATCTTGCCATCTGTGACAATATGGATAGATCTAAAGAGTATAAAGCTAAGTGAAATAAGTCAGTGAAGAAGCTGAGGGAAAATGAAAGAATACGCCTAAACAAAGCACACTCAAGGTAAGAATAAAGATATTGGTTACTGACAAAACAATTGTTGACAAAAGAGGACACAAAGCAGCACCAAGCTGAACAACAAGAAGAAAAGCTGTTCTATGAAAATCAGTCTATAAAAAGAAAACCTAAGCTAAAAAATTAGCAAATCCTTAATAAGACTGATTAAAGTATAAAAACATGAAGAACAAAGGAAATATAATTACAGATATGGTAGAGGTAAATAATTAGAATACAATGAACAATAGCATGTAAACATAGTTGAAAACCTAGAAAAATGATAATTTTGTAGAAAAAAATGTTATCAAAATTGATTCAAGGAGACAAATAAATGTCAATAAGCACTAAATAACTCAATAATTAATCAAAAGCCCAAAGTCCTTCTTTTCAATTTTTCCTCCTTCCTTCCCTCCCTTTCTCTTTCTATCCATTCTCCCATCCATCCCTCCATCCGTGCATGCACTTATCTTTCTATCCATCCACCCATCCATCCATCCATCCATCCATGCATAGATAGACGATTGTTTCACAGAAGTTTTTCTTCCATTCTGGTAACATGCAAACATAACACATTCTGATCATAAAAAAATCATAAAATTTTAATTTAATAATTTTAATTCTGATAAAAAATATTTTTTAAAACAGAAAGTATGCAAATAAAATCTTTATATAAAAACAAGGTAAGTTCAGACCAAAAATAAAAAGCTGTTCTAAATTTTCTTATGACTTCTATATAAAATATTGGCAAATTCAATTCAGCAGTTTTCAAAGAAAATATCCTTTAACCAAGTAGAGTTTATCTTCAGAATTTATGGATGATTGTATGCAAAGCTGTTATATTGATAGATTAAACAAGAAGAGCAAATGAACATCTCAAGAAATGCAGAAAAACACTCCATGAAGTTTAACACTCAAAGTAAAATGTTTAGCAAACTTGGAATTGGAAAAAGTGAACTTCTTTATCCTGATTAATAGTACCAATCAAAACAATAGACATCACACTTAGTGGTGAAACTTTAGAAGTTTCATTAAGTCAGGAAGATGATGAGGTTGTGTTTCTAGTTTAAGCTAGGAAGCCCTAGCTGAAGTCAAGAAAAGATGAAAGAAGTATAAAAATTGGAAAGAAGAGAACAACATCTTTATTTGAAGACATGATTATCTATATAGAAATTACAAGAGCATCTAAAGACAAATTATTAACAGAGTCTTCTAAGCACCAATGATAATTATTAGAAAATGTAAGTGAAAGGAAAAAATATACCAGTTTCTATAGGAACAAAAACTACAAATTACCAAATATATTTAATTAAAGAGGTATAAAACCATTCTGGAGAAAAGTGCAAAACATTGGAGAGATAAAAAGAAAACAAAAGATGTGTGTGTTGTGTATGTGTGTGTGTGTGTGTGTGTGTGTGTGTACACACTCACATACCAGGCTTATGATATTTATGAATTAAGCTACAATAGCTAAATAATGTTGACACTCCCCAAAATTATTTATAAATTTATCATTTATAAATTTAAAACTTCCAATGGGACTTTTCAAGAAGCCAGGGAGGTTGACACCTGATTTCATAGGGAAAAGCAAAGGACCAAGGAGGATAAAAACAATATTTAAAGTAAGACACAAAAGAACAGGCTCTAAAGGAAAATATGGCTAAATTTTGATTATGTTAAAAGTAAAAACCCTGTACAAAATAAAAACTGAAAAGACAAACCATAGACTAGAATACATTTTCACTGCCTATACCTGATGAACCCAATAGTCATAAAATCTTTCCTAAAAGAAAAAAAAAAACTACAAATTAACTATTAAATAATCAACCAAGTTAAAGGACAGAAAAATTTATATAAATATGTATTTCCTTAGAAGGAATTCCAAATTGTTAATATCTTTTTGTGGTAGGCTACATAATGGCCTCCCCAAAGATGTCCACATCCTAATCCCTGGAATCTGTGACTGTGTTATCTTAAATGGTAAAAGGGACATTTTATATGTGAACAAATTAAAGATCATGAAATAGGAAGATTATTTTTGGATTGTCTGGGTGGGTCCAATGTAATCACATGTCTCTTTATAAGAGGGAGGTAGGAGTGTCAGAGAGTAGATGTGGTGACAAATATAAGAGGTTGGAAGCATGTGCGGAAGAGGCTGCAAGGAATCCAGGCCAATTTGAGAAGCTGAAAAAGGCAAGGCAGCAGTTTTTTTCTTAAAATCTCTAGAAGGAATACAACCCTGCCAATTTTAGATTTCTGACCAACAGAGCAAATTTATATTGTTTTAAGACACCAAGTTGGTGGTGATTGGTTACAATACCAATAGGAAACCAATACAATACTTCCCCTTGTCTTGTAACCAGAGAAATTCAAATCAAAGGGCAACAAAATATCATTTTTCACCTATTGGGCAAATAATTAGAAACCTAAAAGTAGCATGTGTTGTTGAGTATGTAGGGAAATTAGACTTCTTGTACAATCTGATGGGTATAAATAGAGTCTAAAATGGGTATAAGTATAGTCATTTTGGAGAGAAAGCACCAGTGACCTACATGTTCTTCTACTATGTATATACTACAGAGATACTCACACATAATGCAAAGAGAGGGATGATAAAAATGTTCATTGAAGTTATTTGTAAGAAAAATTGGAAACAATCAGAATATACAAAAATATATTTGTAAAATGGGAAACTCTGCAGCCATTCAAACACATAAACTAGAGGTGCAGTTATCAACAGAGGGAAAAGCAGTAAGTTGGAAAAACAGTTCAATAAACTGCTATTTATAATATGTGTATTACCACAAAATAATATATATTGTCTATGGATATACAAGCATTACGTAGGCAAAACATTTATGAGAACGATAAATACCAGAAATAGGATAGTGGCCTCTTTTGGTAAAAGAGAGGATCAGAAAGTAATACACAGGTCATTCAACTCTGTTTATGTTTTATATCTTAAAAATAAGGTGAGGTGCACATGGTGAAATTTTGTAAAACTGGATGTTTAATAAATATACATTTGTTACATTATTATCTACATTTGTATTCATATATGAATTGTTTCACAATTAAAAAAAAACAAAACTCATCTCTATTTTAACCCAACCTCAAAAAGTTTCTTTAAAAAAACCAATTTTCCTGGATTTATTGTCCTAGAGCGTCAAACTTAAAAATGAAAAGGAGAGGAATTTTCATTGCCTTAAAAATAGCTTAATGGTCTTGGGAAAATCATAATTAAACTTCTATATACTAAGAGCTTCAGTCAAAAACTTTGTAGGAGTGATATAAAATATTGGAATTGATTTTCAAAGAACACATAATATGGTTATATAACCGTGCACTACAGGTCAATAACTCAAGAGGCAAGATGTTGGGGTAAGGAAAGCAACTCTATTTGGAAAGCCAGCAAACTGAGAAGATGGTGGACTAAAGAACCATCTGAACACATTATGAAATTTGGACATCTTTTATGTTAGGAAAAAGGGGAAAGTGGAAGGGGGTTGGAGTCGAGAGATGAGTGACATCTGTAGACATTCAGGCACCCACAAGGATCTGCAGAAGGTCACGAAACTTTTCTGTCCTTGGTAGTTGATCTTTGCATACAGGAATCTGGTCATGATGTTCCTGTACATCTTGTACATAGGAAATGTTTTTTCTGTACATACTTTTTTACCTCTTCAGTGGAATATGGGCTTTGAGTAGGGGCAGTTTTCATAAATATTAACATGCCTACAGGCATAGTTAAGTATCTAAGCTATAGGTTCCAGCAGAAAAGGAAATAGAAGCAATCTGTAGTCAGATATGCTAACTTTCTCCTGTTACAGTTGAAAAATGCTCCAAATAAGCTACTAAAGGCCAGCGTAGGGGTTTGGCTTCACCAGACCAACTTATATGACACTAGGTAAATCACTAAACAATTCTTTCTAGGGCTAAGATCCAGTGGCCTGAGGCTCCCTTCTAATAGGCAAGGGAGATCAGAAAAAGGATATGATGTACCTGTCACAAGAAATAAAAACACTGTTTTTGGAAAAAATCTAGTTTTTAGCTATTCTACCAGCTTTCTCTTGAAATTTATCCCAATTACCTCTAGTTATAAGACACCTAGGATTTACTTTTTGAGATATCTGGAAATAATCTTGGAGCCTAAGATTCAGGCAAAAATGAAAAAATGGGAAAAATTCTATTCTTTGGTAGTGAATATTTTGTTAGCAGATTAAAATTAAAACTGAAATGTCCTATATTACTGGAAAATAAACTGTTCAACTTCAGTATCAACTTAAGTATTTCTTCTTAGAATGGAACCATGTCAACTTAGAAAATGACATTGCTATTTAAAATGCCATTCCATGGCAGTCTTTAATTAAAGCAGCAACCTACTATCAATATGCTCCCATCGATGGGTTTTTAACCATTAGAATCTGGGCCGTATGATATACAGTTTAATGTTTTTCAGAAACTATATACAGATTCCTCAGAGATTTAAGGAGGGAACTTAAAATTCAGTACTTTAAAAGTGATAGTTCAGACACAAGGGAAAAGAGCAAAAGAGAGAAAACAAGGCAGACAGCAGAGGGGGACCAACCGAAAGACAGATAAACAGAAAGCTGAGTATGGGATGGTGGATGCATATGTCAGAAATGGTGACCCCAAGTAATTGAATATTCCTGGTTTATGCCCTGGTGAGGTGGTAGTGGTGGTAGGCAGAGTGAAAGGGTTAATATCTTTCTTAGCATAGGGTCCATGAACATCCATTCTGTGTCTGGGAAGTGAATGTATTTCCTGTATTCAATTCAATCTAATTTCTCCTGATTTCAGGTCATTTTTAATTTCCAGTTATGCTGTTCACATTATTGATGTGGCAATTTCAAATGAATGACAGAAGGCAGATATGCTAAGGCATAACAAGGAAGAAAAGACTATAGTAGTTCAAAATAATTAAGCTATACAATTTTAAACAAAAGTACAAATTTATAGATATAAGAATCAGAAGGCCAATTAAGTGGCTTATGGACATGGTGGAGAGAAGGGCACTGTATTCTTACATTGTGTATTGTTAGGATACAACTGGCAATTCCATGCTCATCTAATAACAAGAAACAAAATAAATATCATGTCAAGAGAGAGAACCAGAAAACTGAAAAAATCAAGAACAAAGGATACTTTCTCCATATCTTAGGATTTTCATGGCTTCTCTCATCTTTGCTTGTCTCTATCTGTATGTTTTTTGTTTTGTTTTGTTTTTTTACTTTCATCCTTTTTCTTGTGCTGGCTCATTCTACTCATGAACCAGTACACTTGACATGACCTAGTTCGGAACAGAGACTGGTAAATTCCCTCTATGTCTTTCTTGCACATCACAAAATAGATAATTTTGAACAGTCTAGGTCACCTTTTTTGCCATTTTTGAACCAGATGCCATCATATTCATTATCATCCTCACCATAATCACTACTAACATTTCTTGAGTGCTTGCTACATGCGATGTACTGTTTTTCCTCTCTCTCTCTTTTTAATTTTTTAGTGGTGGGAGAGCAAGTGAGTGAGGGAGAGAGAAAGGGCCAGAAGGAGAGAAAGAGAGAATTCCAAGCAGACTCTATGTTCAGCGTGGAGCCCCACACGGGGCTCAATTGCACGATCCTGGGATTCTGACCTAGGCCATAATCGAGAGTTGGATGGCCGACTAAGCCACCCATGTGCCCCAGTGCTATGTACTATTCTGAGTGTTTTACATGTATTAACTCAACATGTATAATTCTGAGAGGAGGGCATTATTTTATTATTTCTATTTTGTAGACTTAAAAACTAGAGTAAAGGTAAGTAATTTGGTGAAAGTCATTGCTACTCTGTGCAGAGCCAAATTTGAAACCAGAGGCAGACTTCAAAGCCTGTGGACTTCCCATTTCCACGATACCATAGTATCTGTAGGTCAGTTGTGGATCCTTAGTTTGTTTAGAAGGGTTAGGGGCTGGGTTTTGGAGTTCTCCAATTAATCAAGGGGGGTAATGACCAGACACTTCCTCAAGTTTGGGTAGATGAGACAAGCAATGACAAGGCTAGCATTTTGTAATACACTTAAAGAAGTCACATTTCTATGGCAAACTGGCTGAATACCAAGAGAGCTCAGGGCAGTGTCACCTTGGTGGAGTCAGCCAGAGCTTAGACATTCCATGTGCCTCAGACTTGATTGGACTGAAGTATAAAAACTGAAACACAATCTTAACAGATTTATGTGGCAGGACAAGTTAAATTATAACCAGAAATGTATCTGAAGGACAAAGAAAATTAGGTGTATGGATAAGCTAAATATTGGATGCTCTTTATCTTATGAATCAATCTTTTCATGGAAAAATACCTTCTACATCAATTGGAGGATGCTCTCCCCCAGGATAGTTTCTGTTAGCCACTGCTTTTCTTTGACATTTTTTTTCAAGTTCTATTTCTTCTTCAAACTGCTCACATTCTGTCTTGAAGTATATTTAATGAAATAAGTTATCTTACAGCCACATTTTGCTCAAGCTTGAGGTTTATTTTGTCTCTTAGAGTGACTTTGCTTACTTTTTATGTCATGTGTGATATGCTGACATTATAGTTTAACTCTCAGAGGACAACTCACTTTATCTATGTATATATTATTAGGTCCCTTCACTGTTTATCCTCAGAGTAAGACTTGAGAAGGTTCTATAGAGAATATGGTGGATAAGAATACAAATGTTAGATGCAGATGTATGTAGATTTGAACTTGTTATTGCCAAATGTAACTAATTTTGTGCAAATTCACAAAATATGTGCCCAATTTTTATAGTTATAAAATAAGAAAAATAATAGGATGTATCTTAGGATGTTGCTGAAGGAAATTAATTTCCACAGTGTGTGGAACATAGTAGAAATAAGCTACTCAATAAACATTCAATAAGTGGGAGATATTATTACCATTAATATTCCCTCTAATAGGATTATTTCATTAAATGGACCACTTGCACCTGCAATCTATTTAATGATACACTGCCAGGTAAGACATCTAAGGAAGTTATAAGATCTGAAAGTCTTCTTATATGATGGAATTTGGTATGGATTCCTTGGTGAAGACAAAGCTAATTTTGTGGTCATCACACACATATATATATAACACATACACTCTTATTCAAAAGATGTGAGAGCCCTGAAGGACAATATATCAGTCATCCATTGTTGTGTAACAATTTCTAAACTTAGTAGCATAAAATAGTTACAATTTTTTTTCTTTTGATTTTATGAGTTGTTGGAGCTCATCTGGGTGGCTCTACGTGGTGCATCTCTGGTCACTTGGATGACTGAATTTAGCTGGGAGTTTGGCCAAGGCTGCAATGTCCAAGATGGCTTCTTACCCTCCAGAGTCTCTTGCCTCTCATCATTCACTAGTGAGCCCAGGTTCCACATGGACACTGGTTTCTAAGAGAATAAGGCCCACTCTGCAAGGGTTTAACCAAGCTTCTTTTACATCACACTTGCCAATGAGGCTCACTTGACCGTGCTCAGATTTCATGTGGAAGAGACGATGCAAGAATCTGGAAAGTAGTAATAACAGCCCATACTTTTTAGTGTTGCCATATGAAATAGCGTAATATATATAAAGTAACCAGAAAAAGTGGTTCTCAGTAATGGTGAAAACAAGGCTCAAGGAGCATCCAGTCTAATCAAGGAAGTAACAAGACAGGGCACCTGGCTGGCTCAGTCAGTACAGCATGGGCATGTGACTCTTGAATTGTGAGTTCAAGCTCCACATTGGCTTTAAAAAATGGAGTAAAAAGACCTTCAAACAAGTATGTTAGCAGTTAAACTTTAAAATATCCTTTAAATGTTTATTATGTATTTTTGAGAGAGAGAGAACACGTGCTCACAAGAGAGGCAAAGAGGGGGGGACAGAGGATCTCAAGCAGGCTCCATGATGTCAGTGCAGAGCCCAGTGCAGGGCTCAAACTCAGCAACTGTGAGATCATGACCTGAGCTGAAATCCAGAGTTGAACGCTCAACTGACTGAGCTACCCAGGCACCCCAAAATATCCTCTAAATTAACTTGCAATGTTATGAGGTCAAGATGAAGGATAGACTAATATTCAAATGATCTTATTTTCTTTGAATATAATGACTTTAATGCTGGTAGGTTAGTCCAAATACCCCAAAGAGCTCCCCCCACCTTAAATTTCTTAATAAAACTCTTTGAGATGTAAAAATAAAAATTTTTCCTATTTCAAAATACTGACTGATAGGTCCAACCTTTGTCTCCTGTTATCTGTCCAGTATATTTATTATTAGATAAAGATCCCAACAAGAAAAGAGCACAGATGAGTAAACACAACCAAAACCAGCCACACTCCTGTAGTAATTCACTTTTTCCTCACTTATTTCTTTCTCCTTGATAGTATATGAAAAGTGGACTTTACAAAGTAATGTTCCATTGTCTCCTCAGTAACCCAAGTACAGTTTTAGATATGGTGAAGGAGAAAGGACACTAGGTTGTCAACTGGGCCTGTGTAGCAGTCACCTGGGCAATGCATGAGAAAATCGACAGAGGCTATTGCTTCAGAAGATCGGTACTACAGAGGAAAATATTGTGGAAGCACTAAGTACTGCTGAGTTCAAACAGCTTAAGGGGTTTTCATGTTTGATTCCTATTCCCTTCCCTAATGTACCCAGGGATCACTGCAATGGTGGATTGAAATGTGTTTTGGAATAAAACTCTCTTTTGCATGACTTTTCTTTCTTCAGAAAACTTTGATTTATTAACCTTTGTTTTCAGAAGAGTACATCTTTGTTTCACATTTCCTAGGTGATGGATTTTTCTCTTACATGAATCTGTACCATCGGGTTGCATTAGTCACACTGCATTATGTTGCACTAAATCAAGTAACACAATGTGACTATTAATGTTGTGATGTGTAAGAACATGTCTCACTCGGGACTGGGGAAAATGTGATTTTCTGAAAACAGCTGTCTGCATTTATTCAATAAAACTTTTCACCTTGGAAACGGTGTTGTTTGCCACCTAAGCATTTTCATTGGCAATTTTGAGGTATATTTTAAAGTCTTTTTTTTCCCCTCTAGGATCATTAAATATTCACGATTTCACTAAAACTCTCAATAATGAAATAAATTTTAAGAACAATTACAGTGAATGCCTACCACCTCAATATTTAGATCAATGAGGAAGATCAAACAGTCAGAATGTTCCAGAACAGATCTTTCCAGAAGATTGATCATGATATATCAATAGACTGGAGTATTGATTTTCTAGTGTCTGTTGCCACCACAACACTCTTCTCTAAGGTGATTTATAGGAATTAGAGGAGCAGGCTTTTCAAGCATGTTATCTCTCTATGTCTCCAAAGCCTGTCTTAGCAAACTCCCTCTGCCTCTCTCTTTGCACCTTGATGGTCATCATGAGGCTTAAGGAAAATAGAAAACAGTACCCCCATCAAAATAGTGTCATGCACTAAAAGTGATCTTTGATTTCTGTTAGGAATGAATCTACTTAGTCCAGAGCAAGAAACTGTTCCTTGCATTCCATTAGGAAAGAATCAATATTGTTTTGTCATTGGCCTACTGAGGTACAAGCTACCATGGTGTTCTCATTGCTTTGTAAGTATTTAATCATCCCACTTCCATGTGTTTTCTTTTCTTCTTGTAAAAGCAAACAGTACTTACTTCTGTGATTGCTTGAATGTTTTCTTCATCATAATTAGGCTACATAACCCTGAATGTTGCAAATACATTTTTTTAAGTTCTTAAATGGGATATAAAAAAAATCAGAAAAACAAAACTAAACCCTGTTCCAAACTGATTTTCCCCTTATTTTTCCATCTTACTTTTCTTCTACTGCTATTTCTCCCTCTTCACCTTGCTTATATATCACATTGCTTTACTTTTATCAAAATAAAATATGCACATAGTAAAAAAAAATCCAGTATGCCAAATAGTTCACATGTCCAGTGGTGATAAGTGCTATGGGGAAAATAATTAAAAATAGTGGGAAATAGCCAAATTATGGAAAGAGCCTAAATGTCCATCAACTGATGAATGGATAAAGAAATTGTGGTTTATATACACAATGGAGTACTACGTGGCAATGAGAAAGAATGAAATCTGGCCCTTTGTAGCAACATGGATGGAACTGGAGAGTGTGATGCTAAGTGAAATAAGCCATACAGAGAAAGACAGATACCATATGTTTTCACTCTTATGTGGATCCTAAGAAACTTAACAGAAACCCATGGGGGAGGGGAAGGAAAAAAAAAAGAAGTTAGAGTGGGAGAGAGCCAAAGCATAAGAGACTCTTAAAAACTGAGAACAAACTGAGGGTTGATGGGGGGTGGGAGGGAGGGGAGGGTGGGTGATGGGTATTGAGGAGGGCACCTTTTGGGATGAGCACTGGGTGTTGTATGGAAACAAATTTGACAATAAATTTCATATATTGAAAAAAATGAATTAAAAAAAATAGTGGGATTGGTAGGGAGTGGTGGGATGGAGTTGATAAATTTTATGCTAAAAAATAAATATAAATTTTGTTTAGTATAGCAGAGTGAACAGAAACTTACTCTTCTCTGTGTTCTGAATCATAGAAAACTGTACATACCCACGTTCATGCATACACAAGTATATGCAGATATGTGTAAAAATAAGAGAAACATCTCCATAGGGCAGAAAAACAGAGAAAATCCATAGTTTCAAATACTAAGTAGCTATATGGCTCATAGGAAGTAAAAATTTAACTCAAGAATTGAAAGGACCCTAAAGCTTGGTCAGAAACAAGAAATAGAGCTGGAGGTTTGCCTTACACTCAGGAATTTGGGGAAGAAAGAGAGTAAAACATCCAGAACTAGAAACTTGGCCTATGCTTGCACAGAATATATTCCACCAAATATATCAATTACCAGTGAACATAGAGAGAGAAATCCAGGCAAATGTGAAGCACAGGGCAGGAAAGACTTGCACGGTAAAGTGACAAAAATGAAGCACACCAGAATACTAACCATTGTGTGAAGATCTGCAGAGACACTAAACATGATAATTAAAGCCTGCAGGAAAAGAAATAGTCAAACTATAAGAAAAGGACATTAAAATAAATATATACATAACTCTTAAAGAGATAACATTTTCCTCTCACAAAAACAAGAAATTACAAAACAAAGACAGGTAATGTGTGGAAGAGTGAATTATACAAGCCTTGGAAATGAAAAATACACTATTTGATGAGGGGAAGAGGGTCAACAGAAGAGATGAATGGTAAACTCTTCTCAGTTGAAGAGAAATTTTATATTTTAAACTACAACAAAGCAAATCACATATGGATATATGGAAATAACATAGAGATAAAAAATACAAAATATGAAACTAGTTAAAAAGAAGACTGATAAACTTCAATATATATTTAATAGGCATTTTTAGAAGGTGTTGTTTAGAATAAAAATGAGGAAATTGTTAAAGGAATATTTTACTGTTTCTAGAAACAAAGAAACCTGTAACTCTTCAGATTGAAATGTTCACTGAGAGCTGAGCAGGATAAATAAAAAAGATGCACACTAAAAGAAAAAAAACTAAAGTGTACAACATCAGTGATAATGAGAAAATCTTACACAAGAGAATATTACAATTACAATTACTTATAAAGGAAGGGCAATTAAGTTGACAGAAGTCTTATGAACAAAAATACATGCATGAAAACAAAGAGCTGAAGGAAAATGACTGTCAACCTAGAATTAAATCCCCAATTAAACCATCACTCAGGAGTGACAGTAAGATAAAGATATGAAAAGACTAAAAGTTTATTTCTTACAGACCATCTCTGAAAAACTGCTAAAAGATTTACTACAGGATGAAGGAAATGAACCAAGAAAAGAAAAGGGTGGGGGGAGGTGGTAAAATGCATGGAGAAAGAACATACAAATAAAGTAATAAAATAAAGTCAAGCCTCAATATTTTCTGTGAGATAAAGGCAGTAATACTTGAACAAATTGAGATCAGAATAGAAAACTGTAGTTAAAGATTAAGTGGAATTTGCTGCTTTCAAGGGGTTCGTGGAACAGTTAAATTGTAGTAAGGTCCTTGTCTTGTTCAGGTAGGAGGCAGAGATATGATTAATTGTAGGTATTTGCAAACTATGTGAAGAGAAATTTATTATAAAGCTAAGAGCTAACATGAAAGAATAGGAATTACATACATAATTTTAAACTGATAGAGAATAAACATGAAATTTCAAGGAAGGAGAAAAAAGAAGTAAGAAAAGTATAATAATTGGAAAGCACAAATTATAGAAATAATTTGGACTGTATTTATAATCACAGTACATGGAAAACTCACATCTTAAAAGAAAAACTCTCAGAACCACTCGTACAATTGGATACTATTCAGCGGTTGAAAGTAATGAATTAGATCTAGGACTGTGGATAAATCTCAAGAACATATTGTTGAGGGAGAAAAAGCAAGTGTACTTATTTTACAATGTGATGCAATTATGCAAACACACACACTCAAGAATACTTTATGTAGTCTGTTCAGCTACAACTCATGTTTCTTGTCATGCCAATTAACACATACACAGCTAGTGACTAAGAAAATAATGCAGAGATTGCAGCAATTCATAAGTGATCTTCCCTCAAAATATTACCATTTTCTGCTACCACGTGACAGTGGCTGATTCAAAGTGTAGTTATTCAGCCAGAGCCCACTAGCTAGAGAGGAATAGAGTGCAGTGTTTTATCAGATATCATATCATGCCATGTCCTCTTGGCCTAATTCTCTTGGCCACCTCTTCCTCCTTTTTCATCGCAGTTTCTATTTGTTTCTGAGTCACCATCTTCAGGTAGCCTCCTGAGCAAAAGGATATATAACACACATTTTCTGAATTCTCAAATATAAAAGTATGTCTGTATTCTATTTTGGGTAACTGTTTACTGCGACTACACTGAAGAATATAGCAGAAAGAAATGGGAATTCTCCTGGAAAGGCTTATTTTTGGATTTTACATCCATCCATTCATTCTCTGAGGAAACTTTCTGTTCTGTTTACCACAAGCAGCATATGCCATCTAGCAGTTTACAAAATACCCAGGCTACCTTTTGCTGTATTGCAAGGACAAGTCAGGATATAAACTGTGTGTATTCAGTTATTTACAGATGCTAGTCACGTGAAGTGAAATTAAGTATAATTTTACCATTAATTGACATCCATCCTGGGCACTGTATTCTGCTTGCATTCAAGTTGTAGGTACTTCTGTTAAGATAGATCAGCATTTCTCAGAAGATAGGTCCTTGCCTTCATCTAGGCCACTTTGCTACTACTTTTTAAATTCCATTGCTATCACAGAAAGTAAGGACCCTTGCCTTTTGGCCCTTAAGCTCACTTCTTGACTTCAGAGCAAATATTTTTCCTGAAGTCACTTGAGTTTAACCTTAGCCACTATCCTCTGTACCTGCCTCATGATAATTTATAATTCTGCTCCTGATATCAACACTTATGTGCTCTAAACTTCTATCAAACTCACTCCATTTACTCCTCAATGAGTTGTTCTTATTCTTAGACTAATATTTAGGATAGCTGTTGAATTAATGAGGCTCAGATATGTTGTGGAAATAAATCTCTGAGAAATGGCAGTGGCTTATGACAACAAAGGTTTATTTCTGTCTCATGCTACATGTGCGTTCCAGGTCAGGGTGGCTTTGCTCTGAGGCTGTGCTCCAAAGTTTGTCTTCATCCTGGACCCAAATTAAATGAATAGCCTTGATATGAGACATTGTTGACTTCATGTTTGAGGAAAAATAGAACATAACAGAACCTTGCAATTGCTCTTACAAATTTCTTCTTGGTAATAGGCCATATCACCTCGGTTCCCATTTCACTGGCCAAAGCAAGTCATGGGACAAAAGTTGATGTTAATAACTGGTGAAAGATAATTCACCCAGAGGGAAAAAGTGGCAAATATTTTGAACAACTCACTTTAATTATTGACAATTCTATAGTTGCATTTCCATTAAATTTCTCTTGTACCCCTAATATTTCAATAACATGTGAGTTATCTCTTCCTTTCCTTCTCCCCCGTCTTCTCATCCCCAGTATGTCACTAACACATGAATCATCTATTCTTTTCCTTCTCACCTGTCTTCTCATTCCAATAAACCAAAAAGTCCTCCTGATTGACTTTCTTAAATGTTTTCATATATATGTCCCCTTCTTTATCTTTACTGCTTCAACCTGGTCAGGCCCATATTTTCTCTCTCTTGAACAATTACATCTCCCAACTGGTCTGCTGCCATCAATTCAATGTCTCTTCATGTCCATGGTCCACATGCCTGCACCTTGATTATGTTGATCACCTGCTGAATGTCTGAGCCCTTGTAGGCTTATGGGAAACTTCCTGATGTGAGCCCTGTCTCCTCTCTAGCTTCTTTGTTCCTCACCCCAGGGACTCACTGCAGTACTCTGTGAAATGTACTGTCACACCACCTTCCCCACCGCTCATTCATTTGTGTAACTCCTACTCATTTTTCAAGAGATCTCAAGCATTCCTGGAAAGCCCTTTCTAAAGCCCCCAAGATCTTGAAGGTCCTGTAATGTATTGTGCATTCCACTATTGCTGCACTTATGTTTGTGATACTTATCTTTATACGCCTGTCTTCCTCACTGGACTGTAAACTCTCTAGAGTTAGGGACTGATTTTTACTCATCTTTGTGAGCAATTATGTCTCTATAATCTCTGTTGTACCCAATGCAGTATCATCACATAAAAGATGCCTAATAATTTGGCTTTATGAATAAATAGATGTAAGTCAAAAAATACATTTCCTTTTTCAAATAAAAAAAACCTACAATAATTTTGGAAAAACAACTTATTTTACACCTGAGCCAGGTGTAATAAACATAGTGACTTCTGTAGGTTTTGTTTGGGAAAGTAGAGAAGTGAGATATATCTTAGCATCATTAGTTCCTTTAATTTTTTTTCCTTATAAGTAAAGCTGTAATCTACAAAATTTAATATATTCACTATGGATTGGCTTATACATGGAAATTCCCCCATGAATGCGGGTTACTAATATCCTAAACATTTCCCTTGGTGCTCAAGATCCTTAGTATTTAAATGAATAGGAAATTGCAGTCATGATTAAAATATTCTTCTCATAGTATAATCACAGGAGCCAATGGTGGGAAAATACACAATGGTGGGAAAATAGTTATAAAGTTGCAGGTAATGTATAATCCATCCGTGGTGTACAAATTGAATTTTAACTTTGCTCTTCTATTTGGTGGCACAAGGCAGTTGACAAGGATAGATCTTCAAAAATGTCATACTATCCCGATTCTGAACAGTATGCATTCTTACATAAATGACTTCTTTTATCTGAAGAGAGTATTCTCCCAACAGTTATGTTACACAGTTATTTCATTATCTGACATATGTCAAAAATTAAGAAGAAGGACAAAATTTACAAAAAAATACAAAAAATGTCCAATTTGAGGTACATGAAAACACTCTATATACATTCACATTTAAAAAGTATTTGTAACATACTAAAGAGGAAAAAAAATCCTTAAATTATAGTACATGTATTACTATGGTCAACAGATTCAGCTGCATTCACATATGATTTGATGGGCCAAAATATTCTGATTTTTGTCGATTATCTGTCTCTTTAGCCACACTATCATATCTTTAATGATGCTAAATTTGTCTGTGCAACTTCAGGTAGACTAGATATACATGATTAACAGTGATATTATTTCATTTACTTAATACAATTTTGTTGAGCTCCTTATGGTATGCATTGTTATAAACGATGGCAATACAAATAAACAGTGAATAAATACAGTCTGCTCTTCGGGCTTATATTCTGGTAGAAGGAATCATCTGACACACAAGTTAACAGAACATTATCAGATTCTGATAAGTGGCATAAAGAAAATAAAAGGGTAAGGAGAGAGCAGTGATGGGAAGGCATCTCTGAGAAGCAGGTGTTCATACAGACATCTGAATGAAGTGAAGGGGGAGTGTTAGGACAACTGGAAGCAGAGCTTTCAAAGTAGAAGACACAGTGAGCAAGTGGCTCTGCAGCAGGAGCCTGCGAGGTGTTTAAGGCCTTGTAGTCCATGGTAAGAGCTTCAGATTTTATTCTGAGTGAGATGGGTAAGCCATGGCAAGATTTTGAGGAAAGGAACACGTTTGTAAAATCACTTGTAGAGAAAATATACCATCAAGAGAAGTTTATAATGGTTCAGAAAGGCTAGGAAATAGAACTTTGTCAGCATCCCAGAAGCCTTTCCCATAACCCCTCTCTTCACTCAGGAAGTTCTCAAACTTTTAAATTTATTTGACAAATGAAAGTGTTAATTTTATTGATTTAATCGAGTAATACATATTTTTTAAATAATTGGGTAAAAGAGCAGCATATGAAACTGAACTAAATAACATTTTTTTCATTTCTATCATAGTCGATGCTCTTGACTCAAACTGAGAATTGGATAAAAAAAAGATGTGTCTTTGTGAAGTGTTTTATAAATGTAAATTTTCACATGGGAGACCTTTACATATATAATATGCATTTTCATAGGAAATTATTGCTAATGATGGAATGGTAGTCTTTCCATCATATGCTATCCTCTAGCCCCCTTATGGTTTAAATATCTACTTGGATTTCTCCTCATGAAGCTTATAAAGTACAAATAAAGGTGTGTATTTGTTCTGAGTGAATAATGGGTAGTTTGATTTTGGTATGCGGTGTATTGTGTTGCTTTAATGTCAGTCATTACTCTATGTGATGTGTGTATAGCATTCTCAGATTGATATGTTTAAAATTAATGAGGCATTTGTCCTCCCTGTGAAGAAACTAATAAGGAAATTTTATCCCAATGAATTATGTAGACAGAATTAAAACAAATCAATTTTATTTTGGAGTAGATATTTTCTGAATTTAAAGGCATCCTAACCATTACAATGAATTGATACGATGCTTTGAAAAAAAAAAAAAAAAGTGTTAAGTAACTTCAAATCACAACCAAATAAGTATGCTAAAAATGCTGGTGGTGGGATTTCATCCCTGGATCTTAAATTTGAATCATTTTGCTCCCCAATTTTGTCCTCCAAAGGGATAATTCATTGACTATTTAGCACTTTATTGAGTGTCTTGTATGTGCTAAATTCTAGGGTAGTTACTAGGTAAATACTTATTCAAAGATCAATAAGTACCTAATTTGTTCTCAGCTAATAATTTATCCAAGAAAAATGTATATGCAGTAACTAAGAGGTGTAATAGCCAGCAAGATATGCAGCTGACCGATACAACAGTTTTGTGTGAATTAGAAGAAGGAACCCCATTTCTCCTAAGATGTATAAATTAGAACAAGCTCTCCCTTTAGGCAAAGGTAGTCCTATCACTGGATAGCTCAGAAAATTTATGGGTGGATATAAAAAAAAAAAAAGGTATCCTCCCTCTACCTCACTTTTTTTTTCCCCCTAGAAGATGCATTCCTATGATAGGATACAGGCTGTGCAAGTGGAGTACTGGTTGCATTTATGTTGTGATTCTCTCCCCTGGGTAATTTTGTGCAGTGTACAAACTTCACTACCAAACATGATAACCTCACAGCTAGTGGTCTCACAGGGGAAACCCTAAGCAGGCAATTATGATAGATATTATTTTGGGAAGTCTCCTTCCAAATGGAATACTTGAATATCAAACCCGAGAGCTAAGAGGTAATTTTGACAACCAATGACTTGAGAGGCAATTTCAGTAAGAAGGAAAAAATTGGAAACATGGAATTTTTCACATTTTTTTTAGTGGCAAGAAATTTGATAGGGATGAAAGAAAAGATTCATAAGTGGGAGTGATATGAATTGTGCCTGGAAAGAAAGTCTTATGCCTGATTATGAAGAGTCTGGAATGCCCTGATAATGAGTTTGGACTAAACAAAGCAGGTTTGGATTACTTTTGGGGGAAAGCTTGGAAATTATATAAAGGATACCTGAGTTAGAAAAACATTCCATTTAGTACCTCTTGCAAATAGAACAGAGTTAAGATAGTGCAGCTGATAACTGCTTTGACTTGCAATATGGCAGACAGGGCTGCTGTCTATTTCATGGCAAAGATTGGAACATGTCTTGGAAATTTAAATGACACCATTAAAAGTGTGAATCCATTGACCCATTTCAAATTTTCATAAGGATTTTTCTCTAAATAGGCCTATTAATATCATTATCAAAGTAATAGGTTAAATAAATAAATAATTAAATAAGTTTATATGAATAATGAAAATGTGTGAATACAAAGCCAATGAATTATTCATAAAGTCCTATGAAACCTTAAGAGAATGCCAACCTTATAAGGGTTAGTACATTTTTAACTGAAGTTTCAGCACATATATGTTGCTATCTAATAGTTTTTATGCCAGCTTAGTATAGCAGATACTTCTGAAAGGAACATCATTTAGTTATACTGGAAAAGGGTTGACTTTCTGATAGGTAGGGTAACTTTATCATCACAGAACAATTTTTCTTTCTTTAATGCTCTGTCAGTATTTTAATATTTTGCTTTTGATTGTCCTAGTACAAATTTATCTTCTATGATACATTTTAAATTTAAATTCTTAAAGTTTATTTTTTAATATATGCTAAAGATGAATACATTGTGGGCTCAGATTGAAGTAGAATTACCTCATGACCTTTTAAAATGATGTATTACTTGACTATGTGATCTTGTTCAATGGGGAAGTTAACTTTTAACTTCATCAGAGAAAACACTTCAAGAATAATAATGATAAATGATCTTTTAAAATATTTTTATATTTCCCAAACTTAGTCACACTGTTCTCCTTTGTTGTCTTGTTTTCCTTTGCTTTCTCACTTTCAAGGTAAGTTCACTGTAAGGGCAGGCTTTGGGATAATGTTTTTCCCAGTTACTTCTTGTGAATCAGGCAGAATACAGAACATATGGATCAGTAAAGAGAGGCTTTATTTTATCATAAAAAAAAGTAATGCATGACTTTTTAAAAAGATGCAATTGGCTAATATGGGAAAAATGGAATACTTTCCTAAACCTGTCTCACCTCTGGGTGTAATAACTTTTAGGTTTGCAGCGAATTCTTCCATATGATTTGCTATACATATACAAATAAAACAGGAAGATTTGATTAGCTTTAAGATTGTCACTGCTTAAGTGTCCATTTGATACTGAAATCTATAATAGATTCTTGAACTTGACAGAATCTTGTCTTGATTTTCAAGTTTAGAAAGCACAGATGCTTCATAGAATCACATCATGTTCTTCACATATTTCAGGCAAATTTTTAAGGTTCATTATAGAGGTTCCTCATGTTTAAATATTCTGAAACTACTTACTAACAGCATACATTTTGTTCTGTGAGTGATGAAATGTTTGATTTAAAATAAATTAATCAGTTGAAAACTTAGAAGGTAGGTAGGAAAAGTATGATACTAGAAACAAGGAGGTAAGTTAAGAGATACAGCTAAGGATGGGAAGGATTCTCATTAACAACACAGACCACATGGAGAATTGAAGTATCATTCACTGCTGCTCCCAGTGCAATAAAAGTTACTTTTTGCTGGGAGTAGGTGTGAAGATCTAGGAAGAAGTCTCATGGTCCACCCAGGCCCTCTTTCATCTCAAATTCAAGCTGTCAAAAATAACAAAGATTCTTTATTCATTATCCAGTGTAAAGTACTTCACTTAGAGCTCTCTGCCACTCAGCCTCTTAGATCTCTAAACTTCTTCTGTATGCTCTTTTTGTGATGGGGTCCATCACTGATCCAATTAACCATGTTCATAATGGTAGACTAGTGTAGCACATTGTATGGTGACTGCTGCATAATGAGTTTTTCCAAATTTATCTGTGAATATTGGAGGCACTTTGTGGATTTTTAATAGGGCAGTATAATTAAAAGGCTCTGTATGTGGTCTTGCTTTAGAAGACACTAACATGGGCGCCCAGATAATGGAGACTTTGGTAAATTGAGTTATTGGCCCAATTTCTTGCCTTTACAATATCCCTGCCTTTTAATATTTTATTTTTTAGGTTGAAGAAAATGTTTTAGTAGATAGTAGTATATAATCATCTTTATACCAATGCAGTTATGAACTATAACTTTTATATGGAAGAAGGAGCCTTGAAAAGGAAATATGCCTAGGGCCAAAAAAGTCAACACTCGGCCCTGTCATAAGGTGGGCCTGTGGGCTTGGGTGACCATGCTGAATCTGTGTATACAGGGCATAGGTGGTTGCTCAAACTTCTTTTGGTTCCTTCCACCTCCTGGACTGTTCTTAGGACTATTTCAAGCTGTTTTAATGTGCCTGTTCTTAGTCTCAGCCTGTGCAGCCACTCTGAATTTAATGCCAAATGCTGTATGCTTTTCTGGGGAAGCAAGCCCAAGCTTCTTATCAGATTCTCAGAGGAGTCTGGAAAAATGGAGCACTCCCATTCAGAGTTGCAGTGTTGAAGCTAGAAGCACCTTGATGATGAAGGAGGTACTTATGATGGTGTAAGAGGACTTAGGGAGGCACTGTGATGACCCTAGAGGTCTTATGGTAATGCAAAGAGGGGCCATGATGACATAGATGGATTCTGAATAATAAAAGGTGTGTGATGACTTGGAAGATGTTAGAATATGTGGCTTGCTTTCCAGTTTCCAAATGGATTTGGATCCAGGACTTGGGCTCAAGGTTCTCTGTGATCTAATCAACTTACTCAGGACTCTCAGGACTTGGGCTCAAGGTTCTCCATGGTCTAATCCACTGGCTTATTCTCTTTTGTGCTTAGATACTCCCTCCTCGAAAGGAATTTTGAAAAACTAGCTACCTGTCCACACACTGAGGTTGACATCTGAAAAAATGTTTTGTCATAAGTTTAAATAGTTACAAACTGTTTTGCACTATTGCCAAAATTGATAATTTTTGTGTGTGGAATATAATACACATAAAATTGAACATTTTGGGGCACCTGGGTGGCTCAGTTGGTTAAGCATCTGACATCCGCTCAGGTCATGATCTCATGGTTCGGGAGTTTGAGCCCTGCATCAGTCTCTGTGCTGACAGCTCAGAGCCTGGAGCCTGCTTCGGATTCTGTATCTCCCTCTCTCTCTACCCCTCCCTCACTTGTGCTCTGTCTCTGTGTCTCTCTGTCATTTTTGACAGAGAGACAGAACATGAGCAGGGGAGGGGCAGAGAGAGAGGGAGACACAGAATCCGAAGCAGGCTCCAGGCTCTGAGCTGTCAGCACGGAGCCCAACGCGGGGCTTGAACTTACAGGCCGCGAGATCACGACCTCAGACGTTCAGCCGACTGAGCCACCCAGGCACTCCCCAAAAATTTTTTTTTAAAAATTGAACATTTTGACCATTTTGAGGTATATGGTTCAGTGGCATTAAGTGCATTCATATTGTTGTGCAAGCATCACCACTCTCTATCTTCAGAACTGCTATTTGCTATTTGACCTTGCAGTACCTTCCAGTGGAAATGCACCTCATTTCTGGATTCTGGGACTGGTCATGTGCTCTTTTTTGGCTAATAGAAAGTGGGCAGAAGTGATTATGTGCCATTTCCAAGACTAAGTTTTTAAGAGACATCACGTATTTATTTGTGTTTTTGCATCTCTGCTGTGGACGTGAGGAAGACATTCGCAGGGAGAATGAGAGATATGCGAAGCTGAACCAAATCTGACCTTCAGTTTATAGCTGCCCTGTTGAACCCAGCCTAAATTAGCTGAACTCCAAATGACTCTCTGATGAATGGCCAAAAGAAATACTTTCTGTTGTATAGCACAGAGATTTTCGTGGTGGTTTGTTATACCATGGTAGATGACTTACATAGGCCTAAACTTGATTTGTGGCAGTGTGGAAGGGGAGAAATATGATTAAGATCGTGCTCTCCTTCTTCAAACACTCTCTGTCCTTGAGGTCAATGACATCATACTCTCTTGTATATTGTTTCTATGTCTCTGGTTGTTAATTCTCAGTCTTCTTTCTACCTCTTAATGTTGTAATTCTACAGTGATTAAATTTCATAATTCAGAGTAACCTAGTATTCTTAAAACAATGTGACATGATCATATTCTATTAGCTTTTTTAAAAAATTGGATTCTTTAAAAAGCATATTTTGTTTATGATTTTGCAGTTAGGTTTCTGAAAGATATTGGTCTATAATTTTCCTTTATTGTAATGTGCTAGTACTATTTGGAATCAGTATTATGCTAATCTTATAAAATGAATTGAAAAATTTTCTCTATTTTCTGAAACATTTTGTGTAATAAATTTTTATTTCTTCCTGAAAGATTTGAAAGAATTCACCGGTGAAGCCAACTGGTCCTAGAGTTTCCTTTTTGGGAAAAATTCTATTTATGTATTCATTTCTTTAACAGATGTAGGGCTAATGATAACACCTATTTAATTCTGTGTCAGAGATAATATTTTGCATTTCTCATTTTTATCGAAAGAAAATTTATTGTTACATGTTTGTTCAAATATTTTATCTTTTTTATGATTAAAAGGCTAAGTGATGTTACATTTTTATTCCTGAATTTGATAATCTATACTTTCTTTCTTATTATTTTGATCAGTTTTGCCGGGAGTCAAGCCCACCAATTTCTTTATTCATTTCAAAGAACTTATTTTTGGATCTGTTGAGTTTTTCTATTGTACATATACATTTGATTTCATTGATTTCTGTTCTTATATGATTATTTTTTCTCTTCTAGTTTCTTTGTCTTGAATTTGCTACTCCTTAACTTTTTGAAAGTTTAAGTAATTTATTTTCAAAATTTTTTGTGGTGTCCTGAAAAGGAATTTTGTTTGTTTTGTTTCTGATCATTGCAGAATCAGCCTTCCATTGCCATTATTTACCACCCTTCATCACAGAATGGGAAGTTCTTCCTTTTTTAATTCCTATCCCAGTGAATGGCAACACTACTCAGCTAGTTGTAAAAATTCAGATGCCTGTAAGTATCCTTGAAACGTTCTCTTTTTTTTTCTCCTCTCCCTGTTTCCATAACACACCAATTGTCAAAGCTAGTAGCTTCTAACTTGTAAATACATCCTTAATCCATTGACTTCTGTTTCTCTTTCTAAATATGCCTCATATCCATTTACTTCTCTTCACTTGTATTTTACCAAAACTATTGAAATGTATTTGATTCTGTTTTCTCCACTTCCATTTTTCCCACTGTTTTATCCCTTTTAGCTATAATCTGCCTGAGTGGCTGTTTCTAATTTGAAAAAAAAAAAAAAAGACTGTTCAGTTGATTCCATTTTCTTTTAATATATTAAAAAATAACAAAATCTAAACCCCATTTTTATGCTCTAAAGTTCCTGCATGACTGTTTTTTCCTGCGTTACCCATCTCCTCTTTTGCCCTGCTTTCATTTGTTGTCTGTGCTTCAGAATAGGCCTCTCACTATTCCAGCCTGTCACCATTCTCCCCAAATCTAGTCATTTCCACAAGGTACTTCCTAGATCAGTGTGTTGTTTCTTTTCTTCCTCTTGTGAAGGATTCAGCTGAAAAATTACTTATTAAAGAAAGCCTTTTTGGCTCTCCAGACCTAGAACAGATACCCCAAAATATGTTCTCACATACTGAGGTCAGAATTTTGTGTTTCTTCGGTGTAAGACTTTTCCAAGTTATAAGGATGATTTTGATTTTTTGTACTATTAATAGAATGTGCATTGCATAAGAAGAGCAATTACATTTGAATTGTTATCCATTTGCTGTTGCATATCCAGTTTTTAGGCAGAACTTTGAACATGGTAGTATCCAATAATTATCAAAGGCTTGAGATTAATAGACCCATCAGAAGTTGCCTGCTTTGATGGACAGAATATTTGGAAGGGAGATAACTATGCAAGAGAAATTATTCCAATTAGGAGAGATTTAGGGGGGGACACTCTTCTTATCTCTGCACATCACCATTGTAGTACATACAATAATTGAATAAACAATAATCATATATATTTATAATGAAAATGAATACCCTGGCACTGGTATTTATTGAGTACTCATGATATGTCTGGCACTATTTTAAGTACGTTACATATCATCTCATTTGATTTTATAATAACCCCACAAGATTTGCCCCCCAATTTTATAAATGAGAAAACTGAGGCACAGAGTAACTTTCCTAAGGCTACATAAATAGTAATTGGTAGAGCTGGCATTTAAATTCCAGGTATCTTGCTTCAGAACCTTACTGTTATTCACTATGCTGTACACCCTTGAAGCATTTCCCCCTTAGGATAACAAATAGGAGTTCAAAGAGAAGGTGACTTATGATATCACTGTTTTTTCTTTTCATTTTTTGTGTTCATTAAATCCTATAAAATGGCATTCTCCGTGATTATATTTTAGTGTCTGATGTTTAAAAATACTTTATTCTATAACAGGTATCTGATGGGAAAGGAAGAATTGAAATACATTTTGACTTAACCCAAAAGACATTCTGAAAGAGCCAGTATTCTTATTGCAGGTGTGATAAACAGCAGATGAATATTTTAAACTTTACTTAGAAGGATGTCTGGGCTTCAGACATGCCTGGTACATAGACTCAGATAATGTCATTAGAATTCAATCTGCTCTATCTCTCTTTTAATGAAAGCTCTTCCATATGGTGGCAAGATGGCCTCTAAAAGGACTGGGCTTATAGCTTACTACCTTAACAATCAAAAGGAAAATGGGTTAACTGGGTGGCTCAGTCTGTTAAGCATCTGACTTAGGTCAGGTCATGATATCGTGGTCCATGGGTTAGAGCCCTGCTGCAGGCTCTGTGCTGACAATTCAGAGCCTGGAGCCTGCTTCGGATTCTGTGTCTACCTCTGCCCCTGCCCCACTCACACTCTGTCTCTCTCTCTCTCAACAATAAGTAAACATTAATTTTTTTCTTTTTTAAAGCAGTCAAGAAGAAAGTACAGCCAGCTCTTTTCCAATGATTCAAGCAAAGTGCTATCTAAGGTTCTAATTGCTCTTACTTGGGTCACCTGTTTATCAGTGACCAATCACAATGCTTAAGGTAATGAATTAGTCTTACTGCATACATATGAATCATATGCCTATTATCAGAGTCATAGATGAGAACAATCTATAGCCTCAAACCCAAAACTCAGAGGAAAATCAAGAAATTCTTCTAGAATTAAGGTGAATGAAGAATGAACGAACAAACTGCATATGAAGAATAAATTAGAAGAACTTCAAGTTTAAGTAACAATGGCAATAGTATCATTTATGATCTTAGAACTGGTAGTCCTTAAGAGAGTGAAAGTAACTGTCCCACACTGCAGTCCCACATTGGACTTTGATTCAGGCATTGATACTCTTGGGATCTAAACTAGTTTTCAACAAATAGAGTTATCTCCCTTGAATGCCTGTAATCTCTTCCTTAAAATCAGATGTCCTGCATGGATACACTAACCAAGAGCCTAGTTCTCATTATTTTTAAGTGAAAAAAAAAAAAATGAAATTCATGAAAACCCTTACCTCAGCACATTTTCCAAAATGTAACTAAAATTTAGAGAAATGCTTATAAGTAATGAATTATCATATTAGAATGTAAAAAAGCTTAAAATGTGATGTTCTGACCGCCAACAATACAGTTTATAGTTAAAGGTATTTTGTGCATGACATACATAATGCTTATCTCCTTCATTGGCACTTTTTCAAAATCTTTTCTTCTGACAGTCTAATACTTCTATTTGAAATGTAAATCAAGATTTAAAAAAAATTTAATAAAAAATATCGTGTTGAGCTTTGGGGATGTAAATTTACAATTTTTACCCCAATAGACATTGGCTGAAGATGTCATGTTCAGAGATATATACCTTCTATGAAACTTGACTTGCATTGTAAATGTATATATATTAATTTTTTTGTATTTCCATGTTATAATGCTTTGACATTTTTAAAAACCTTTATGGCTGTAGAGAGATTGTCCCTCTGAGGGCTAGGTAAGTCCCAACAAAAACAATTATTTGCTTCTAAGCATGCTTTTCATATATAAACCAACCAGTCTTGAGTTTGTAGCCCCCAAGTATTTCCTTATTTAATTCTCTTGCACCAAGCCAAAACTTCTCCTGCTCTAAATTATCCCAGGGCAGCTAGACTGCTCCTATAGAGTAAAGCCTGCCAGAATTCTTCAAAATCCTAAACTGTGTGTTTTGTCTTACCTTTCCCATGGAAACCCCAGTGAAGACTGTGGCCTATGCTTTCTCCCTCACCCCTGTGTTCTGGTTCCTGACCACCCTAGTGATTTGCCCTATGATCCCATGTGGCATGTGGTAACCCTGTCTTTGGAACCTATGAATATAGTAAAGTTCATTCTCATTTCCGGCTATAGCTGCACTGTCATACCATATCCAACATGTACATTTTTAAAACATAGCTATAGAATACCCAAGAGGCATTTTGCTAAGGAAATGTTAACTGGAGAGATTTCTGCAGGAATCTTATAGTCTGCTTGCTTTGGGAATTTGAGAAGAGCCCATTGTAGGAAAGAGACATGACAATGTAGAATGATGGCTAGATATTTGCTGCAACTACTTGAAGCTTGGAATAATGTTTGGCAAAAATAATAACAAAATATGTATACTCAAATACTCAAGTTTCAGAGGTAAATAGAAATGGAGGATGATTTCTATTTTTTTACAATTCTCCTAAACAATATTTATTACTTTAAAAATGATCAGCCCTTGCCTGAGCCAAAACGTTAGAGTAAGCAATTTAAATAATCAGGGAATGCTTGATATCCAAAAGCATATCATATTAACATAACGTAAAAAGTTAGTAAGTGTTACCAAAACTACTAAAAAAGTCTTTCTGAATTTATGAGCAATTGCAATTCTGCAATGCTTAGGTGAGCAAAAGTATTCATAGCCTGGCAAACCTGTCAGAGGGTAGCTATGAAAACAATAGTCAAATGTTCAAATGGGAGCTAGTAGCTGAGTAATGAAAGCAAAAACAACACTTTAAACTACTTTTGAGAATAAAATAAATAATTTTTTAATATGTCTTTTTTCCCCTCAAGTGTCTCTCACCAAGGGAAGAAAAACACTTCTAAGTTCTAACAGAAAGCATGAGAGGAAAATAATTGCTTTATTAGTATGCTGTGGAAGAAAAAGGATGAGTTTTATTGTCACACAAACCTGTACTCTTCTCCATTTCCAGGGGTGCAGCAAAGAAATTTTTAGTGAAATGATGATGGGAATGTCCTAAGTTCTATAACACTTGGTCTCTTCATTGGTAAAATTACATAGTAGCTCAGTATCATAG
This sequence comes from Herpailurus yagouaroundi, assembly GCF_014898765.1. Classification (NCBI taxonomy): domain Eukaryota; kingdom Metazoa; phylum Chordata; class Mammalia; order Carnivora; family Felidae; genus Herpailurus; species Herpailurus yagouaroundi. Next base: position 32,243,623 of record NW_024412413.1, read on the forward strand.
GGTTTCTGTGAATTTTAAATTAGATCAAAATTTGAGACCTTATCACTGTTATTTAACATCAGTTGTGCCATATCTTAAGTTAAAAATTAATTGTGGAATGGAATTGTGAAACTAAATTTCAATCTACAACTGTATTTTGAAATTCCTTCTTTGTTTTAGAGTTGGTGTGTTTGTTTTTTCTATATCCATAGAAGAAAGAGGGAAAAAAATTAAAAATGTTTTTTCACACTTTATGGGGAACTGAGTGGGTGCTCAGAGCATGTATCCAGAACACGCAGACAAATCCTCTGAAGTCATTCTGGCATGATAAGCTCTTTCCTGATTAATGGCGTAATAAATTCAGCTTTTATATAGACTATTTTGGTGATTCCAATTCATTCTTCAACCATAGCATCTTAGTATGCATTTAGTAGTCACATGAGCATCTGAATATATGTCAGTTTGGGGCTCTCTGAATGGCAATGGTCATTCTTTGAGGTGATCTTTAAGGATCCAAAAGTGCATTTGATATGTTCCACCCACCCTCCAAATTCAGTGAATATTTCTTTATTATTTACTGTGTGATGTCAGGACAGATAGACAAGGTCGTTTTATTTATTGTATGTACTTGACTTCATTTGGCATTTGTTTTGTTTCAAGTTTTCATTCAACTTGGTCATCCATAAGAAAATGGTTTCTTCAGCATTAAAAAACAGTTTAACTAGAAACTTGGAAAATTTTGAAATTCTGCAGTTGGCTGAGTCCCAGAGGCTTCTCAGAATTTAGATGCTTTCTTTTTATCTAGTAGTACCTCTATGATATTGTGATTGTTGTGGTGGGGAAAATTTTCCTCTCCTTTTCCAAGATTCTTCTGGCTGATCTAAGAATTAAACCATCTTGAGACAAATTAACAGGAGAAAATCAACTTTAATTTTTTATGTACAGGAATCAGATGAAGAGTGTAAATGAAGAGTTTAAAGACAGAAAGGTAAAATGTGGTATATACGTTATCCTGAACTAAAGAATGGTGGGAGAACAATTCACAGGGTACTAAGAAAGAGCAGACGTTTGGTAATCAGATGTTTGTCCTGCCATACAGAGTGTCATTCAGATGAACTTTATCTGTGGTAATGTCTTCTGGCTAAGACCTCCAATTTAGATTCTTCTAGGTAGTAAAGAGGGGGGCAAAAGTTTCTCTTACAGTCTCTATTGCTTTTATCTCAAAATAGTTCTCATGCCAAAGTGGCACATTTTGGGGAGACTTTTTCTGAACCCCTTCATGAGGTTCATGATTTATAACAAATAGGTATTTGGTCATTCAAATGACCAAAATATAGTTCACATAGTACATTTGATGCTTGAACAATATGGGTCTTAGGGGTGCTTACCCTGCCAAACAGTTGAAAATCCACATATAACTTTGACTCCCCCCAAAACTTCCCTAATAGACTACTGTTGACTGAAAGCCCTACCCATAACATAAACAGTTAAGTACACATATTTTGTATGTTTTATGTTTATGTATCATACATATACTGTATTCTTACAATAAAGTAAGCTACAGAAATGTTATTAAGAAAATCATAAGGAAGAGAAAATATATTTAGAGTACTGTAGAAAATCCACATATAAGTTGTTGTTCAAGTGTTAATTGTTTTTGGTTTTTGTTTATGGTTTCTGGCTCACAGCTCCTAAAACCCTTGGAATTTCCTGTGATAAATGCAAAAATGCAATAGTGCTGTCTTTCGTTATGTTAATGTATTGAGTTTTGGGAAGTACTTTGGTAATTTAGGGCTGTGGGCTGGTTGCCAGGACAACCAAGCACAGGAGTAGAGGGTTGGAACTTCCACTTCTCACCACTCCACCACCACCTCCAAGGAGGGGAGAGGGGTTTGAATTCTATTGCCAATGGTCAGTGATTTAATTAGCCATGCCTCTGTAATTAATCCTCTATAAAACCCCAAAGGACAGTGTTCAGACAGCTTCTGGGTTGGTGAATACATGGAGATTTAGGAAGAATGACACACGCAAAATGCAGAAAAACTGCACTCCTTCCCCACACCTTGCTCTAAGCATCTCTTTCAACTGGTTATTCCTGAATTATGTATTTTTATAATTAACTGGTAATCTAATGAGTAAACGGGTTTCCTGAGTTCTGTGGGAGACTCTAGCAAATTAATTGGACCTAAGAAGGTGTGTGCCTTGGAAGCCTCTGCTTTGTTCAGTTGGTCAGAAGTACAAGTAACAATCTGGGCTTGGGACTCACATCTGAAATGGGAGTCAGGTAGGGGGTGGTCTTGGAAGACTGAACCACTAACCAGTGGAATCTGATAATACCTCCAGGTAGATAGTGTCAAAATTGAGTTGAATTCTTAAACAGCCTGCTGATACCTGAGAATTGTTTGTTGGTGTGGTAACACTCACATTGGAATTGGGTCCAGGAACTGAAAAGAACTAGCTTTTAACTCTTTGGTTCCCTTTTGTACCTTTTGAACTGCTTGGAATCCTCATGGTGTTGCTAACCCTAAACTGCTGAAACAGAAACCTATAATCTGAATTTCTTAGTTCTCAATGGAGAACATACTTTAGTGATCACAATGAAGTACTCCAAAGAAAGCACTGAATAAATAGTTATAGAAAAACTGCTAGTGAAGTAGCAGCCTTTAACAGCAGCCTTCTAGAAACTGGTTCCATGAGCAAAGAATGAAGAATGGGGATTTCACACTGAAAAGGAACCCTATGCTAGTGCCCCTCAAGTCACCTGTCATTGCCTTATTCTGAATATAACTTGTGATTTGCCCAGTAGAGATTTCTTCCTCAGATAAAGTTAAATAAATATTTGCAAAAATATTTTTATGTGCAGGCCCAATTACTAGGAATTAACACTAAGTTTCCAATGAATATAAGACTTGGAAGTGAAACAATGTTAGAAAAAGAAGTGAAAGAAAAATTCAAGAGGTTCCCTGACTAAGCAACCATTTCTTCTGGAAATAAGTCATGGTGGTGCTCACAAATTGTGTATGGAGGGGGGGGGGGGGGAGTTTAGTTTTCTTTAAAATACATGGAAAATACATCTCACATGGTTTTGGTAATATTTTTTCTTGTGGCCTTCAGATAAAATAACACATTGTAGCTGTAGATATGCTTCACTTGAAGAAGATGAACAAGGATCTTTACTTAGAAGAAGTTTTTTCAGTAATCCATAACGAAAGTATTCCGTTTTCCTAAGGTTGTTCTTATTCCTTCATCTCACCAAAAGACAAAATCCTTGTTTAGTCTTTTCAGATTTCCTGGTAAGAGATTTAAAGCTTTGTGTGAACAAGTCAATACTTTCTTATGAACGTCTTGCTGATAAGTCTTCCTTTATGAGACACATGATTAGGCCTGAATTTGAACAAAAAGATTCATCAAACCCATCTCTGGGTTTCTTTCATTTGAAACTCTGAAATTTTATGTAACACTGGCATAGTAAAGCTTTTTCTTTTTCATAAACATCACTTGGATTTAATGTAACTTCTCTGAATTCTTTCAGTTTACTCTTATAACAAAAGGTAGTTAGTTGTCCAATAGCAAATAACAACAGCAGTAAAAACCCTGGATTTTATTCCAGTGTTTTAACTTGTATCAACTCTCTTATGGACCTTTTGCATATGTTGTAGGAGAAATTAACTGATGAGTCATTAATATTAAAATGTCTAAAAGGATTTTCTGTAGGCTAAATAAATGTTGAACTTAAACATTTTAATACATGAAAATAGAATCTCCTATCTTGGCTAATTAGTTTTAATTCACTTTAACTCTTAATTATTAGTGATGAACTATGGATAATATTAGTTTGGTAGAATGTGCTTAGATTGGTTTCAAAGTATTTCCCTTTAGGATATGGCATAGGTTTTTCTTTTTAATGCACAATAATTATATACTATGTACCCACCACACATATATTACATAACTTATTTTGTTTCTTCAGAAAACACCTCAGGGTGCCTGGGTGGCTCAGTTGGCTGAGCATCAGACTTAGGCTCGGGTCATGATCTCACCGTCTGTGAGTTAGAACCCTGCATCAGGCTTTGTGCTGACAACTCAGAGCCTGGACCCTGCTTTGGATTCTGTGTCTCCCTCTCTCTGCCCCTCCCCCCACCCTCTCAAAAATAAACATTAAAAAAATTTAAAAAAAAAAAAGAAAAAAAGAAAACAACTATACTTCTTCCTTGTATCATCATTTCCCTTTTTTTTTTTTTTTTTTTTTTTTTTTTTTGTTGCCACTGCTTTAGCAAATTTTAGCGAACGTTGTGGGGGGGGGGCAATATGCTATTTGTTCACATTTCTCTGCGCAGTAGGACCATAAGCTTTCTCCTGACTAAAGCTCCTTCTCTTTGTATAGTCCTCTGTTAACTTTGGGAAGTTTGGATATGCTATTGCAGCAGTATTTGTTGGAGAAGGTCATTGAGAGGACATGACCACAGGTTGACCAGTGAGCTGGAGCTGGGCAGTTGGAGGCTTCTCACTCCCTCCCTTATCCTTGGAATAAGCCATTATTCCCTAGCTATTTCAAGAACACAACCTTAAGATAATAATGTATTGTTGAGACCATCTTTGCTGTCTATGTGACTGAAATCTGTTAAGGGCTCTGTATAAACATTTAAGATTCTGTCAGGTAGATGCAGAGATCTATTTGTCCATCTTGTGGCTGCCCAAAAGAAGCCTCATATGTAAATTCCCTTGCTTATTAAAACTTCCATTTACCAATTTGTAGTGGTCTGCCTCTTGCTTTGGTCTCTCTTTGCCCCCCCATGTGCAAGGGGAGTTTTTAGATTTCATCCAGGAAGCTCCTGAGTTTTTGAACCAAAAGTTTTTTTCCCAGTGTCTGTCCACTAAAATAGATTGTTAGCAAATGTGAGCCAAATCATTCCTGAAGAATCTAACACATAACTTTTTTGATTATTGGCTAAAGTAATTGATAATGAATTAGAATGTTATGTAATCTTAAAAGGTACTTGATGAGGACAATCATAAATAATATGACAGGAGAAAAGATGCTAAAAGATATTAAGGAGTTAAGGCTCAGATGTGGTTTTCTTTGTTTCATTAATACACCAATATAGGCGCTCTCTGCAGAAAAGGTTTAGTTTTTTTTTTTCATATTTTATTAAAGTTTATTTTATTGTCAAGAAGCCTTTGATATGACCACACTGAGAATTCCCTCTTCTATGACCAATTCATAAAAGCTACGACAATTTTCTTTTATGTTATGTAAGATTCAGCTTCTCATGGAAGATAATTTTAGTGTACTGCTTTTTAAAAAAATTAGTTCTCAGTGAACTTCATTTTTTAGAACATATTTTAGAAAAATACTGTGAAGAGAGTAAAGAGATTTGTACTATATATTACTTACCCAGTTTTGTTTTCCTGATTATTAACATTTTGCTTTAGTGTGGTACACTTGTTACAATTAATGAACAAATCTTAATACATTATTAATTGAGTTCATATCTTAATTTCTTTTTGTTTTTAAGTAGGTTTGACACCCAGCATGGAGCCTAGTGCGGGGCTTGAACTCATGATCCTGAGATCAAGATCTATGCTGAGATCAAGAGTCAGATACTTAACTGACTTAGTCACACAGGCACTCCTAATTAAGTTCATATCTTATTTAGATTTCCTTACTTTTAACCTAATGTCCTCTTGCTGTTCAGTGTCCTATCCAAGATACCATACTGCATTTAGTTGTCATGTCTCCATAGCCTCTTCTTGACTGTTATAGTTTCTTATAGTTTCCTTGATTCTTTCTTTCTTTTCTTTCTTCCCCTCTCTCTCTCTCTCTCTCTCTCTCTCTCTCTCTCTCTCTGTCATTTGTCATTCATACCCTCTTCCCTTCCTCCATCCCTCTTTCTTTGCTCTTTCTTTGCTTTTCTCTTTCTTTGCTTTTCTTTCATTTTTTTAATGACCCTGATAGCTTACATGAGTAGTGGTTGGATATTCTATAGAATATCCTTCAATTTGAGTTTATCTAATGTTTTTCTTATGGTTATCTTGGGATTTATGTGTTATTAGAGAGCAGACCACAAAGTTAAAAATTCTATTATCATCATATTAATGGTACCTATTATTCAGATGACTTATCACTGTTGATGTTAATCTTGACTACTTAGCTGAAGTAGTGTTTGACAAGTTTCTCTATTCTAAGGTTACTTCCCTCCCTGCCCATATTATACTCTTTGGGAAGATGTGACTGGGCAGCACATACTTAAAGAGTAGGGATTTATACTGCACCTTCTTGTACATATTTTGCATCTTCTAGAATACGTACAAAAATTATTTGGAATTCTTCTGTACTAGAGATTTGTCTCTTCTTCCCCACTTATCTGTTGATTAAATCAATCCATTCTATTAGTATCGAATCATGCATAGTATTTTATACTTTTGGTTGTAATTGAATACTACTTTATTTAATTTGTTGGCTCGGATTGTTAAGCGTTGGCCATCGGGGCTCTTTCGGTTGGCTCCTATGACTTTCTGACACTACTAGTTGCTCCAGGCCCACTTTGTATATTTATTACTCCTAGTCCTAGATTCAGCTGGTTGTCCAAGGAGCACTAATCCCTTTTATTAAAGAATATTAGACACCAAGATCTGGGTACTAAGTATGCTCATTGACACTGGTTTTCGTTGCTTCCAGGCATTTCAGCTGAAAGTGCACAGAAATATATGTGTGCATACTAATGCTTATACATAATTATCTCTATTAATATTTCTATAGGTAACCATCTGTCTCTATATTAAGACAAACATGACTTCACACTGATGCCTCCAACACTAATCCCTTACCACATAGATCATTCTACCTTTTTCCTCTTGTTTATCTGTAAACTCTTAGTCCAACAGTGAGAAACCTAGCTCCTACCATTTGCCATCCATTTGCTTCATTATTCAGTTCCAGTATATATGCATAGCAGTATATGAATTATTAACCTGTGTCATCATGGGAAACACTTTTATTGAGTATAGTTCAGTACTTATGTGCAGTTTCTTTTACTATTAGTTGTACTAACTCCTTTTTTGGTACTTCCTCCTCTGCCATTCCCTTCGTGGAGATTGTTTCATGCATTTGTAATGTGGTTAGATTGTTTTGTCACATTCTGCATTGCAATCTTGGATTCTCTAACCTTATAAATTATGTTTTAAAATTTTTGTGTGTGTTCTATATGCTTTGATTAATACATAATGTTAAATTTCCTCAACTACAATATTATACAGAATACTTTAACCACATTGAAAGTGTCTCCATGCTTCACAGTTTTAACCTTCCTCACTTCCCTGGGAACCCCTGGAATTTTTTTGTACTGTAGCTATAGTTTGACCCTTTTCAGAACATCATTTAATCAGAATCATGAAGTAGGTAGCCTTTGAGACTAGCTTCTTCAATTTATCAATGTGTATTTAAAATTCATTTAAGTTGTTAGGTGGCTTTCTAGCTAATTTCTTTTTATTGCTAAATAATATTTCATTGTATGGATTTACCATAGTTTATTTATTCACCTACTGAAGGACAATCTCACTGCTTCAAGTGTTTGGAAATTATGAATAAAACTCATAAAATTTACACAACGGAAGATTTTTTTTTTGTGCGCGTAAGTTTTCAAATGAGTTTGGTCAGTGACTAGCAGTGCAATTGTAATTACTGAATCTCATGGTAAGGTTATGTTTGACTTTGTAAGAAAATGAAAACTATCTTTCAAAGTGGTTGCATCATTTTTCATGAGAGTTCCTTTTGCTTCACAACCTCGCTGACATTTGGTATTGTCAGGTTTTTGTTTTGTTTGTTTTGTTTTGTTTTTTGTTTTGTTTTGTATTTTAACTATACTAATAGTTGTGCATTGGTATCTCATTATAGTTTAGTATTTGTAATTAACTCATTACAAATGATGTTAAGCATCTTTTCAGATAATTAATATCTGTGCATCTTTGAAGTTTTTTCATCTTAGATATTTTGTCCATTTTAAAATAGGATCATTTGTATTATTGTTGACTTTTAAGAGTTCTTGCTTATTTTGGACACAAGTGCTTATCAGATACGTATTTTGCAAATATTTTTTCCCAACCTGTGGCTTGTCTTTTCATTCTCTTAAGGTTTTTCACAGAAATTTTTAATTAAACCCAACTTACCAGTTTTTTGCATTAGTCTTGGTTTTGATGTTTTATCTAAAAACTCCTTACTGGATCAAAGGTCATGTGCATTTTCTCATCAAAGTTTTATACATTTGCATTTTACATTTATGTCCTTGATATTTTTTGAGGTAATTTATATATAATGTATGAGGTTTGTAGATTAGTTTTTTGTTTTGTTTTGTTTTGTGTACATAATGTGTAATAGTTTTAGCACCATTTGTTGCAAAATCTGTACTCTCTCCTTTGACTCACCTTTGTTTTTTGTCAGAGATCAGTTGACTGTACTTGTATGGGTCTATTTCTGGGTCTCTATTCTATTCCATGGATTGGTAGGTCTATTCTTTTGAGAATACTGAACTGTCCTAACTGCCAACTTTGTGCAGGAGTATGTTAGCTTTTCTAAGTCTTTAGCCTTTCCCTATAAAATTTGGAATCAGTTTATTACCTATAAACTAGCTTGTTGGGATTTAGAGTTTCAGTCAATCTATAGATCATGTTGGCAAGAATTGATTTTGTAACAATATCCGGGAACACAGATTATATCTGTTTATTTAGATTTTTCATCCCTTTCATCAAGTTTTATAATTTTCAGCATAGACATTCTGTAGATATTTTGTTAGCTTTACACCTAAGTATTTTATTTTTGATGGTTTTTAAGTTTTAAATATATATAAATTATATAATAAATAATAAATAAATATTATGTAATATATAATAT
>NW_024412413.1:32252888-32258968 GCF_014898765.1 Herpailurus yagouaroundi
GGAAATAGAGTTTTATGTAGTATTCACTTTTTATTTATTTATTTTTTTTTAATTTTTTTCAACGTTTTTTATTTATTTTTGGGACAGAGAGAGACAGAGCATGAACGGGGGAGGGGCAGAGAGAGAGGGAGACACAGAATCGGAAACAGTCTCCAGGCTCCGAGCCATCAGCCCAGAGCCTGACGTGGGGCTCGAACTCATGGACCGTGAGATCGTGACCTGGCTGAAGTCGGACGCTTAACCGACTGCGCCACCCAGGCGCGCCAGTATTCACTTTTTAAAAAATGTTTACATGATCAGTAAGGATGATCCCTCTTTCATTTCCAATATTGATACTTTGTGTCTTTTTTTTCAAGAGTAGTTTGGCTTGAAATTTATCAACTTTATGGATCTTTTTAAAGAATCAACATTGATATTGCTACTTTTTTAATATTGAAATCTGGTTTTTGATTTCTGAAGTTTCTGCTCCATTTTTATTATTTCTTTCTTTCTGCTTATTTAAGGCTTGGTTGATCTTCTTTTTCATGTATCCTAAGGTAGAAACTCAGAATGAGTTTAAATATTTCTTCCTTTTAATACATACATTTAAAACTATAAATATATTTCTAATAACTGCTTTCAGTGTGGTCCACATTTTGATAAATTATGTTTTCATTTAGTTCAAAAGGTTTTTTTTTTTCCAAATTATCCTGAGACTTTTTCATTGGCCCATATGTAACTTTGAGTGCTTTTTTAAAAAGTTTTTAATGTTTATTTAGTTTTGAGTGACAGAGAGAGAGAGACAACACTAGAAGGGAAAGAGCAGAGAGAGGAAGATACAGAATTCAAAGCAGGCTCCAGGCTCCAAGCTGTCAGCACAGAGCCCAACGTGGGGCTCGAACTCCTGAACCGCGAGATCATGACCCGAGCCAAAATCGGACGCTTAACTGACCGAGCCACCCTTTGAGTGTGTTTTTAGTCTCCAAATATTTGAAATTGCCCAGCCATCTTCTGTTATTGATACCTAGTTTAATTCCATTGTGGTCTGAGACACTGTACTTTGTATCGTTCCTATTCTTTTAAATTTGATACTTTTTTTTTCATGGCTCATAATGTATTTTGTCTTTGTGATTGTTCCATGTGGGCTTGAAAAAAATGTATTTAACATTATTGGATGGTCTATTCTATATGTCTATTAGAATTTTTAAGTTTATAGTAATCAATTCTCATAGTCCAAGATCTATCACTCTTCTGCACAGTTGAGACAGGAGAATTAAATACTTTCATCTCTCAAATCTTTGATGTGTCTGAAATCTCTTTTGTCCTTAAGGAATGCAATATTACTTATTTACTGTTTAACAGGGAGGAGTCTTGGAGGACTAAAGTGGAATTTTGGTACTCAGGGATTAAATCATTTTGAGCCAGTTTCTAGTAATGCTCCACACCCCCTCCTCCAATGCACAGTCTTTTCTGGAAAGTACCTGCAGCTTCCTTTGGAGAGAATGAGAATTAAGTTTTATATTATATAATATTCTCAAGGAGCTTCTACCTTCTCATTGGAGAGACTCTGAGTTTATAAACTGGTGCAGGCCTTGGAATTAGGTGAGAGATCATGACTGTCTGTTGTGGTGACCTGTGGGGTTACTATTCTGAATGAAACCAATAGGAAACGAAGAATCCTGAAGTGTTGCACATGGACTGTATCTTGTAAGGTCACTGAAGTTACCAGGCCCAGAACTGTCTTTATAGTTTTTGATTATATGAGCCAATGAATTACCTTTTACTTTTTATGCCGTTTTAATTTAAGTTGCTATCTCTTGCATCTGAAAGAATCCTAGTGGATGCAAATTGAAATTTACAAGTACAGATGTTACAAATCTTATGCATTGATTTGCATGAGCAGCTAGCTTCTCACCTGGACAACTAAGTAGCTTCTTTCTCCAGAATGCATAGCCTCTGGATTTATATGCTCAATGATGATTAAGGATTCTTTCAAACAACCCTGAGCAGACTGTTTGCATATGAGCAAAATGGTAGAGGAGAGTTTCTGACTCCTTTTCCCTGAAGCTTTTCCTTTCTCCCACCCCTTTATACCTAATAAAGTTTGGTTTACTGCCAAAGTCTTTGTTGACTATTTTACTGAAAATACCTTAGTGGTGGGAATTTTAGTTAGAAAGTAACAGAAGAGGCCCAAAGGAGAAAAATGTTTCACCAGATAGTTTCTCAGTAAAGGAGAAATCACATTGTTTTTTACCAATTTGGTTTGTCTACAGAAAGAGTAAACTTGCTGAGAAACATCTTTGAAGACAAACTAAATGTTCCCCTTCCATGTGTCTTCCTTGTTGTCTGAGAAATCTGTTGAAAATGGTTCCATAAAAAGTCCTTCCTTATGCAGCTACAATAAGAAACAATTGAGAAAAACTGATCATTTCCTTTTGTCATAGCTCCTCATGTGACCTCCAGAGGAGTACATACCTGAAATAACAAGCCTGGATATAAGATTTTGTTTGAGAAAAGTTTCATGCATAGTTGAAATATAATTTCACAGAATCTTTTGTTATGCTCAAATTCTTTTGTGAATGGCAAGTCTTCTATGAATGGCAAATGTTATCGATAAGAGCCTGAGGCATTAAGGCTCATCCTGCTTCAGTCTTGACACATAAAAAAATTCTTAAATTGCATTTATCATCCTTATAGAATGATTTTGCCATGTTTTTTCATGATATGGGATAAAGATGTATTATTTTAATTTGTTCTCTAAACTACAAAATGAAATGTCTACACCATTCACTGTTTAAAGATACAGTTTCACATTTGTATTTAAGATAACCTTTCAGGAAACCTTCATATACCTCTCAGTCACTTACTTTTTAAAAAACAATTTAAGATTCAGCCTTTAACTTTTTCACCTTAAAACAAAAGTCTTGTCCTTTGTTAGAAAGGCTTTCTTCCTTGATAGAAATGTAATTTTAGTTTATCTACATTGACATTTGAATTTGTATGCATTCATTAAACATTCAGATTGTATAAATAATGCGATCTGTATTTTAACAAAGGAAGCTTTCATGGATGAATAACTTCTTCACTTGGCATTGTGACAGCTATTGAGAATTGGAAATTTCTGCATTAAAAAACACTGTAAAAAACCTTTACCAAAAAAAAAAAGAGAGAGAGAATCAAATAGAATAATTTTAAGAGTAGTTTTTAAATGTTTTTGATGATTCAACAATTTCAAGTACATAAAATATATATCACATTTTATAACTTCTCTGGAAGCATATGCTCATTTAAAAGATATTATATCCTCAATCAAAATATTCTGTTTTCTACAAATTTATAATCTGTGCCCTCTTTTATTCCCTTATGTCTGAAAAGACCCCTTGTCCTATCTTCTTAGTGGCATAGCACAGAACTTCTGTTTGTACAGTAATTCATGGTACAATTGGCCTGACCTTTCCGTCTGCAGTTCATCAGCATGCTTAATCTACTTGTTTTCTTGACCAGTGACCATCACACATGTTTCATCCTGGACCTGAGCATGTTGTACAAAAACCTTTATTCATTGTCATGTAAGAGCACAAGTACACTATTTGAAGCACATAATTGAATGACAAAATACATACCAGAGTACCTGTGAGCTTACTTTCTGTTATTGTTCTTTCAAAATCTAAAACCTAGCAAAATACCTGGCACAGAGTAGGCACACAGTAAATATTTGATGAATGACTAAGAATAATGCTCTTTGTGCATGCAAAGAGGAAAATCAGGAGATATGACCATAGAAAGTACAATGGGACTGTAGAAAGAAAAGAACATGAGGAGAAAGAGAAATTTAGGGAGGAAGGAGACTAAGACCATAGAAAACAGTAAGGTGGATCCCACTACGTGCTTGGACCACAAGGAAGGCAAGGACAAGCAAGGAGTGCACGGCGATTAAGTGAAGATTTGTTGACTAGCTAGTGTGTGCTGGGAATTTTGAAAATATTCATGTATTCATCATTAATTTAACATTTTTATTAAGCACCTACTTTATGCCAGGCACAGCTTTGGATTCTTGAGGTCCATCACTGAAAAAAAGAAAGACTCCTGCCCTCCTGTAGCTTCACTTTAGCACATATTTAGATGGTATGTAATAATCATAATAAAGAAATATACTATAAGAAAGGTAAAAAATGCTATGGGAAAAAAGAAAATTGTAGAACAGTAGAATTGTACTGACAAGGTGACCAGGAAGGCATCTCTGGGAAGGTGAGGTCTGCGTAAAGAGGAATGGATGGGAATTAGGCAAGAGTATTTCTGGAGGAAGATCAGTCTATGCAGTGAGAACAGTTGAAGCAAAGATGCTTAGGAAGAAGTTTTCCTGGGTGAGGGAGGCACAGCATGGAAACCAGAAGGGCTTGGGCAGAAGGAGTAAGGAGAAAAGCAGTAGGAAATTAGGTCAGATTTAATGGTGACATACAGGGAGTGGCGAACAATCATGAACACAGTAGGCATATTTGTCTTTCACTCTGAGTGAGATGGAAGCCATGGGAGGGGTTAGAGTACAGGGGTGGTTTGCCTCTGTTTTGTTTAAAAAGCATTATCTTGTTCAGCCTTTATAAAAAAATACTATGAAATAACATTTTAGCAAGAATTATTTTAGATGTAAAGAAACCAACTGAAATTGGATTTCACGTTAAGCACTGATTTTTTCCCTCCGCCTCTGGAACAGCAGGTCTGGAGAGAGGTGTTTCTAAGAATAGTGTAGTGAATTAATGATGCTTAGTTCTCTAGGCATCACTGTGGGCTTGCCATTCTTCTGGTCTTCCCATCATACATAGTGGTGAGGTGATTGTTGTAATTCCAGGAATCACATCTTCACACAACAGTCCTCAAAGCCAGTAAGACGGCTTTTCACTCTTGATCTGGGTTTCCTTATCACTTTCTCACTCTCTTATCCTGCCTTTATCAGGGAGTGAAATAGTTTTCAGAAATCTCCAGTATCTTTCCTGTGAAGTTCCTTTGAACAAAACTGGGTCATATCACATATCAAACAATAAACCAATTAGTAACTGGCAAGTGGGGAAAGGATTACCTTCAATCAAGACATGTCATCTGGGGTAGGACATAGCTACATGGTACCTGAATAAAATTAGAGTTGTGGTAACCAAGGATAAGGAGAAATGACTGATGAGTAGGCAAATGATAGTGTCTTCCAGAGGCAGTAGGTTTTGTTATGTGCGTTTACAGGTGAATAGAAGTTTAGAGAGTCTTTGTAATTCTCCTAATATAAAACAACTTAAAAAGGCAGAGCAAGGATTGAACTCCAGATCTATCTGATTACAAACTCTTCTGGGTTTTTTGTTTGTTTGTTTTTGCTAAACCAGACAGGCCCCTCTATAACTATGTCACACTGTTGTGGGGATTGTTGTAGGGGGACCTTTATCCAGATGGCAATGGCTATTAACTTACCACTGTTGCACGAATTGTTTAATGCTTGCTGACAAGACAAGCATATTTTCTCCCTTTAAACAGAGTCCATGTATGAGGCCAAATATTAGTTAAGAGGTTTGTGGGTAAGCAGAATCTCTCACAGTGGTCTAGTTGCAAACCACAGAACTCACTTTAGCTAGTTTAATCAGAAATGAAATTTAATGAAAAATATGATAGGTCACAGAATCCATGGAGGCTATACAGTCAGGAACATTACTGAAATCATTCTAATAGCCTGTTGGTAGGCACAGTCTTTTTGTGCCTGAGTCCAAGAATTAGGCAATTATTGGACATCTCCACAAGGACATCTGCCACTGTTCTCCGTGAAATCTTTCACTGGGCATGACTTTCTCTATTTTCTCCAAACATAGTTTCCTATGTGTTTTGTTTGCAGAGGCAAGGACACACGCCTGTAACCTATCTGCTAAGGAAGCTGAGAATTCCCTGGAAGAAATTGTAAATTATTGGTGTCATTTCTTTTTTTAAATGTTTGATAGAATTTATCTGGTCCTGTATTTACTTTATTTGAAAACAAAAGTTTTTATTTTATTTTATTTTATTTTATTTTATTTTATTTTTTTATTGTATTGTATTGTATTGTATTGTATTGTATTGTATTGTATTGTATT
>NW_024412413.1:32258978-32337687 GCF_014898765.1 Herpailurus yagouaroundi
TTGTATTGTATTGTATTGTATTGTATTGTATTGTATTGTATTGTATTTTAAAGAGAGATTGGGAGAAGGGCAGAGGGAAAGAGAGATATAATCTTAAGCAGACCCTGGGATCATGACCTGAGCTGAAATCAAGAGTCAGACACTTAACTGAGTGACCACCCAGGTGACCCATGTTATTTGAAAATTTTAAACTACTAATTCAATTTCTTTACTAAATGTAGGGTGATTCAGATGACCTATTCTGCCTTGTGTGTGTTTTCATAGCTTTTGTCTTACAAGGAATTGGTCCATTTTATCTAAATTATCACATATGTAGCATTCCTTTGCTACTTAAAAAAAAAAATGTTCACCTATTTATTTTGAGAGAAGGAGTGCATGAGCTGGGGAAGGGCAGAGAGGTAGGGAGAGGGAGGGAATCCCAAGTATGCTCCATGTCCATCCAGCATGGAGCCCAGCACAGGGCTCGATCTCACCACCACGAGATCATGACCTGAGCCAACAAGATGCTTAACTGACTGAGCCACCCAGGCAACTCCCTTTGCTACTTTTTTAATGTCTATGCAATCAGTAGTGATGACCTCTCTTTTATTTTTAATATTGATAATTTGCATCTTCTCTCTTTTTCTCTTGGTTAGCTTAACTAGATGTTCATGAGATTTATTGATCTTTTCAAAGAACCAACTTTTGATATCATGTTTTTCTATTATATTCCTGTCTTAATTTCATTAATTTCTTGTTGTAGACTCTAAGTCTACAGTTCTCTTTTGGCCAGCAAAAGAGCAGACACAGGATTAAAGCGAGAGATGGCTAGTGTCCAGGAAGAAGACAAGAGCCCCGAATAAGGGTCCTTGCCTCATATTTATTAAGATCAGAAGGCTTAAAAACATGATGGGTGTGTACAAAGAGACAAACTGTGAACATTAACTTGGGGACATGAGGGAAAGGGGGGTTTGAAGATATACAGTGTTTGAGGTTTGGGTCAATATAAAACAAAATCCAGGCGCGGGGCAGATGGGTAGATGGTTGTCAACAGCAGACAGAAGACACCCTGCCTGTTATCTTTGCTAGCCTAAGGGATGAGACAGATAGGGGAAATAACCTCAGGGTTAACAAGACACCTTTTCTTTTGTTAACCATCTCTGGGCTGCTCTGCCTGCAGCACAGTAGGTCCATAGTCCAATTCACCAATTTACCTAACCTGGCCGTATTCTCCTGTGAAAGCAGCTTTTCTGCTATAGTACTAAATTTGGGGTGCTTCCATCCTGAACATCTAATCTTGCTATTCCTATGTATTGGGCACCTTTGCACCATTTCTATTTCAGGCCTTTGCCTCTCCCTCTCTATTTTGGGGCCTCTGCACCCCTTCTCTATTTAGGGGTGCCTTTGCACCTCCCTATTCCTGGCACCTTTGCACCTCCCTATTCTTGGGGTGTCTTTGCACCTCCGTATTCTTGGAGTGCCAATCTGTTTTACCCAAACTCAGGTGTGAGCATTTTATGACTTTGTATTTCTCTATGTCTTGTTAACCCATTGGTGTAAGCCCAGGGGATTCCTAAGCTTATCTCCCACAATATCTCCTCTATATTTATTATGTATATTCTTCTATTTGTTTGAGGCTTAAACCCTTATCGTATCTCCAGTCTCCTACAGTAGAAGCTAAGGTTGTTACTGATTTTAGCACTCTGTTCTTTTCTAAGATATGCATTCAATGCTAGGAATTTCCGTTTGCATACTTTCATTGCATCTCACAAATGTTGATTAGTTATATTGTTATTTTCATTTAGTTTAAAATATTTTCATTTCCCCTGAAACTTCTTTTATGACCATGTATTAATTTGTTTAATTTCCAAATATTTATGGATTTTCAAGTGTCTTTCTATTACTCATTCCTAGCTTAATTTCTTACTCAATTAATTAAACACACTTTGTCTGGTTTCTATGTTTTTTTTTTTTTTTATATATGAAATTTATTGTCAAATTGGTTTCCATACAACACCCAGTGCTCATCCCAAAAGGTGCCCTCCTCAATACCCATCACCCACCCTCTCCTCCCTCCCACCCCCCATCAACCCTCAGTTTGCTCTCAGTTCTCAACAGTCTCTTATGCTTTGGCTCTCTCCCACTCTAACCTCTTTTTTTTTTTTTTCCTTCCCCTCCCCCTTGGGTTCCTGTTAAGTTTCTCAGGATCCACATAAGAGTGAAACCATATGGTATCTGTCTTTCTCCCTATGGCTTATTTCACTTAGCATCACACTCTCCAGTTCCATCCACGTTGCTACAAAAGGCCATATTTCATTTTTTCTCATTGCCACGTAGTATTCCATTGTGTATATAAACCACAATTTCTTTATCCATTCATCAGTTGATGGACATTTAGGCTCTTTCCATAATTTGGCTATTGTTGAGAGTGCTGCTATGAACATTGGGGTACAAGAGCCCCTATGCATCAGTACTCCTGTGTCCCTTGGATAAATTCCTAGCAGTGCTATTGCTGGGTCATAGGGTAGGTCTATTTTTAATTTTCTGAGGAACCTCCACACTGCTTTCCAGAGCGGCTGCACCAATTTGCATTCCCATCAACAGTGCAAGAGGGTTCCCGTTTCTCCACATCCTCTCCAGCATCTATAGTCTCCTGATTTGTTCATTTTGGCCACTCTGACTGGCGTGAGGTGATACCTGAGTGTGGTTTTGATTTGTATTTCCCTGATGAGGAGCGACGCTGAACATCTTTTCTTGTGCCTGTTGGCCATCCGGATGTCTTCTTTAGAGAAGTGTCTATTCATGTTTTCTGCCCATTTCTTCACTGGGTTATTTGCTTTTCGGGTGTGGAGTTTGGTGAGCTCTTTCTAGATTTTGGATACTAGCCCTTTGTCCGATATGTCATTTGCAAATATCTTTTCCCATTCTGTTGGTTGCCTTTTAGTTTTGTTGGTTGTTTCCTTTGCTGTGCAGAAGCTTTTTATCTTCGTAAGGTCCCAGTAATTCACTTTTGCTTTTAATTCCCTTGCCTTTGGGGATGTGTCGAGTAAGAGATTGCTACGGCTGAGGTCAGAGAGGTCTTTTCCTGCTTTCTCCTCTAAGGGTTTGATGGTTTCCTGTCTCACATTCAGGTCCTTTATCCATTTTGAGTTTATTTTAGTGAATGGTGTGAGAAAGTGGTCTAGTTTCAACCTTCTGCATGTTGCTGTGCAGTTCTCCCAGCACCATTTGTTAAAGAGACTGTCTTTTTTCCATTGGATGTTCTTTCCTACTTTGTCAAAGATGAGTTGGCCATACGTTTGTGGGTTTAGGTCTGGGGTTTCTGTTCTATTCCATTGGTCTATGTGTCTGTTTTTGTGCCAATACCATGCTGTCTTGATGATGACAGCTTTGTAGTAGAGGCTAAAGTCTGGGATTGTGATGCCTCCTGCTTTGGTCTTCTTCTTCAAAATTACTTTGGCTATTCGGAGCCTTTTGTGGTTCCATATGAATTTTAGGATTGCTTGTTCTAGTTTCGAGAAGAATACTAGTGCAATTTTGATTGGGAATGCATTGAATGTGTAGATAGCTTTGGGTAGTATTGACATTTTGACAATATTTATTCTTCCAATCCATGAGCAGGGAATGTCTTTCCATTTCTTTATTTTTAAAAAATTTTTTTTCAACATTTATTTATTTTTGGGACAAAGAGAGACAGAGCATGAACGGGGGAGGGGCAGAGAGAGAGGGAGACACAGAATCGGAAACAGGCTCCAGGCTCTGAGCCATCACCCCAGAGCCCGACGCGGGGCTTGAACTCACGGACCGCGAGATCGTGACCTGGCTGAAGTCGGACGCTTAACCGACTGCGCCACCCAGACGCCCCTCCATTTCTTTAAATTTTCTTCAATTACCTTCATAAGCTTTCTATAGTTTTCAGCATACAGATCCTTTACATCTTTGGTTAGATTTATTCCTAGGTATTTTATGCTTCTTGGTGCAGTTGTGAATGGGATCAGTTTCTTTATTTGTCTTTCTGTTGCTTCATTGTTAGTGTATAAGAATGCAACTGATTTCTGTACATTGATTTTGTATCCTGCAACTTTGCTGAATTCATGTATCAGTTCTAGCAGACTTTTGGTGGAGTCTATCGGATTTTCCATGTATAATATCATGTCATCTGCAAAAAGCGAAAGCTTGACTTCATCTTTGCCAATTTGGATGCCTTTGATTTCCTTTTGTTGTCTGATTGCTGATGCTAGAACTTCCAGCACTATGTTAATCAACAGCGGTGAGAGTGGGCATCCCTGTGGTGTTCCTGATCTCAGGGAAAAAGCTCTCAGTTTTTCCCCATTGAGGATGATGTTAGCTGTGGGCTTTTCATAAATGGCTTTTATGATGTGTAAGTATGTTCCTTCTATCCCGACTTTCTCAATGGTTTTTATTAAGAAAGGGTGCTGGATTTTGTCAAAGGCCTTTTCGGCATCGATTGACAGGATCATATGGTTCTTCTCTTTTTTTTTGGTTAATGTGATGTATCACGTTGATTGATTTGCAAATGTTGAACCAGCCCTGCATCCCAGGAATGAATCCCACTTGATCATGGTGAACAATTCCTTTTATATGCCGTTGAATTCGATTTGCTAGTATCTTATTGAGAATTTTTGCATCCATATTCATCAGGGATATTGGCCTGTAGTTCTCTTTTTTTACTGGGTCTCTGTCTGGTTTAGGAATCAAAGTAATACTGGCTTCATAGAATGAGTCTGGAAGTTTTCCTTCTCTTTCTATTTCTTGGAATAGCTTGAGAAGGATAGGTATTATCTCTGCTTTAAACATCTGGTAGAACTCCCCTGGGAAGCCATCTGGTCCTGGACTCTTATTTGTTGGGAGATTTTTGATAACCGATTCAATTTCTTCGCTGGTTATGGGTCTGTTCAAGCTTTCTCTTTCCTCCTGATTGAGTTTTGGAAGAGTGTGGGTGTTCAGGAATTTGTCCATTTCTTCCAGGTTGTCCAATTTGTTGGCATATAATTTTTCATAGTATTCCCTGATAATTCTTTGTATCTCTGAGGGATTGGTTGTAATAATTCCATTTTCATTCATGATTTTATCTATTTGGGTCATCTCCCGTTTCTTTTTGAGAAGCCTGGCTAGAGGTTTGTCAATTTTGTTTATTTTTTCAAAAAACCAACTCTTGGTTTCGTTGATCTGCTCTACAGGTTTTTTAGATTCTATATTGTTTATTTCTGCTCTGATCTTTATTATTTCTCTTCTTCTGCTGGGTTTAGGCTGCCTTTGCTGTTCTGCTTCTGTTTCCTTTAGGTGTGCTGTTAGATTTTGTATTTGGGATTTTTCTTGTTTCTGGAGATAGGCCTGGATTGCAATGTATTTTCCTCTCAGGACTGCCTTCGCTGCGTCCCAAAGCGTTTGGATTGTTGTATTTTCATTTTCGTTTGTTTCCATATATTTTTTAATTTCTTCTCTAATTGCCTGGTTGACCCACTCATTCGTTAGTAGGGTGTTCTTTAACCTCCATGCTTTTGGAGGTTTTCCAGACTTTTTTCTGTGGGTGATTTCAAGCTTCATAGCATTGTGGTCTGAAAGTATGCATGGTATGATTTCAATTCTTGTAAACTTATGAAGGGCTGTTTTGTGACCCAGTATATGATCTATCTTGGAGAATGTTCCATGTGCACTCGAGAAGAAATTATATTCTGTAGCTTTGGGATGCAGAGTTCTAAATATATCTGTCAAGTCCATCTGATCCAATGTCTCATTCAGGGCCCTTGTTTCTTTATTGACCATGTGTCTAGATGATCTATCCATTTCTGTAAGTGGGGTGTTAAAGTCCCCTGCAATTACCACATTCTTATCAATAAGGTTGCTTATGTTTATGAGTAATTGTTTTATATATTTGGGGGCTCCGGTATTCGGCGCATAGACATTTATAATTGTTAGCTCTTCCTGATGGATAGACCCTGTCACTATTATTATTATATAATGTCCTTCTTCATCTCTTGTTACAGCCTTTAATTTAAAGTCTGGTTTGTCTGATATAAGTATGGCTACTCCAGCTTTCTTTTGGCTTCCAGTAGCATGATAAATAGTTCTCCATCCCCTCACTCTCAATCTAAAGGTGTCCTCAGGTCTAAAATGAGTCTCTTGTAGACAGCAAATAGATGGGTCTTGTTTTTTTATCCATTCTGATACCCTATGTCTTTTGGTTGGCGCATTTAATCCATTTACATTCAGTGTTATTATAGAAAGATATGGGTTTAGAGTCATTGTGATGTCTGTATGTTTTATGCTTGTAGTGATGTCTCTGGTACTTTGTCTCACAGGGTCCCCCTTAGGATCTCTTGTAGGGCTGGTTTAGTGGTGACAAATTCCTTCAGTTTTTGTTTGTTTGGGAAGACCTTTATCTCTCCTTCTATTCTAAATGACAGGCTTGCTGGATAAAGGATTCTCGGCTGCATATTTTTTCTGTCTAGCAAACTGAAAATCTCGTGCCAACTCTTTCTGGCCTGCCAAGTTTCAAAAGAGAGATCAGTCACGAGTCTTATAGGTCTCCCTTTATATGTGAGGGCACGTTTACCCCTTGCTGCTTTCACAGTTTTCTCTTTATCCTTGTATTTTGCCAGTTTCACTATGATATGTCGTGCAGAAGATCGATTCAAGTTACGTCTGAAGGGAGTTCTCTGTGCCTCTTGGATTTCAATGCCTTTTTCCTTCCCCACTTCAGGGAAGTTCTCAGCTATTATTTCTTCAAGTACGCCTTCAGCACCTTTCCCTCTCTCTTCCTCCTCTGGGATACCAATGATGCGTATATTATTTCTTTTTAGTGTATCACTTAGTTCTCTAATTTTCCCCTCATACTCCTGGATTTTTTTATCTCTCTTTTTCTCAGCTTCCTCTTTTTCCATAACTTTATCTTCTAGTTCACCTATTCTCTCCTCTGCCTCTTCAATCGGAGCCGTGGTGGTTTCCATTTTGTTATGCATTTCGTTTAAAGCGTTTTTCAGCTCCTCGTGACTGTTCCTTCGTCCCTTGATCTCTGTAGCAAGAGATTCTCTGCTGTCAGCTATACTGTTTTCAAGCCCAGCGATTAATTTTATGACTATTATTCTAAATTCACTTTCTGTTATATTATTTAAATCCTTTTTGATCAGTTCATTAGCTGTTGTTATTTCCTGGAGATTCTTCTGAGGGGAATTCTTCCGCTTGGTCATTTTGGATAGTCCCTGGCGTGGTGAGGACCTGCAGGGCATGTCCCCTGTGCTGTGGTGTATAACTGGAGTTGGTGGGCGGAGCCGCAGTCAGACCTGATGTCTGCCCCCAGCCCACCGCTGGGGCCACAGTCAGACTGGTGTGTGCCTTCTCTTCCCCTCTCCTAGGGGCGGGATTCACTGTGGGGTGGGGTGGCCTGTCTGGGCTACTTGCACACTGCCAGGCTTGTGATGCTGGGGATCTGGCGTCTTAGCTGGGGTGGGTAGGCAAGGTGCACAGGGGCAGGAGGGGCAGGCTTAGCTTGCTTCTCCTTAGGTGATCCACTTCAGGAGGGGCCCTGTGGCAGCAGGAGGGAGTCAGATCCGCTGCCGGAGGTTTGGCTCCGCAGAAGCGCAGAGTTGGGTGTTTGTGCGGAGGGAGCAAGTTCCCTGGCAGGAACTGGTTCTCTTTGGGATTTTGGCTGGGGGATGGGCGGGGGAGATGGCGCTGGCGAGCGCCTTTGTTCCCCACCAAACTGAGCTCTGTCGTCCGGGGGCTCAGCAGCTCTCCTTCCCTTTGTCCTCCAGCCTTCCCGCTTTCTGAGCAGAGCTGTTAACTTATGACCTCCCTGAGGCTAAGTCGCGCTTGCTGTGGGAACACAGTCCGTCAGGCCCCTCCACTTTTTGCAAGCCAGACTCAGGGGCTCTGCTTGGCCGGCGAGCCGCCCCTCCGCCCCGGCTCCTTCCCGCCAGTCCGTGGAGCGCGCACTGCCTCGCCGCTCTTCATACCCTCTTCCGTGGGCCTCTTGTCTGCGCTTGGCTCCGGTGACTCCGTTCTGCTAATCCTCTGGCGGTTTTCTGGGTTATTAGGCAGGTGTAGGTGGAATCTAAGTGATCAGCAGGACGCACGGTGAGCCCAGCGTCCTCCTATGCCGCCATCTCTGCCCTTTCTCTGGTTTCTATGTTTTTAAATTTTTTGAAGTATGCTCTGTGTTCCCAAATGTAATACTTCCTGGAGGATGTTTGATATGAGCTTGAGAAAAATGTGTACTTTGGTATTATTGGGTGGAGTCTGTAAATAATGTCAATTAGATAAATTTGATTAATGGCGCCATTCAGATCAACTATACCCTTAGTGAATTTTAGCCTGATTCATATATCAATTGCTGAAAAACCGTTTTGAAGTTTACACGTATATTTATGTATAGTGAATTTGTCTCTCTTTTTTTAGTTTTATCAGATTTGCCTCATATATTTTAACACTTTGTTATTTGCATAAATATTAGGCATTCTGTAATGCTTTATCACTGAAAACTTTCCTTGTTCTGAAGTTTGTTTTTCTGAAGTATATTTACTCCAGCTTTCTTGTATTAATATTAACATGGTATATCTTTCTCTATCCTCAAATTACTACATACAGACCCTTCACAGTTAAAGTGATTATTGACATGGTTGGATTAAAATTTACATTTTTGTAACTTTTGTATTCATTACATTTGTTTTTGTTTTTGTTTTTTTCTCTTTCCTCATCTTTAGCTTTCTCTGATCTTAATTGAATGTTTTATATATTTTCATTTCCTTTCTGTTTCCTCTTTTTTAACATATTAATTATACTTCATTAACAGTTTTTTTAGTGGTTTCCTTAGAGTTTATCATATTCTTTTGTAACTAATTTGAGTTTACCTTCAAATAACACTATATGCTTCACATATATGTAGGTACCCTATAACAGAGTATACCCAGTGTGTTGCTGTCATTGAGTTCATTTATCTCTGTGCTATCATCACCCAATGCTTTGATAGTATTATGACTTTAAAGAGACTGTTATGTTTTTTTTTTTTAATTTTTATTTATCTATTTTGAGAGTGATTGAGAGAGTGCACACACATGTATGCACACTGGAGGGGCAGAGAGAGAAAGAAAGAGAGAATTGCAAGCAGGTTCTGTGCTATCAGCCCAGAGCCCAGTGTGGAGCTAATCTCACGATCATGAGATCATGACCTGAGCCAAAATTAAGAGTCAGACACTTAACCAACTGAACCATCGAGGTGCCCCAAACAAACCATTAACTTTTAAATTAACCATAAATGAGAGAACTATATAGTTTATAATATTTTTTGGTTATATATAAAACTAGCTATCATAGCAGAGCTCTCTTTGTGTGTGGTAAGATACAAAGATGAGGAAGCATTCTTTAATTAAAAAAAATTTGATCTCAGGCTTTTAATTGTCCTGTGTCCTAAACTGTGATTTTCACAAGTATTTATTGGGTCTTTTTTTTTCCCTCTAAATATGTGTGTCCAGAGTGGGAAGAATCCCATTCTTCAAGCTATGAAGAGTCTCGTAATGTCTTTTCCCTGGATGGTAGTCCTTTGCTATGGAGAAAACTCTGGGCATATTTCACAAAGTCACATCTAGAATGAGATCTTTCTTGGATCTTCACATTAAAAAGTGGACTTTCTGGATGTAAATCCCATGAATGTGAGACCTCTAAGTTTCATATCCAGGGGATTTTCATTTTCACTTTGGTCTATGTTCAGTTTCTCATAATTCATCAAATTGTTTTTTAAGCTTTCTTAATAGTTTCTGGCTGTATTAGCTTCAGTTTCAGGTTAACTGATCTTGACTGTGTCTCACTGACTTTGCCTCTGTCCCCAGATTTTGGGGTGATGTTTTACCCTGTAACACTTATTCTCTAGTAATAAAAGAAGGGTTATTGATTTGCAGTTTGTTTAGCTTTGTCCTTTTGTAAGGAACATAGTGATGACTTCTGAGTTCTTTACAAATCAGTGTTGAAATGAGAAGCCTGCGATTCTGAATTTTAACTTTTACCTTTGAAAGCCTTAACTCATAATATTGGAAATTCCAACTTTATAGGAATATAAAAATATAAACAATTATAAGAATAAAAAATAAAGGAGTAGTCAAAACATGTATGGCTACCACAAATATCACAAACATTTACTAGACAACACAATCAGAAAGAAAGAAAGAAAGAAAGAAAGAAAGAAAGAAAGAAAGAAAAAGAAAAACATCGTAAGTGATGAACATGTTTAATAACATTCAGCTTAGCTAGCTTCACAGAGGTATTGGCCTGCTATTGGGGCAGAATATTTAAAGTCTGTTGTCTAATGTTCTCTAGATCATGTTTAAAAGGGCAAACACAGTGTTTCCACAGTGACTTCTTTTTCTAAACTTCTAATCCTAACCAGGTGCCTACTGCCCTGTTCCTGTGATTGACTCATTCTTTCCTTAGTTAAATTTAGATAGTTTGATAATAGACAATCCTGGAAGCAGTTTTTGTAAGGAGAACATTTCCTTGTCTCTGATCTGGCCTGTTATGTGAACTAATATGTTTTAACAGTAAGTGCATATCTTATTATTTTATTTTCCTTTACTCAATATAAATGTTGTCTTATTCAAATAGGCTAATTTCCCAGATGATAATATATTTTTACCCTGTGCTACATGCTGTTTTCCGTGTGGGCCACCTTTCTTTAGAATCTTCTAGAAGAAGAAGAGAAATTCAAATAGTCAAACCTGTCCAGTATTTGGTTAGGAAAGTATTCGAAGCTCTTGATTTAGTGAAGTTTGAAGGTTGTCTTAAATTCCATTTATCCATGCTCTCTTTGCTGCCCCATTATATGGATGAATGTGACCTGAGGGTGGACAGTAAGTACTCGGTGACTGACTGAAGCACAAATGTTAGCTGCCACAAAATAAAGTTGCCTACTAAGAGGCAACAGGGTCAAAGCTTTCACCCTAAATGAAATATTTTTGACAGTTTCACTTTTAAAATAAGTTAATAATTTTAACAGGAACTACAGTAGTATTGTTGGCTTTTTCACAGTATGTACAGTATTATTGAAATATGTAAATGTAAGAAGTCTATTTTAATAAGTTCTTTTTAAAGGTATGAATGTGCCCTTTTGATGGGAAGAATAAAAATAAAAGATAATTAGTTTGACTGCTATGAAAGCACTCACATTTCTACCTTGGGCTATAGTGAAACATTCTGCCTGAGTTACACAGCTTGATTTATCCATGAAAATTGCATTTATAGTACTCCTAGAGCACAGAGGTATAGAAACTAATGTCATGACCTTAAATAAGAATTCTAAATCTAATAAGAGCCTCTTTTAATGTAAGGATGTGATTTAGAAGTTGCATTTTAATAGCACTTATTAAACCTAATATATAAGAAAATTTGTACTTGGACTATGTTGTTGAAGCTCTTGAAAATAGGTAGAGAGCTTTGACTTCTAAATCAGAATATTAACATGAAAAAACATCTTAGTTTCTTGATCTCCCTAGATTCTTACCCCACTGTACAGTCTGTGTCTATGGCTTAAGCTTCATGTATGGATGGATATGAAACCAGTCAAAACTGGGACAACAAAGCATCATACTAGATTTGTGGTTAATTCTGCTCTGGCCATGATAGCTGAGTTGCTTATTCCCAGGATTCTGTTCTATCTATCAGTGTCTTCTGATTAAGGGCCTACCTTGTTGTACTCTGGCATCACTAGTTCCATTTATATTTTCCAGTTCTTTAGCAGCTTAGTTGCTGTCATGACACATCAAATCTCCAAGTGATTGGGTTCCTGCCCACACATTTTTGTCCCTTCTCCTACTTGATGCTTCTGAATATCCACTGTCCTGTTCTAATCTTTGCTTAGACAGACAGCCTGACTCTAGGATTCATTTCAGCAGCTTGCTTTCAGTACTCAGTTGGGAGTTGTAATTTAATCTGGACCCTGTAATTTTTAAGAGAGTCTCAATCATAAGAAAAAAAAAAACCAAAAACCTGTCTTTTAAAATAGAAGGTAATTTCAAAAATTTGAGGTTTGCATATATCTTTAGGGTGACTGTTTGTTTTAGTAAACAAACAAAATTATACCTCCTGCAATAAGACAAATACACAAAGAACACACAATGTTTGTGATCCTTTAAGTTATATAAGTGAAAATTAAATATCCTTAATCAAAACCAGTATTTGAAGCTGGAAATGTTGAATCAGTGAAGCTACTTTGTGTGTTTATAGGGACATGAGCTGGTTATAGTCTTATTAGTTTCACCTTTAAAGATCATTCCTCCTAAAAATATTTATTTTAAAAGTGTGGGTTTAAAGTATTACATGACTTCATTAGTTCCATTTGCTCTTGAGAAGGTAAGATGCATTATTTTTACTATATTGCTCACAGTGGTTTGGGGATAGAAACTGCGAGGATGAGGGAAAGTCTAGTTCCACCCCTCTCTCTAACTTTGAATGAAAGGAGGAATTGAGGAGGAGTTCCAAGGCACTCTGTCATCTTAACATAAACTATACTATCAATTCCCTAGATTTAGACTGAATAGGAAAAAATGCTTTGGTATTGGGTTATTAAACTCTGTACACTTCAGCTGTCCATGTGGAACCATAAAGAAAGATTAATCTCTTTGAAGGGAGAATCTGCTTTTCCCTTAATAAAATGGCTATTTGTAATGTCAGTCCTCCTGGGAACAATTGCTCCCAAGACCGTGTTGCAGGATTGGGGAAGGGTTTGTAAAGGAGAGAAGCTAACATGGTCAGGAGGTAGTTGAACCTGTGATCACCATTGTGGGAGACTTGTGCCCCACAGTGGTGATAGGTTATGGAAGCAATATAATAGGACCCAGACCAGAATAGGAGAGATTTTGAGGTTATATAATTATGGGGAACATTTGCTGGTAGAGAAAGTAGTGGTGGAACTAAAATTCTGGAAATCAAGACTGAGAGGTCTGAGTCAGTATATTTTGAGTACTTAGTGAAAATATGACATTTGGAATCACAGCAACTTTAAATCAATCTTTTTCTGGACTGATGACCTTGTTTTAGTCTTACTTCCAGACCTTACCTCAAGGTCAGAGTCCTTCTAAGGCTTATTTATGAGCTATTACTTATAATTAATGAAAGGAAATTTATTATTTTTATTCCAGCTACTAAGTGAGGTGGCAGAATTTTTAAAAAATTTTATTATCTAGTGGCGTTTAAGGAAATTCTTTACTATTTGAGTTCATTTTCAAATTTGGTTCTACCCAAGAACATGCTGAAATGCTACTCTTGTGAAGTCTTCTGTAACTCCTCCCAGGGAAAATTAATTTTATCTTTTGATGGTCATGGTTTTCTTTGGTACCTTTTTAAATTTTTTTTTTAATGTTTATAGGTATTTAAGAGACAGAGAGAGAGTGGAAGCAGGGATGGAGGGGCAGAGAGACAGGGTTACACAGAATTTGAAGCAGGCTCCAGGCTCTGAGCTGCCAGCACAGATGGAGCTCAAACCCACAGATCGTGAGGTCATGACCTATGCCAAAGTTGGATGCTTCAACCAACTGAGTCACCCAGGTGCCCCATCTTTGGTACCTTTTTTAAACTTAATTTTTATGAGGGTTCATATTCCTGTTACTTTTGTGCATATCCTATATGTCCTGTGGGACTCTACCCTTCTTAAGAGCAGGTATAATTTCATTTATTTACCCAGCAAGTATTAATTACTTATTATGTTCTTGATCTCCTTCCCCAAACACTTAACACAAGACAGAACACACATACAGTAGGTGCTAAATAAATGTTGGTAAAAAGCTAACAAAAGATAATATTTTCATTTTCTCATGCTCCTTGGAATAACTTTCCTCACTACGTCCTTAATGGTCAGAATGGAAGACTGACATGAGGGGTCTCTGTGTGTATTTTTGGTAATTAAAAAAAAACTCCCACACCATAAAAATATCATTTGGATAGGTCTTATTTCTAAATAAATGGTGAGATATTTGCTAATGTGGGGTAAAACTTTTTTATTTTCTCCCATAGAAGAAATACATGCTGTCATTGTAATGCAGTCAGCCACCAACACTGCAAAGGAGATGGAAGAAACAAAGAATATGGCAACAAAATAGGATTTTTAAAAACTGTGTAGACTTGTCACAAATTTTGATTTCCTACATTTAACTGAAGTTTTATCTATGCTTTCTATGATTCTAATTTCTTCTGCAAAGTACAAATTGAGCAACTTATGGGTTGAAGTAAAAATCTTGGCCAGTGATATATTTAGAATATGTTTCTCTTTTTCTAGGTTGTGAATCCCTTGAAGATAGGGATTATTGTGTTTTTTCCATTTTGGAGTTACAACATTTCTATAATCTCTGGTAAGTAGTAAATGCTTAATGTTCACTGAATGAAGTAATTAATTTTATATTTCCTTATTGACCTCTTCACTCCAAGATTTGTTATCTCTGTCAATATGAGGTATTTTATTGCTTACTGTATTTAAAAAAATTCTCCTCTAGAATAAATTAAGAATAAACAACATGGGTTTTTTTTTCATTTTATTTATTTATGTTTTTCATCATGATAAGTGTACTCTTTAATCCCCATTTCCTATTTTCTCCCATTCCCCCATCTATCTCCCCTCTGGTAACCGTCAGTGTGTTCTCTATTGTTATGATTCTGTTTCTTGCTCTCTCTCTTTTTCTCTCTTTCCTTTGTTCATTTGTTTTGTTTCTTAAATTCCACATATGAGTGCAATCATACAGTATTTATCTAAACTGATTGACTTATTTTGCTTAGCATTATACTCTGAGTCCATCCATGTTGTTATAAATGGCAAGATTTAATTCTTTTTTTATTATGAATGTATATACTTGCGTATATATGTATATATGTGTGTGTGTGTGTGTGTGTGTGTGTGTGTGTGTAATATGTATATATACATGATGGACACTTGAGATGCCTCCATAGTTTGGCTATTGTAAATAATGCTGCAATAAACATAGAGGTGCATGTATGCCTTTAAATTAATATTTTTGTATTTTTTTGATAAATACCCAGTATTGCAAATACTGTATCAAAGGGTACTTTGTACAGTACAAAGGGTTCTATTTGTAATTTTCCATACTGTTTTCCACAGTGGCTGTACCAATGTGCATTCCCACCAACAGTGCCAGAGTGTTCCTTTTTCTTCACATTCTCATCAACATCTTTGGTTTACTGTGTTTTTTATTTTAGCCATTCTAACAGGTGTGAAATAATATCTCATTGTAGTTTTGATTTGCATTTCCCTGAGGATGAGTGATGTTGAGCATCTTTTCATGTGTCTGTTGGCCATCTGGACATTGGAGAAATGTCTGATACTGTCTTCTGCTCATTTTTAAATTGGATTATTTGTTTTTTGGGTATTGAGTTATATCCGTTCTTTATGTATTTTGGATACTAATTCTTTAACGGATATGCCATTGGTAAATATCTTCTCCCTTCAGTAAGTTGCCTTTTAGTTTTGTTAATTTTGTTTCCTTCACTATGCAGAAACTTTTTATTTTGATGTAATTCCAATAGTCTATTTTGCTTTTATTTCCCTTGCCTCAGCAGACCTATTTAGAAAAATGTTGCTAAGCCTGATGTCACAAAGATAACTGCCTGTGCTCTCTTATAGGATTTTTATGGTTTCAGGTCTCACACTTAGGTCTGCACTCCATTTTGAGTTTATTTTTGCATATGGTAAATGAAAGTGGTCCAGTTTCATTGTTTTGCATGTAGCTGTTCAGTTTTCCCAATACCATTTGTTGAAGAGAGTGTCTTTTTCCTATTGTATATTCATTCCTCCTTTGCTGAAAAATAATTGACCATATAATTTTGGGTTTATTTCTGGGTTTTCCATTCTGTTCTGCTGATCCTATGTGTCTGTTTTTATGCTAGTACCATACTGTTTTAATACCATCACTTTGTAACATAACTTGAAATCTTGAATTGTGATACCTTTAGTTTTATTTTTCTTTTTCAAGATTGCTTTGGCCATTCTAGGCATTTTGTGGTTCTATATAAACTTTAGGATTTTTTGCTCTATTTCTGTGAAAATGCTATTGATATTTTGATAGACATTGTATTAAATGTGTAGATTGTTTTGGGTAGTATAGATATTTTAACAATATTTTTCTTCTGATCCATGAGCATGGAATGTGTTTCCAGTGTTATTGTTCCAATATTATTTACTTGAAAAATGAGCCCAAGCTTCATGTACTATGAGATTAGGCATACATGAGCTTTTAATCATTATTTATGTTTAGAACAAATATATTTAGAGGGGGTTCACAGTAAAACCTTCAATCACTGGAATTTCCACTGTGTGGGAAAATACTGAGTGATTGAAAAATATTTTAAAGAATAAAAGTATTATATTTCCTCTGAAAACTGCCTAAAATGATATCAATGAAAAATGTCAGCTTAAATTATTTAGATGAGATATCTAGTGGGGACAGATACATGGTAAAAAAAATACTCTGCAATTAGAAGAATGAAACATTGTAAAAGCAGAGAGCCTACAATACAAGTAGTCTCTTTTGTGTCTTAGATGACAACATAAAGCTTCCTGATTCAATAGACAAGACCCATAGTTCAGTTTCCATCTTCTCTTGTGATGTTGTGTCTGGTTGAATAGATAAAAGCTCAGCTCTGAGATAAAACACTTTCATAGACCTGGAATCCCTAATCCCATTTAAAGGGTAGGAAGACAAAGGAACAATATTAGCATATTAAAGAATTATAAGGGCTTTTTTTTTTTTTTTTTTTTTGGTTCTCTTTCTGTGTTTAGTATTAACCGGGGAAAAAAAGTGATGTACAGGAACTGGCTCTTATTGGCTGTGAGAGCCATTGTGCATATCTTCACCACCTTGTGTTTAATGTGATTTGAAATTGGCCTTGGTAGGGGCATTTAAATGACAAAAAAGGCAATTGCTACATGTCGACATTTTTTTTTTTTTCCAGAGCTAGTTTATTATTGCTACTGCAAAAGATTTAGAAAGTTGATCAGAAATTTTAAATTAAAAGCAATTATTCATCATACCTTTTACCAATTTTCTGAACTCATCCTCTTCTCTCTGTCCTGGTTTCATCTGCCTGCTATATAAAATGCACCCATCTCAGTTTAAGGTACAGGCAAACCATGTATTGGCCCCTGTGTAGTTCCTTAGTGATTTAGCCATATTTACAAACAGTCCATGTTTTCTTGCCTCTATGACCTTTTGCATATGGTGGTCTTTCTGTTCAGAAAACTTTCGCCTGTGCTTGTTTCTCACCAAATCCTACCCATTCCTTAAAACTCAGCAACAGTGTATATCATTCCTTACAGAAACCTTTTCTTGACCTCTTTCACCCCTACCATGATCTGAATTAAGCATTCTTCTTTGTAATCCCATTATAAGCTCTGATTACCCTTATTATGCCATATTTATGAAATATAGTCTGCATTTGTTTTCTATTGCTGCTATAATAAATGACTTCAAATTTAGTGTCTTAAAATAACACTTAAATTTATTCTTACAGTTCTGGAGGTCATAAGTTTGAAATGGGCCACAGTGGGCTGAAGTTAAGGTGTTGATGGGACTGTATTCCTTTCTCAAGTCTGCAGGAGACAATTTGTTTCCTTGCCTTATCCAGTTTGTAGAGGCTGCTTTTATCTGTGACTCAATGGATGTCTTTTATAGTCAAAGCCAACAATGGCTGGCCAGTCTTTCTCACTTATTACTCTGACACTGACTCTTCCACCTCTGTCTTCCAGATTTAAGGATTCTTGTGGTTACATTTAGCCCATCTTGGTAATTCAGGAAAATGTCCCTATTTTAGAATAAGCTGATTAGCAAATTTAATTACATCTGTCATCTCAATTTTCTTTTGTAATGTAACATAATATATTCATAATTTCAGGAGATTAGAATGTGGACCTTCTTGGGAGGCCATTTTTCTGCTTACCACAGAGTCATAAATATTATTTAACTTGCATGTATATAGCTACAGTTTCCAGCATTGCATAAGGGCTCAATACATAATTTTTCAATAAATTCATATTTACAAAACCATCAATTTTTATAGAATCATGCAAGTTTAAAATTAGAACAACTCTAATGCTTTGCTCTTTTATATTTCTTGAGCTGTGATAAGGACTTAAGAAGTTAATTGGCTATGTATTCTTGTATATGTTTTAGTCTGTGCTCTTATAATACTTCCATTTTTATTCTGCTACATAACAAGTAATTGAACACATCACAATGATGACAACATATTTAGAAGTGCTCAATTTTAGTAAAAATCCACTGGACAGACTTCCTAAACCCCTGGTTAAATATTCTCATGAACTGCAAGTACTTTTGAATATTTCACCACCATTTTGTACAGTTTTTCAACATTCATCAAAAACATCATTTTCTGAACAGAAATCTGACCTCCTTTGTGCCTAGCATAAACAGTAATCTGCATTTGATTTTTATCAATTGATAAGAATTTAACAAATATTTGATTTTGATGAATATCAAAAAGTATGCCCTGTTTAAAGTCACAGGAAAAAATTCTATCTATAAGCCTCTACCTTTTAAATAGATAATGAAAAACTTTATGTTTTTTTTTTCCATAATGAGATATGGGTTGGCAATTTAATTTGGGCTAATATCCCCAAGGTAGTCAGAAGGTTATTTCAAAATAAAGAAAATTTAAAGAAATATCTTACCCAATAGTCCAATGACAATATATACTCTCTGTCTTGTCCAAATGAGAAAGGTAATATTCTCATCTTTAAATGTATTTTTACTCAACAAAACTTGGTGCTTAACCCCATAGTTCTTTATAACTACTGTGATTTTGTGGAATGCTATATTGGAGAAGCTGATTGTAGTGTGAATTAATGTAATTTAAAATTAATGCAATTTAAAATCAGAATTTTAGTATTTAAAAAGACTTTTTACACAGTGTTTTAAAATTATATTATGCAATACCAGTGTATCGATTTCAATAATGCCCATGGTATGGTTCTGGAAAGGCAAATTAAGAGAGGACATAAAAATTCAAAGGAACTTAATGCTGTTTACAAAGACATGGGGTTCTTAAATTGGAAAAATCAGCCAATTATATTAACAAAGCTAGATAAATAGTCAGCCACCAAATAATTTCTGGGCTTTTTCATATCTAGTTCAAAGTAATTTATCATATTGGACTTCCCTTCCCCCTTCCTTTAGGTATTAGGATCTGTGAAAAGTTGTCTCTTTCTACTTGTGAGATAGGATTTTTTTGGAAACAATCTTTTTTGTTTGTCTCTTGAGGTTATTGTCATTAAATTGTCTTATTAAACACAAAATATGCAAAGTACTGTGCTGCATTATGTAAAGAACATTCAGCAGACATGGTCCAGCACTCTCATTTCTATAATCTTCACAGTTGTGCTACAGAGTTTCTGATTGTATAATTTTGTCCTTTATTTCTTTGGTTTTCATGCCTGTGAAATTGCTGATGCAATTACAGATCATGGCCAAAATTGTAGACTTGATCATAGACAGCATAATGAACCAGGGAATTATGAGTGTGAAACTCAGGGAAAGTTGTTGAACTCTGAGCTTCAATTTAATAAAAGATAATATATATATTTCAAGAAATATATCTCTCTATAAAATATATTATAATAATTTTATATTACAATATATAACAATATATCAATAGGACAATATTAATAAATAATACAGTATCTAAAATATATATAACATATAATTACTGTATAATAAATGCCACATGTCATATATAATATATATATCATATTAATTAACTATATATATATATATAAATTTTCTTTTAGAATTAAATGAAATTAAGTTAAATACCTAGTACAGTTCTAGCACCTGCTATAATCGAAACATATCAAACTTTACTCTCTGGAATGACTGAATCATACAACAGAGGTACTTTTTGAAGCCCCAAAGCACAGGGGGGTCCCTGAGGAAAAGTCAAGTGTTAAAGGAACAATCCTAAAAGGCAAGACTGCATATGGATATTCAGTAATGTTTTTACTATTTTACTCAAAGTTGGGAAGAGAATGCCCTGAAGGCAAAGGTTAATGGTAATGGCATAAACAGAAATCCACAAATATTTTATCCCATTATGTTTTACAAAAAGAAAATTTGGGATAATTAATGACTTACCCACCATCAATCATTCCAGAGGATAATAAATATTTTTTGTCTGATTGTA
The DNA here is from genome assembly GCF_014898765.1 of Herpailurus yagouaroundi. Taxonomy (NCBI): domain Eukaryota; kingdom Metazoa; phylum Chordata; class Mammalia; order Carnivora; family Felidae; genus Herpailurus; species Herpailurus yagouaroundi. The sequence goes on from NW_024412413.1 coordinate 32,279,163, forward strand.
ATTCTTAAGCATGATTAAGGATGATGATTTTATAAAATTCATTTTTCTTTTGGAATTAATTATCCCTTTGTGGCCTTAATTTTAACTGTAAAATAAATAGTTTATTTCTGTGATAGCTTTCTCTTTAATAGAAAGGGGACATGTGGTCAATTCCTGATTGATTTTATAGAACTGGTCCCAGATAACTTCGTTTTTATAGCTCAATTAAATCTTTGGGTGAATGCCAAATCATGCATAGCTACAAGTTGAAGCTAAAGTTCTAGGTAGAATTCATGTGTCCCATTTTTCAAGACACAGCGAGGGAGGGTATGTATCAATAATCTGAATAATAGCTTCTATTTATTGAGGACCTACTATGAGCAAGAAAGTGCACTTGATGGCTTATTTCTATGATCTCACTTAATATTCACAGTAGGGCTACTAAAATGCTTCATGTTATACTTTGAGAACAGACAAAGAAATAGTCTCAGGAAGGTTTAAGTGGCTTTTTCAAAGAAGTCACATTACCAGAAAATGTTGGTGTTGAGGTCCATCTATCTGGTGCATCTATCTGATTCCAAGTGGAGGCTGTTCCACTGCTTTTTACTGCCTATTTTAGCCTCAGGCACTCCATTATGGGGGGGGGGTATATTGTCGAGTAGTTAGGCTGGAACTATATTTCCCAGAATTTCCTTCTCTGCATTGTTCTGAGTTAGGGTTAACCACAAGAGAAGTTGCACACAATTTGGAAGACAGAGGCAAAGCAACAGCCACTGTGCTCTAAATGTCAGCATTGAACTCCAGGCATCACCAAAGCTCACCTGGCTGTGCTGATATGCTGGTTTACCTTGTTGTGGAACAGCCACCAGATCCTCAGCTCCTTTATCTTCTGTGAGTCCTGGGCCAGTAAGGAACCAGTTCTAAGGTGAAGGCACCAGCTTCTCCTGCATGTCACTCACTCAGATCTACATAGTTGTAGGACCTGTTTGCCCTGATAGGTTTCAGTTTTTCTTGAGGGTGCCGGATTTTTCTGGCTTTCCCATGTCAGCTTTTCTTCCTTTCTTGTGGCTTTGCTTCCCTATAGTAACTTTAGGACCACTCTCAAACTGGAAAGAAACAACCTTCTGTAGAGTTCTCAATCAGCACCCACAAATTGGGCAACACTTAATCTTTAAAATAAATCACTTATTGTATATTACACCCTAATGCTCCTGCCCCCCTGATAAAACCATGACTGCAAACCTATAAAATATGTCTTACAGTGGTGCTCATAGATAATTTCTGCAATATTGTGATGGTGTTGTATCTTTTGAAGCAAACTATAACCTATCTCTGTTAAATTACAAGTTAAACAAAATCATTTTTTCCCTTGCTTAAAAGTGAGTGATTTAAAAAGCTAAGATAATCTCTCTAAAGCTTTTCTATTGAACAACTACATCAAACGTATTAGAGTCTCAGTATGATTTACATGCTAAAATTTACAATCATGAGGCCAAAATACCGGCTTGTATTACTTACTGGCTCTTGACTATAAATTTCACCTAAGTCATCCAAACAAATTTGCATCGGATCAATCCTAATCTTTGCTATTGAGTGTTCTGTGCTTTGTATTAATTAACATGATTGGCTTGTAATTACTTCATTATTTATGCCTGTACTCAGTTTCTGCATTACTAACAATTATGTTGTCTTTAATACTACAAGAAAAGTATTACATCTAGATCTAAATTGACTTTAAAGTATTTAGAATTTATGTACTACATCAATAGGTCTTCCTTTTTTCCCTTCAGATTACACAGAAGCAGCTTAATTTAGTATTTAATTCAAGATTTTTCGATCATGCAAGCTGTGGACCTGTGTAATGTCCATTATAGACCTGATCAGAACTTCCTGCTATCTAAAATGAAGTAAGAAATGCATCTAATATGTTCTTCCATTTCCCCTATTTTTACCCTTTGTTTATATTTTGTGACTCTCCACATTTATGAAGAAACTGAGAAATGTAATCTGGACAACAGAGGCCCATTAATCTGGTAATAATAAGAACTAGTAAAGGAGTCAGAAATATAACAGCTTCATTTGTGTCCTATTTGATGTTTAAAACCCTTCTCTATGCATTAACTTAATATTCATAAGAAATGTGTGGGATAAACAAATCTTATCAGCCTTATTTCAAAGATGAGGAAATTAAGACTCAGTGATGTTAATGCTAAAATCACAGTTCAAAGAAGTAATTGAGCCATCAATTATTGACTGTGTTATTTATTTGTTTGTTTAATGTAAAGCAAGTAGTATAAATAGTGGAAAGGCTATATATTATAGGTTTTATGATTCTTTCTGAATCAAAGATATGTGATCTTAACTAAAGTCCTGTGACTTTGACTAAGTTAATTTTCCTGATCTATTTTTTTTCTGATTTATAAATGAGAGTCACAGAAATTTATTATGAAAACTCTCCCAATATGTTTTATTGTATGGAATACTTGCTTATCAGATTTGTGAATGATTAAAATATTATTATTGGTCTTTTAATGAATATTTGTTTTATCTTTGAGTATTTAATCCTAAAATCTTTGAATCCCTATGCAATTATATTATTTTTTTAAGTTTATTTTTTATTTTGAGAGAGAGAGAGGGAGAGAGAGAGTGGGGAAAGGGGAGAGAAAGAGTGAGAGGGAGGATCCCAAACAGGTTCCACACTGTCAGCGTAGAGTCCGATGTAGGGCTCAAACCCAGGAACCATGAGATCATGACATGAACTGAAATCAAATGTCAGATGCTTAACCAATCAGGGGCACACAGGTGCCCCTTATATTACTTTTTAAGATTATTTTTATCCATAAGAGTATGTATCTAATATTATAGCATAATAGTTATCAAATTTTAGCATATGTTACAATCACTTGTTAAAACACAAATTGTTGCAACATCGGACTTTGTGAATCAGTAGATCTGGAGTAGGCTCCAAGAATTTGTAATTTTAGTAAGTTCTGAGTTGATACTACTACTGCTGGCTCAAGGGCCACACATTGAGAACCTTTGTTATTGGTGAAAATATCAAAGAAAATAGAATATGATGAATAGAACCTTATTCTCCCCAAACAAACAAGCAACAAACAAAAAAACCAAAATACATGCCAAGAAAACACTTGACTGAAAATGCATTTTTAAATTTTTTTTTGTTTAAAAATTTTTTTTATTTTTCTATTTTTAATTTTATTTTGTATTTTTTTAGAAAATTTACATCCAGATTAGTAAGCATATAGTGCAACAATGATTTCAGGAGTAGATTACTTAGTGCCCCTTACCCATTTAGCCCTCCCACAACCCCTCCAGTAACCCTCTGTTTGTTCTCCATATTTATGAGTCTCTTCTGTTTTGTCCCCCTCCCTGTTTTTATATTATTTTTGTTTCCCTTCCCTTAGGTTCATCTGTTTTCTCTATTAAAGTCCTCATATGAGTGAAGGCATATGATTTTTGTCTTTCTCTGATTGACTAATTTCACTTAGCATAATACCTTCCAGTTCCATCCACATTAAAATGGCAAGATTTCATTCTTTTTGATTGCCAAGTAATACTCCATTGTGTGTGTATATATATGTATATGTATATATGTATATATATACACATACATATATATGTATGTATATATATGTATATGTATGTATATGTATGTGTATATACATATATATACCACATCTTCTTTATCCATTCATCCATCAATGGACATTTGGGCTCTTTCCATACTTTGACTATTGTTGATAGTGCTGCTCTAAACATTGGGGTGCATGTGCCCCTTCGAAACACTACACCTGTATCCCATGGATAAATACCTAGTAGTGCAATTGCTGGGTCATAAGGTAGTTCTGTTTTTTTATTTTTTGAGGAACCTCCATACTGTTTTCCAGAGTGGCTGCACCAGTTTGCATTCCCACTAGCAGTGAAATACAGATCCTCTCTCTCCACATCCTCGCCAACATCTGTTGTTGCCTGAGTTGTTAATGTTAGCCCTTCTGACAAGTGTGAGTTGGTATCTCATTGTGGTTTTGATTTGTATTTCCCTGATGATGAGTGATGTTGAGATTTTTTTCATGTGTTGGTTAGCCATTTGGATGTCTTCTTTGGAGAAGTGTCTATTCATTTGTTTTGCCAATTTCTTCACTGGATTATTTGTTTTTTGGGTGTTGAGTTTGATAATTTCTTTTTTTTTTTGAGATAAAAATTTTTTATTCTTATCATTATTTTCTATCCCTTAACATTTTTTTTAATACACGAAATTTATTGTCAAATTGGTTTCCTTACAACACCAAGTGCTCATCCCAAAAGATGCCCTCTTCAATGCCCATCACCTACCCTTCCCTCGCTCCCCCCCCCCCATCAACATTCAGTTTGTTCTCAGTTTTTAAGAGTCTCTTATGCTTTGGCTCTCTCCCACTCTAACCTCATTTTTTTTTTTTCGTTCCCCTCCACTATGGGTTTCTGTTAAATTTCTCAGGATCCACATAAGAATGAAAACATATGGTATCTGTCTTTCTCTGTATGGCTTATTTCACTTAGCATCACAGTCTCCAGTTCCATCCACGTTACTACAAAGGGCCAGATTTCATTCTTTCTCATTGCCATGTAGTACTCCATTGTGTATATAAACCACAATTTCTTTATCCATTCATCAGTTGATGGACATTTAGGCTTTTTCTGATGCAAGTGCCCCTATGCATCAGTACTCCTGTATCCCTGGCATACAGGAATGGGTAAATTCCTAGTAGTGCTACTGCTGGGCCATAGGGTAGGTCTATTTTTAATTTTTTGAGGAACCTCCACACTGTTTTCCAGAGTGGCTGCACCAATTTGCATTCCCACCAACAGTGCAAGAGGGTTCCCGTTTCTCCACATCCTCACCAGCATCTATAGTCTCCTATTTGTTCGTTTTGGCCACTCTGACTGGCGTGAGGTGATACCTGAGTGTGGTTTTGATTTGTATTTCCCTGATAAGGAGCGACGCTGAACATCTTTTCATGTGCCTGTTGGCCATCCGGATGTCTTCTTTAGAGAAGTGTCTATTCATGTTTTCTGCCCATTTCTTCACTGGGTTATTTGCTTTTCGTGTGTGGAGTTTGGTGAGCTCTTTATAGATTTTGCATGCTAGCCCCTTGTCTTATATGTCATTTGCAAATATCTTTTCCCATTCCACTGGTTGCCTTTTAGTTTTGTTGATTGTTTCCTTTGCTGTGCAGAAGCTTTTTATCTTCATGAGGTCCCAATAGTTCATTTTTGCTTTTAATTCCCTTGCCTTTGGGGATGTGTCAAGTAAGAAATTGCTGCGGCTGAGGTCAGAGAGGTCCTTTCCTGCTTTCTCCTCTAGGGTTTTGATGGTTTCCTATCTCACATTCAGGCCCTTTATCCATTTTGAGTTTATTTTAGTGAATGGTGTGAGAAAGTGGTCTAGTTTCAATGTTCTGCATGTTGCTGTCCAGTTCTCCCAGCACCATTTGTTAAAGAGACTGTCTTTTTTCCATTGGATGTTCTTTCCTGCTTTGTCAAAGATGAGTTGGCCATACGTTTGTGGGTCTAGTTCTGGGGTTTCTATTCTATTCCATTGGTCTATGTGTCTGTTTTTGTGCCAATACCATGCTGTCTTGATGATTACAGTTTTCTAGTAGAGGCTAAAGTCTGGGATTGTGATGCCTCCTGCTTTGGTCTTCTTCAAAATTACTTTGGCTATTCGGGGCCTTTTGTGGTTCCATATGAATTTTAGGATTGCTTGTTCTAGCTTCGAGAAGAATGCTCGTAAAATTTTGATTGGGATTGTATTGAATGTGTAGATAGCTTTGGGTAGTATTGACATTTTAACAATATTTATTCTTCCAATCCATGATCACAGAATGTTTTTCCATTTCTTTATATCGTCTTCAGTTTTCTTCATAAGCTTTCCATAGTTTTCAGCATACAGATTTTGTACATCTTTGGTTAGATTAATTCCTAGGTATTTTATGCTTCTTGGTGCAATTGTGAATGGGATAAGTTTCTTTATTTGTCTTTCTGTTGCTTCATTATTAGTTTATAAGAATGTAACTGATTTCTGTACATTGATTTTGGATTCTGTGACTTTGCTGAATTCATAGATCAGTTCTAGCAGACTTTTGGTGTAGTCTATCGGGTTCTCCATGTATTTTATCATGTCATCTGCAAAAAGTGAAAGCTTGACTTCATCTTTGCCAATTTTGATGCCTTTGATTTCCTTTTGTTGTCTAATTGTTGAACACTTCCAACACTATGTTAAACAACAGTGGTGAGAGTGGACATCCCTGTCGTGTTCCTGATCTTAGGGGGAAAGCTCTCAGTTTTTCCCCATTGAGGGTCATACTAGCTGTGGGCTTTTCATAAATGGCTTTTGTGATGTTTAAGTATGTTCCTTCTATCCCGACTTTCTCAAGGGTTTTTATTCAGGAAGGATGCTGAATTTGTCAAATGCTTTTTCTGCATCGATTGACAGGATCGTATGGTTCTTATCTTTTCTTTAATTAATGTGATGTATCACATTGATTGATTTGCGAATGTTGAACCAGCCCTGCATCCCAGGAATGAATCCCACTTGATCATGGTGAATAATTCTTTTTATAAGCTGTTGAATTCGATTTGCTAGTATCTTATTGAGAATTTTTGCATCCATATTCATCAGGGATATTGGCCTGTGGTTCTCTTTTTACTGGGCTCTGTTTGGTTTAGGAATTAAAGTAATACTGGCTTCATAGAATGAGTTTGGAAGTTTTCCTTCCCTTTCTATTTTTTGGAACAGCGTGAGAAGGATAGGTATTATCTCTGCTTTAACCGTCTGGTAGAATTCCCCTGGGAAGCCATCTGGTCCTGGACTCTTATTTGTTGGGAGATTTTTGACAACTGATTCAATTTCTTCGCTGGTTATGGGTCTGTTCAAGCTTTTCTCTTTCCTCCTGATTGAGTTTTGGAAGTGTGTGGGTGTTCAGGAATTTGTCCATTTCTTCCAGGTTGTCCAGTTTGTTGGCATATAATTTTTTATAGTATTCCCTGATAATTGCTTGTAACTCTGAAGGATTGGTTGTAATAATTCCATTTTCATTCATGATTTTATCTATTTGGGTCATCTCCCTTTTCTTTTTGAGAAGCCTGGCTAGAGGTTTATCAATTTTGGTTATTTTTTCAAACAACCAACTCTTGGTTTCGTTGATCTGCTCTGCAGTTTTTTTTTAGATTCTATATTGTTTATTTCTGCTCTGATCTTTATTATTTCTCTTCTTCTGCTGGGTTTAGGCTGTCTTTGCTCTTCTGCTTCTATTTCCTTTAGGTGTGCTGTTAGATTTTGTATTTGGGATTTTTCTTGTTTCTGGAGATAGGCCTGGATTGCAATGTATTTTCCTCTCAGGACTGCCTTTGCCGCACCCCAAAGTGTTTGGATTGTTGTATTTTCATTTTCGTTTGTTTCCATATATTTTTTAATTTCTTCTCTAATTGCCTGGTTGACCCATTCATTCTTTAGTAGGGTGTTCTTTAACCTCCACGCTTTTGGAGGTTTTTCCAGACTTTTTCCTGTGGTGGATTTCAAGCTTTATAGCATTGTGGTCTAAAGTATGCATGGTATGATCTCAATTCTTGTATACTTACGAAGGGCTGTTTTGTGACCCAGTATGTGATCTATCTTGGAGAATGTTCCATGTGCACTCGAGAAGAAATTATATTCTGTAGCTTTGGGATGCAGAGTTCTAAATATATCTGTCAAGTCCATCTGATCCAATGTCTCATTCAGGGCCCTTGTTTCTTTATTGACCGTGTGTCTAGATGATATGTCCATTGTTGTGAGTGGGGTATTAAAGTCCCCTGCAATTACGACATTCTTGTCAATAAGGTTGCTTATGTTTGTGAATAATTGTTTTATATATTTGCGGGCTCCCGTATTCGGCACATAGACATTTATAATTGTTAGTTCTTCTTGATGGATAGACCCTGTAATTATTATATAATGCCCTTCTTTATCTCTTGTTACAGCCTTAATTTAAAGTCTAGTGTGTCTGATATAAGTATGGCTACTTCAGCTTTCTTTTGACTTCAAGTAGCATGACAGTTCTCCATCCCCTTACTTTCAATCTGAAGGTGTCCTCAGGTCTAAAATGAGTCTCTTCTAGACAGCAAATAGATGGGTCTTGTTTGTTTTTTTTATCTATTCTGATACCCTATGTCTTTTGGTTGGCGCATTTAGTCCATTTACATTCAGTGTTATTATAGAAAGATATGGGTTTAGAGTCATTGTGATGTCTGTAGGTTTCATGCTTGTAGCAATGTCTCTAGTACTTTGTCTTACAGGATCCCCCTTAGGATCTCTTGTAGGGCTGGTTTAGTGATGATGAATTCCTTCAGTTTTTGTTTGTTTGTGAAGATCTTTTTCTCTCCTTCTATTCTAAATGACAGATTTGCTGGATAGAGGATTCTCGGCTGCATATTTTTTCTGTTCATCACATTGAAGATTTCCTGCCATTCCTTTCTGGCCTGCCAAGTTTCAGTAGAGAGATCCATCACGAGTCTTATTGGTCTCCCGTTATATGTTAGAGCACGTTTATCCCTAGCTGCTTTCAGGATTTTCTCTTTATCCTTGTATTTTGCCAGTTTCACTATGATATGTCATGCAGAAGATCGATTCCAGTGATGTCTGAAGGGAGTTCTCTGTGCCTCTTGGATTTCAATGCCTTTTTCCTTCCCCAGATCAGGGAAGTTCTCAGCTATTATTTCTTCAAGTATACCTTCAGCACCTTTCCCTCTTTCTTCCTCCTCTGGATACCAATTATGTGTAGATTATTTCTCTTTAGTGCATCACTTAGTTCTCTAATTTTCCCCTCATACTCATGGATTTTTTTATCTCTCTTTTTCTCAGTTTCTTCTTTTTCCATAATTTTATCTTCTAGTTCACCTATTCTCTCCTCTGCCTCTTCAATCTGAGCTGTGGTCATCTCCATTTTATTTTGCAGCTCATTAATAGCATTTTTTAGCTCCTCCTGGCTGTTCCTTAGTCCTTTGGTCTCTGTAGCAATAGATTCTCTGCTGTCCTTTATACTGTTTTCAAGCCCAGCGATTAATTTTATGACTATTATTCTAAATTTACTTTCTGTTATATTGTTTAAATCGTTTTTGATCAGTTCGTTAGCTGTCATTATTTCCTGGAGGTTTTTTGAGGGGAATTCTTCCATTTCGTCATTTTGGATAGTCCCTGGAGTGGTGTGGAACTGCAGGGCACTTCCCCTGTGCTGTCTTGAATAACTTGTGTTGGTGGGTGGGGCCGCAGTCAGGCCTGATGTCTGCCCCCAGCCCACCGCTGGGTCTACAGTCAGACTGTTGTGCACCTTCTCTTCCCCTCTCCTAGGGGTGGGATTCACTGTGGGGTGGCGTGGTCTGTCTGGACTACTTGCACACTGCCAGGCTTGTGGTGTTGGGGATCTGGCATATTAGCTGCGGTGGATCAGTAAGGTGCACAGGGGCGGGAGGGGCAGGCTCACCTCACTTTTCCTTTGGAGATCTGCTTTGGGAGGGGCCCTGCAGCACCGGGAGTGAGTCAGACCCACTGGAGGGATGGATCCACAGAAGCACAGCGTTGGGTTTGTGTGGTGCAAGCAAGTTCCCTGACGGGAACTGGTTCATTTTGGGATTTTGGCTGGGGGATGGGCGAAGGAGATGGCACTGGCGAGCACCTTTGTTCCCTGCCAAGCTGAGCTCTGTATTCCGGGGCTCAACAACTCTCCCTCCCATTGTCCTCCAGCCCTCCCGCTCTCCTAGCAGATCTGTTAACTTATAACCTTCCAGATGTTAAGTCCTGCTTGCTGTCTGAACACACTCCGTCCGGCCTCTCTTTTGCCAGCGAGACTCCAGGGGCTCTGCTTTGCCGGCGGGCCGCCCCTCCGCCCTGGTTCCCTCCCGCCAGTCCATGTAGCGTGCACCGCCTCTCCGCCCTTCCTACCCTCTTGTCTGCGCTTGGCTCTGGAGACTCCATTCTGCTAGTATTCTGGCAGTTTTCTGGGTTATTTAGGCAGGTGTAGGTGGAATCTAAGTGATCCGCAGGATGCGGTGAGCCCAGCGTCCTCCTACCCCGCCATCTTCCCAGAAGCCTCCGAAAATGCATTTTTTTAAATACACTTCTTGAAAGAACCATTTTAGATTTATGGAAATATTGAGAATATAGTATAGAGTGACCAGTATACTGCATGCTAAGTTTTATTTACATTTTATATTAATATGATACATTTTTATAAATAATTAAACAATATGATAGGTCATTATTAACTAAGGTCTATAGTTTACTTAGATTTATTTATTTTCTTAGTTTTACTTAATGCCTTTATTTGGGGGTTCTAGACTACCACATTTATTTGTTTTTGAGTACTTCCTTACTTTTTGGGGTTTTCTTTTATGTAATTTTTTGTTTTTGATTGTTTCCTTATTTTCTGGTATAAGTTACTCCAGACTCATTTTGTATTAGTTCCTTCCCTAGGCCTTGATTTAGCCACTTCTCCAAGGATCCCTGGTTACTGTTACTGGGGATGGTATTACAAACCCAGTTCTGATACTAGGTATGCTCATTGCTCCTGAGTTGTTTCTTTTACATCAGCTCATCTGACAGAGCAAAAAAATATATATGTATTTATACTAACTGTATTTATATATCTTAGCTAGGGCTGACATAACAAAAATACCATAGACCAGGTGGCTTAAAAACTGAAATTTATTTTCTCACAGTGCTAGAGGCTAGAAGTTTGAGATCAAGATGCCAGCTTGATGTCAGATTCTGGTGAAACTTTTCTTCCTACTTTGCAGATGGCCATCTTCTTGCTATGTCCTCATATGGCCTTTTCTCAATGTGTTCACATGTAGAGAGAGACAAAGACAGAAAGAGACATTTCTTTCTTCCTTAGAAGGCCACTAATACCATCACAGAGGGCACAACCTTTTGACCTAATCTAACCCTAATTTCTTCTGAAAGGCCCTATATTTAAGTAGTATCACACTGGGGGTTAGAACTCAAAATATTAACTTGGAGAAGAGGACAGTCATTTAGTCTGTGGCATTCCACATGTAGGAATGGATTCTAAGGATGTAGGATAATGGTAGATGGATTATAAAGTTGGATCAGGTTGAATTTATTGATATGAGCTCACTAAACAGATTCTGCATTTACTATTATAGCTAGGAGTTAGAAAGAATTCTAACAGTTTGGTTGAATTAGCTGAGAATTGGACCAAAAGGTGGCTCACAGTGAGTGAGTTGGAAATGTTGGACCTGGCTTGGTTTAATGCAGGTAAAGAAGTTCAAAGCTTAAATACATTGGAATGTTAGAGTAGATTTGTCATTTAAGACACACATACCCATGTTGGCAGTGTCAGAAGACATACTTTTAACCAAGACCATAATAATTAAACTTATGAGGAGAGAAGAGCCCTAGCATCTGTGAAGAGCCTGGTGATTGATCTTTTCTATAGGCCAGAGCTTGCAGTGGGAACTGTAATCACTGAATTGGGAAACCTACATACAATGGGAATAATTGGTTTCTAGGATGACAGGGCCAAGTGGCCACACTCAACCAGCAAAGACAGGATGAGCTTGGTGACTGTAATGGACAGTGTTCTGACAAAGTCAAAAGAGCAACCAGAATAGTCTGACTTGCATAGATCTGTGGTGTTGGTAGTTGATCATGGTGTTCCTGGAAGTGAAATAGATAGGAAATCTACTGAATTCTTAATTTGTATAAACACAAAAGTTCTAGGTGAAGTGAGCATAAGTCTAACATGGATCATAAAAACAGAGTCATAGCTCTTCATTCCAGACACGAGCAAATTTATAGACTCAGAACCATATGAATGAGAGGAAAGCTGTGTTCTCCTGAGAAAGCACCCTGATACACTGACAAAATTTTATAGTTAATCTTTCCTTCAGTCTTCCCAAAGGGATTTCCACTTTCTAAAAGTGGAAATAAGCACTGAATAGAACATTTGAGTCAAATATGTAATAGCAAGACATTTATTGATTGCTGGTTTGATGGAATTAGTAAATTCACTGATATGATATTGACTATGGAGGTCTTAATGAATAGGACCACAACATGGAAGTTGTACTAACCCAATGTGAGACACCATTTATTCTTTCCAGGTTTAAGACAAGGCAAAATTGAGCTATCAAATGTAAAAGTAGTTGAGAGAGCTATTCATTAATTAGATTTCTGTATTTTAAGTTTGAATCCTTGAAGGTCAAGTTTTAACATACATTGGAACACATTAACTATTTTAGTGGAGAATCCTTAACTTCTAACACCCATGAAAATTTAATATATAAGTTATAAGGGGTAGTTAATTAATTCAGGCTTTCCCTCCAGCATTCTATAAGAAACTAAATTAGTGCCCTAGGGCCATTTCCTAAGACAGTATGGAGTGCCAAGTAGCTAAACAGAAAACTACTTAGTAAATTAAAATCACATTTGTAGATAATAATGAAATCAATACCATATCTCATAATGATGAACTTAGACAACTCCTCTTTGGTGAGGAAAATCAACATCAGACAACAAAAGACTATCAATGCAGCTCTGCAACATTCTGTTGGCTAGTTGGTCTTGTTACTCTTGGTCTGAGTGTTTTCATTGGTTTGTAATCTGGAGGTCCAAACCCTCCCAATTAAGTCATTGTTTCAAACATGCATGGCAGATACTGAGCTCTGCATGTCATTGAGTGGCTAAATACAAGCTCTGCAGCACAAAGACCTTGCTGGCTTGCTTGTTACCAACTGAACTGACGACTGAGATAAAGGACTGGTAGTAATTAGTTAAACTGGAGGGCCTGACTAATAAGCTAATGCTAGAGGCACAATCTTAGCCACAGATAATTTACTTAACAAAGAGCCTGATACCCTATTAACAAATTAGGCCATATGACTCCTAAAAACAATAATGCCTATTGTCTCTTACCTGGGGAAAACCTTGGATTGTTGAGAGCTTTTAATGGGAGTTTTAATTGTACTGGTCAAGTTCCAGTGCTTTATTCTAACGATTAGAGTCTCCCAGATGGCAGTGTCACAGATTATGGCACTTAAGCATCACCTTTGCTAGCTATGAAACCATGAAACCTCTTAAATTAAAAGATATTTGTAAATCAAGCTCTCAGGCCCAATGTTTCTTTCAAATTTCAAATGTAGCTCAGATTTGTTATTTCACCATTATAGCCACAAAAACATGACCCCCATCAACCTGAGTGGATATCCACTTGGGAAGACTATCCCAGTTTCATATCTCAGATGATATCAGCCTGGCCTTGGAACCCACTGCTAGAGGTAACATTGCCTCAGGTAACATTGCCCAGCTCAAGTCATCACTGTTGGAAATAACTGCCCCCTGCACCAGAGTCGACTTTACCCCAGACAGTTGGACCACTGCCCGGCAACACTCATGGGCTGCCTCTCCTAAGGACTGACAAATTGGACATGGAACATTTATTATTTTTCTTCCTTCAATATTAAGGATTCTATTACATTTCTTGAGCTCACTGTTTTCTTTGCCCATGATCTGGTATATTCCTTATTCTCTGTCAAAACATATACTCTACACTCTCATGCCTAATTGAGGGTTTTGAAGTGGGTGCTTCTATCTTTGATACTCTAAAAAAATAATGGAGCATATTACTTTTATTGTCAGAAGCAACTGCCTCGTATTGATCCACCTCTCAAACCTCTGGGAAGAGGGTTTCTCACTATTGAGAACTTTCTCATATTCCACTCTTCCAACTTTCCACAATGGTTCTCCCACCCATGTCTCTATGATTATCACAATTACTCCTTACCCTTGCTTACAAATACCAGTAACTTTTACGTATCCGTTACTGAATTATCACTTCATGTCCTCCCACTGTATAACTGCTGGACCTGCAAACTTGATCCAAGGAATACAAAAATATATTATTGTCAAGAAAAACATAGCTTATACCTTTATACACTTTACACCTATACCAAGATATTGTTAGAGACCCTAGAAATTTCACATCTGCTTTCTTGACTAATGCCACATAAATAGGGAACTTGGTTATGGGCTGCTGTGTAAAAGGCTCCTTATATTTCTATTTGTTTTTCTCCTTTTTTTCCCCCCTCTCATAATGTTTCCTGTACTTGCAGGGTATCTAATATCCTGTTCTCTGGAAGCCTCTTCTATTATTTAGGCCACTCAAATACTCAAAATAATTGAGTTCAAATTTATGTCAATACGTCAGTGGGTCAATTTGTAATATGGACTTTTTTGAAATGCTGTCTTGACCCAGTTTTGAGGTCCTGACTAGAGGCCAGTCAGTTCTTTTTTTTTTTTTTTTTTTTTTTCAGCTGATTAAATCTACACACCAACCATTTCCTTTATGGGGCCATCACACACTGGGGCCACTATGCACCTGCCCTAATTGCTTCTAGGACCAGATTTGACACAACTAGGGACAGCCCCTAGGCCCTGGAGTCTGAAAAATTATTCAAATTAGCCAGTCCACAGAGAGCCTTAGAAACATAGCTAACCCAACCCTGAATGCCATATATAAACTGCTCCCTTACAGCTCCAGCTTGCTGTTACCCTGTCCCCAGTTACAACCTCGTATTTGACTTTACTTGCAGCCTTCTCTTGTTTGGATCTGTAAGTAATAAAGAGTTTGACCTTTCATCTATCTGAGTGTCATTCCATTGTGTCTTGCCATCAAAAGAATCATTAAGTTTTATAAAATAACTTGCAGTGTTCCAGACCAACTCTAAGATCTGACACATTAAACCTGTATACCTGTAATAATACCACAAGAGTTGTAATTCTTTTTAATGGATCCCACACCTACTTTTCTGCTGGTGCCAATAAAGAGGCCAAGGGAGTTTCAGGAAACTTAGCAGCAAAGTAAATATAAGCCTAAAAAGGAATTAAAGGCACCAGTTCCACATAGGAGGTAATAAATACAAATGTTTTGATTTTCCACAACATATTAGGCATAGTTCATCAATCTGGAAGCCAATTTAACCTTCAGGAAGATTTTACTAAATACTGTCCCTAGGCCCTTACCCAAGACTCTGATTAGACTCAGATATTGGTATTCATTAAAGTTTTCCAAGTGACTCAAACACGATGACAAGTAAAGGAATCATTACTGAGTTACAGGAAGCTAACCCAGGGAAGCAAAGATGCAAGTATAAGTGGATGCTAGGCTAAATAAAAGCAACATGGCAATAGCCAATCAAAACACAGCTGAGAACCACTAAGAGCTAAATATATGATGTGTATCAGAAAATGCTGATTGTCTAAAGATAATATTTTTTCTTCTCCTTCTATCATATAGTGTTGTTTGGTGTTGTCTAGAAAATGATTATTTTCCCAATTCTTTGCACTTAGGACCTGTGTCTAATTCTAAGGGAATGCTATCAAAATATGGTATGTGGCACTCTTAGGCCAAGGTAATTAACAAGAAGGATGTATCTTTTCCAAAGACTTTCTTCTTTCTTCTGTTGGCCAGATGTCAATGTGCAGCATAACTTTCATTCAAGTATTAAATGTGACATTTAATAATAAATGTGACTCTGTGTCATCCTGAGTCCATGTCAGAACCTCCTCCAACTTGGAACACTTGTACTAGATTATTCACAAGAAATGTAGTTATATCAAGCGATTAACATGCCATATATATTTATTAGAGCAAATATTATACTCACATATAAGAAATTAGTAATAGGGTGCTGCCATAACAAATCTAAAATACGTAGCCATGGCTTAGTGGTCAATAAAGCAAAAGAACTAAAGCAGGGTGGAAGTCAATGCTGTTGAGTGATGCTATGGGGAAGCTACTGTCTGTGGGAACTTTGAAGGCAGCCTGTGCCTAAGGAACCTAAAGTTTGAGGAGAAATTGTAAAGAACTAGAATGTCATAGCCTGTGTTGGCTGTTATTGGATGTCTGTAGCAAGATATTGTAAGAAAAATATGTGCTCAGAAAAGAATTGATTCATTTTCAAACAAGAAAAATTATGGTATTATAGGTGAAACACTCATTATCATATCATTAGTTTGCAAGCTTAATGTCACAGATTTTTAAAAAAATAAACATTTTCATGTATTGTAGAGCAGATTTAAAAATATGGAGCTCAAATAACAAAATATGTTTTTAATTTTCTCTGTCAGTTTCATATTTTGATTCATCAATTTGTATTGTTTAAAAGGATTATGGTGAAAGTAATCTATCCCTATAATGGGAAAAATACACATTGTTAAAATTCTGGCAAGAAATATCATACCTTGCAACTGTTTTTTTATCTGACTCAGAGAAATGACTGCCAAGGAACGTAGAAAGGAGTATTTGCTGATTTTTATAAGCCATCTGTTTTTGCATAGAGCTTTGCAATTTATGAAGTATTTTTTATAATCATTTGATATTACAGTTGAGCATGGAATAGAGAGGGCAAGAATTACAGTAATAGGAAAAAAGGGTTGATGCTAGGATTAGAAACATGAGCTTTGGTGTTGGACTGGCTGGATTCTAATCCTTGTTCTTCTAGCTCTATGACTTCAAATGAATTACTTCTGTGTCCTCAACTATAAAATGAAGGTACTTTATAGAGCCTCCAGGATTGGTGTAAGGATTAAATGAGATATATACACAAAACATTTAGAAGAATGTCTGACACAGGGAAAACACTCAAAACATTTTAACAATTGTTAGCAATTATGTTCTGAATAATAAAATTGTGATCCAAATAAATTAATTTACTAAAGATTACATAATGAATAAATTTATGTTCTTAGAGTAGACCCAGAATCACCAGACTTCTGATTTAAGGATTTTCTTTCTTCCATAGCACCTGCATTTTGGATAAATTAGCATAAATACTTATTCACTGATTTTCAAACTACGAACTTGTCTAAACTATGCTACTACATACAGACTTGAAAAAGATTTATGTACCACATGAAGAACTATTAGTTGTGCTCACCACTATATGTTTGTTTACATTTCGTATGTAATGGAATGGGCGTATGGAAACTTATTTCCTAGCATTCTTGATAACTGGCCACATGGCTGGCTCTAGTGAATGGACCAAGAGCAGAAGGAAGTCTGTGCATTTAAGAGCTGGTCTGTGCTTTTTCTGGGCTGTATTTCCCCACCACAGAAAGAGTGGATGCATTAGTTGAGATGGAGTGCTTTAATATGGACACAACCTGAATTTCTCAGCAACTTAAGGAGTCCAGTTGCCCTGAAATACCCAGATCCTCAGCCAACTTTGTGTAAAGAAAAAGTAAACTTTACTTGGGTTAAGACATTGAACTTTGGGGTCTAGCTGCCATATAACCTAGTCAATCTTATCTGTTAATTTTCATCATCCACTACTCTTGACACTACTCTCAAATTCCTTTCCTTTAATCAGAGCATACATACTACTATAACTTCTGTCCAATGACCTGCCCTGTGCTATGGTACTGAAATTGTGATTTCCTAAATATCATATTTCAACCTCTTCATTTTATATAATTGTTGGCCCTTTTTACTCTTTGGTACCCAAATCTCACTTCTTAGTCATTTTCCTCATTTAGGAGGCTTTTTTTTTTACTTCTTCTAATGCATCTTCCTCTCTTATCTTGTTATATAGCTTCCTGAATCTACTCTTTCTATGTTTTCTTCATTATAACTGTTCATATACTTAACTGTTTTCATTGTGAATCATGTAAGCTCTGTGAAGAAAAAAAAAACTGACTTTTTCTTCGTCCATCAACGTACCCTAAAGACCTATCCTATTGCTGGAAAGTAATTACTTTCTAATTAATATTTGTTGAATGAGTAAATAGTGATTGGATGAATATAAGCATGGAAGCTTCAAAATGTCTTTTGATTTGCATTGATCCAAGTCTGTTTCCTTCCTTATTTTGTAAGCTAGGGTGAAATCACATTATTCATTGTGAATTTCTTTTCAGACCTGAGGAAATCGCATTTAGGAACAAAATACTCCAAATGAAATAAGGCAGTGTTTATTAATTAAAGTCTTTTCAGAAATACACACACACACACACACACACACACACACACACACACACACATTGCAGCAAGCAACGTTTTGTAACTAACATCCTAGTTAAGTTTTAATTATTGATTTATTGAGCTCTCTGATGAAATGGATTATTCCTCCATAAGATGAAGGAATAAAATCTATGTAGCTATACAATGGTGTGTGGAAGAGATCCCTCCTGGAGCATTGCACCCTAATGTTTTAAATTCAAGTATCATTCTTACCAAAATATTTAAAGAAATTTAAGAAATGGATGCAAATATATAAAGGAAAATAGGACTCTAGATTTTGTGTTGCAAAGGTTTATATCTCTTTAAAATCTATAACCTTTTGTAGCTAAATCTAAAACCAGTATGTTTCTTGAATCCTTTCAGATGAAAATAGTGACTTGTACATTTTAGAAAGAACTCTTTTAAAATCAATCAAAATCAGTATGATACCTAATTTGAAACTATAGTGTGTAAGGCTTCTGGGCATAGGATTCTCCCAAGAATGCTCACAGTTCAAAGGAATCCCTTAGGAAAAGGGTGTAGTAATTGGTAAAAAGATGGTAGAGATACATATGTGATATTAACACTTTTTCTAGTACGAAAAGGAAGCAACTAATTGAAAAAAAAATGCTGTGAATTAAAACCCATTCTACCCTAGGATAACAAATTTAGAGTGGCAGATAAACTGGAAAGTGATTTTCAATTTGCTATATATTACAATTTATGTATGTATAATTTACATACATAAGTAAAGTATGTTAATTTAAAGTATGTTAATCAGTGAACTGAGTTTGACTATCTCTCAGAAAGAGATGCTGCTGCCCTGTGTACATTTTAAGTGAGCAAATGCCCAATTTTCCCACATTTATGAATCTGTCTTTACTATATAATCATATATGTGAGCGCCATTCTTCACCTAATCATATGATTTGGGGCCAATAAAATATTCCATTTGAACCTCTTGACATGAGGCAGCCAGAGGCCACAGAAACAGCTCTAGAACTAAAGTCAAAATATTTATGTCTAACTTCCTCATTAGATCCTTTGGATCCTTCAATTATTAGTGTCTTAGTATATCATTTAATCTCTGTTAACCCCAGTTTCATCATGTAAAATAGTATAGAAATACTGCCTAGCCTTTTCAAAGGACGTAATGTTTGTGAAAGTTTTAAAGAAACTATAAAATATTTTAGAAATACTAATATCTATCAATAACTGTCAATGATTAAGTTGACTAAGTTTTTTTCTTTATTTAGACTAATTTGAGTTGACTAAAACATTCCTTTGGTATTTTATATACAGATTAATTAATTGTAATTAATTGTGGGAACAAAAATCAACAAGTGGTAAAGCATGCTTGAAAATTTCAAAATATATCTGCTTTATCAACCTGGAGCATCTGTCAGTCAGAAACTTTATTGTTTGATTCCCAGACCTGTGAATCTCCTGAACCAGTGAGGAAGATAGTTCCAAGGCATGTTCTCTTAGTCTTAACTAACAGAGTTTTGTTGTTATTTGTGTTTTTTTGTTAGTTTTTCTTTTTCTTTTGTCAAGCAGAAACATTAAAAAGCAATGGTCATCTCTTTGTCACCATTATTTCAAAAAATGAAGACAATTGGAACATCTTTCTCTTCCCTTAAAAAGGAATATAATCTCAAATTAAAAGAGAGTCTGAACAAATAGTATAGTATGCTTGAGAAAGAAAAGAGGAAAAAGACTATATGACTCAGAGAGAATAGTTAATTTTTTTTTTTAATTTTTTTTCAATGTTTATTTATTTTTGGGACAGAGAGAGACAGAGCATGAACGGGGGAGGGGCAGAGAGAGAGGGAGACACAGAATCGGAAACAGGCTCCAGGCTCCGAGCCATCAGCCCAGAGCCTGACGTGGGGCTCGAACTCATGGACCGTGAGATCATGACCTGGCTGAAGTCGGACGCTTAACCGACTGCGCCACCCAGGCGCCCCGAGAATAGTTAATTTTAAGAGACATGGTGCCACAAGAAGACTGAGTTTTGTAGCATGAAGAGAGCGGGTATCAGAAAAGAGAAAAGCTTCCCACTATTACAGTGATGAAGGGATTCTTTTTGAGATAGGGAGCAAAGTGGGTGAGGCATGAATTGATTTCAGTAACTTATAACCCAATTCGTAACTCTGACTGGCAGGACAATTTAGATTCTACATAGATAAAACCCAAGAAATCCAGCCAGATGTAGGAGTTTGATTACTTTGATCTTTTGGTTAAATTGGGGAACTTTCTTTATCTCATTTCCTCTAAAAAATCTTTTCAAAATAAGATTGCATTAAGTAGCTGGTTCTCTTAAAATATATTAAAATTCATTTTTTGTTTACTATATAACTAATACATAATTATAACCTTTCAAAGATAGATAGATGTTTTGTCGTTATTTGGAGTAGTTACCTCATGTGGTAGAAAAGGTACTGAAATGGAACTCAGGAAACTTGTTATCTATTCTCAATTACTAATTGATTGACTTTGTATAAGTTACTTGATCTTTCCAGAATATAATTGTCATAGTATGTGCATAATATTCTTCACAGTGGAGACTTTTAATAATTTTTTGTTGAAAAGAACTGAGTTAAATCAAGAAATTCTGAGAGTTGGATATGATTTTTCAAGTTCCTGCTATATCAAAAGTTCTATGATGATTCATTCATTCAGTACTGTGGTTGGCTTTCACTGTATCAGAATATTTGTTAAAAATGTTTAATGTTATTATTTCTTTATCTACTAATTATAGACTCACATGTATTTAGGCTTTCCAAGATGGTTCAGAAAAATGAACTACATACTTTATGTATCTTGAGGACACTAACGTATTTTCTGACTCAGCTCCATTTAGAGCTCTTTTTCCAAGGTCTTTTTAAAAATATATATAATGCAGAAGTAAATACATCCACACGTGAAAACACATACACATGTTTGTATATGTATATAATATATACATGAATATAATGTGTATTCATATATATACACCTATACATACATACGCATTTCCTTCCTTAAAATGTGACTTCTCCAGGGGCACCTAGGTGGCTCAGTTGGTTAGGCATCTGACTTTGGCTCAAGTCGTGATCTCACAGTTCATGAGTTCAAGCCCCACATTGGGTTCTGTGCTGACAGCTCAGAGCCTGGAGCTTGCTTCAGGTTCTGTTTCTCCCTCTCTCTGTCCCTTCCCTGCTGGTACTCTGTTTCTCTGTCTCTCAGGAAATATATAAACATTAAAAAAAATTTTTTTTTAAATTAAAAATATGACTTCTCCCATATTTTCATATTACATATGAAGATTCTGAGGCAAATAAAAGTTAAGTGATTTCTTAAAGTCACTTAAGCTTATTATTGACAAAACTAAGAACATAACTTATTTATAGGAACCAATCTGCATGCTTTTATGAAGTACCATTTTATTTTTATCTTTTTGTTTTTTATTTTTTTAATGTTTATTTTGAGAGAGAGAGAGAATCCCAAACAGACTCTGTGCTGCCAGTGCAGAGCCCGATGTAAGTCTTGAACCCACAAACTGAGATCATGACCTAAGCTAAAACCAAGAGTCAGGCACTTAACTGACTGAGACACCCAGGTGTCCCAGTACCATTTTATTCCTAAAGAGAATGCTTTTATGTTGCAGATTTGAACAGTCACAGAAGAGCCAGTAAGAACATTAATTTTTTTTAATCATGGCAACATACACTCTATTTTGGATTATAAACAGATTAAGG
The DNA here is from genome assembly GCF_014898765.1 of Herpailurus yagouaroundi. Classification (NCBI taxonomy): domain Eukaryota; kingdom Metazoa; phylum Chordata; class Mammalia; order Carnivora; family Felidae; genus Herpailurus; species Herpailurus yagouaroundi. The sequence goes on from NW_024412413.1 coordinate 32,300,932, forward strand.
ATGAAACAGTCTATCAGTTGGCTATTGCTGCATAATGAACCACCTTAAAACTCAGTGGCTTAAAAGAATACCCACTTATGTGATCATAAGTCTATGGTTTGGCAGTTTTGCGTGGGCTAAGCTATGTAGTTCTTTTGGCTTTGACTAGGCTCATTCATGCATCTGTGGTCAGCTGCCAGATTGGCTGGAGGCTGGCTGATTTAAAAGGGCCTCAGCGAGCATGATTTGAAAGTCATTCATGTACTCACATATCTTGCTAGGCTTGTTCACATGATTGTTACAGATTTCCAATAGCAAGAGGGAAAGTATGCAAAATGTTTTGAGGGACACATTTAAAACTGGCCTGTTATATCTTCTGTATTTTATTGATCGAAACAAGTCATAATGCCAGCCCAGATTTAAGAGATGGAGAAATAGTAGCAAAGTTGCTTTGCAAAAAAGAGTGGTTACAGAAAGGGATAAAGAATTAAAGTCAGTTTTTGCAATTTGGTACGAATAGCATTTTTGTAACTATAGTACCACATAGGTTTAGTTTCACGGCCTTGCTGAGAAGGGCTTAAAAGCAAAATCACAGACCCTTCTTTTTAACAAATTCTGACATATACATACGTATACCAAGTCCCGGAATGTATGAAGATCAACCCATGCTGAGAATCCCAAATGACAGTCATTTTGAAAAACAATTTGGCAGTTTCTCATAAAGTCCATTTCATTAGATGTTTATCTAACTGCCAGTTAAAAACTACTATTTTCTGAACCTAAAAAAAACAAAACAAAACATAACTACTGCCATGGTGATAAATGACTATTTTTTTCAAATGTTTATTCTTTTTCTGAGAGAGAGATAGTGACAGTGTGAGCGGGGGAGAGGCAGAGAGAGGGAGACACCGAATCTGAATCCGAAGCAGGCTCCAGCCTCTAAGCTGTCTGCACAGAGCCCAACGTGGGGTTCAGACTCATAAACCACGAGATCGTGACCTGAGCCAAAGTTGGACGCTTAACCAACTGAGGCATCTAGGCACCCTGGTGGTAAATGACTATTGGTACATAAGTGGGTTTTTTTTTGTTTGTTTTTGTTTTTTAGTGACTGCCTGTACTAATGGCATCTCTGTCAGAAAGTTACAAAATGTGAACAATTATGATTGTGTTACATGATACAGACAAATGTATACTGTCCTTCATTTCTTTCCTAGCTCTCTTTTTCGCTTAACTTTATGATGTATAAAAATAGGAGAATGGAACCAAAATAAAGCAACTAATTAAGAACTTTTGTCTGGGATAGGGATTGGGCAAACTACTACTTGTGGGCCAATTTTGACTTACTGATATTTTTTGTAAAGCTTTATTGGAACACAGCCGTAAGCGTTCGATTTCATATTACCTATGACTGCTTTTGTGTTACAATGACAGAGTTGCATAGTTTTCATACTGACCATATAACCCACAAAGCCTAAAGTATTTACTCTGTCATCCTTTACATAAAACATTTGTTGGCCTGTTAAGTTCATTTGTTCAACAAGCCTCTTGAATAAATTAATTTACCAATAAAAAGACTTTTTCATAATTTATTATGCATTACAAAAACAGATTCAGAGATTCCATGAAGTAAATTTGTTCTATAAACAATAAGATGATAGTTTAATAAATGGTATATTCTAAATCAAACCTAGTTAGTCCTTCAGCATGGCAGAATTAGCCCATTGACCCAAAAAGTCAATGATGGAATCAGAACAAAAAACCCAAAAAAGTGATGTTAGAAAAATATGGAGCTTATGAATCAAAAAAGAAAATTGGCTTTTGATCTAGGATCATGAAATAAACAAATGCAGAGATTTCTGCAGTTTGGACAGAGTATTTGTAGGTATATTTATGCTTTGTGTGAACAGAACTTAAAATTAATTATAAATACATGTTATAATGGAATAATGGAATAAATTTTCTATCTTATCTCAACTGCTACAATTATTAGGCTAGAGACCTTTGGCCAATGTTATCTTATTAGGTAGATTATTTTGCCTTTTACAATGGGACATTGTTTCTTCTATGTGGTAACATATGGGCTTGATTAATTCTCATCAGAGGAACATGGCACAGCAATGCCCAAACATTCCATTTCCAGAAAATAATTTATACCAATATACAACAAAGGAATTCAATTAAAGAATTTTTTTTCAGTTTTTGCATTTGACTATGTCATGAAACTTCTTGCTTGATATAAATGCTTATTACTTTGAATTATTATTGTCAGAGATTGGAGAAAGCCTGTCTTCCAGGAATCTCATTAAGAAAGGAAAAGTCATAATTGGAAATCCTCACAATTCATCATTTTGAATTAAAAAGAAAAATAACTTCTGGGGATGTAATATAGAGCATGGTGACTGTAGTTAACAATACTTACTGTATATTTAAAAGTTGCTAAGCGAGTAGTTGTTAAAAGTTCTCTTCACATGAATAAAAAATTGTAACTATATTAGGTGATGGTTGTTAACTAAACTTACTGGGGTGATCTTTTTGCAGTATATACATACAGATATTCTTCAATTTATGATAGGGCTGCACTCTAATAAATGCATTATAAATTGAAGATATTGTAAGTTGAAAATGCATTTAATATACCTAACCTGCTGAACATCATAGCCTAGACTAGCCTACCTTAAACATGCTCAGAACACTTACATTAGTCTACAGTTTGGCAAAACCATCTACTACAAAGCCTATATTATAATAAAGTACTGAATATATCATGTAATTTATTAAATCCTGTACTTAAAGTGAAAAACAGAATGGCTGTATGGGTACAGAATGGTTGTATTAAGTGTATGGGCTGTTTATCCTTGTGATCATGTGGCTAACTGGGAGCTGTGACTCACTACCCCTGCCCAGCATCACTAGAAAGTACTGTACTGCATATTGGTAGCCTGGGCAAAGATCAAAATTCAAAATTCAAAGGATGGTTTCAACTGAATGTGTATTGCCTTCACACCATCAGAAACTTGAAAAACTAAATCGAGCCATCCTAAATTGGGGACTGTCTGTATATCAAATCATTATGTTTTATGCCTTAAACTAATACAAAATTGTATGTCCATTATATCTCAGTAAAACTGGAAAAAAAGATTTATTCCCCCCCCCCCCAAAAAAAAGGCCCCCTACTGGAAGAAATCAGCTTATATTCATTTGCTGTTCTCCTCTAATAATGGAGAATCCCTGCTACTTAGAAGCAGGAAATAGTTCAAGGACAAGGGCCTTGCTGGCAGAAGGCTGAAGAAATGCTGCAATTTCTAATTTTACAAATTTTGTGTTGAGTGGAAAATAAAAAGGAATCTCATCTATTGGTATAAAAAATTATTGTATATGAATCTAATATGGTGGATGACATGTGAAAATTGTCTAATATTAGTGCACTGTTGAACTCTGAGGTAAACTCAATGTGGTCATGGTATGTTATTTTGTTTATCAGCTCCAGCATGCTACCATTCTGTTTAGGATATTTGCATGTATATACATGAGTAAGGTGACTCTATAATTATCCTTTTTTTATAAAGCCTTTGCCAAGTTTGTGTCATTATGCTGGCCCATGGAATGAATTGGGCATATTATTTTTCTCTCTGATCTCTGGAATAAATTTCAAAAGTTGGATTCATGAGTTTCTTAAAAATTGGTCAAATTTGCCTATAAAACCTTAGGCTTGGCATTTTCTTTGTGCAAAGATTTTCAAGTATGACTAAAATTCTTAGTAGGGGACCACACATACTTTCTATTTCCTCTGGTTATATTTTGACAAATTGTATTTTGTAGGAGTTTCCAGTTATTCCGAGTTTCCAAAATTATCCTGTAACATCTTTGTTGACATTCTTGTTTTTGAGATGAACCCTAAGGTATGCCACCTAGATTCCCCTTTAGGACTAAAGAACTTGCCTAAGGTGCTGCCATGAGATGACCACTAGCAGGCAGCCCATTTCAGAATTGGCTCAGTAGAAAAGAGATGCTTCAACCATAAAGGGTCAGGTACCCTTTATAGGGCATTCTGAATCCACTCACTGATTAGCTTATGGATATAAAGTCATGTCCCCTCATGTGAGCTAGGGACCTTCTAGAGGAGCATCCCAGCTTCAGGTCTCCCCAGAAGGTGCTTGAGGCCTTTGTTAATGCTGCACAGAAGCCTAACTTCTCCTTTAACCCATTGCTGCTTCATTCCCTTCCCTTCCACAGATGATAATCCTAACACTCTTGTAGCCCTCATAATCACCATCTCAGAGTTTACTCCTAAGTATGCCCAACCTGAAAATTTTGGTCCCACAAATGGTCCAAGAAAAGAGATGTTAAGATGAGATTTGTAAACTGTATAACATACTGGTTATCTGTCTGGCATCAAGGATCTAATCACTGGAGGTTGGTTGCCTAATAGTCCAAGGTATGATGGGATCGTCTCATGTCTTATATTCCCTACTACTGAAAAAGAAGAACAATGGCTGGTAACTCTCTTAAGAGTCTAGAAGCAGCATGTTGGACATCTGGGAATAATGATCCAACCCATATATTGGATGCCATGAAAGGCTTTCAGCTCAGAGCGTAGACATAGAATAGAAAGGGCTCCACAGCAGTCCAGACTGCATTACAAGCAGTTTTCTTCCTTGGTCCTTATAACAGTAAATCTGTGGCATTTGGGGTATAATGGTGGGAAAAGATCTTTTTGGAGCTTATGGCAAGCCATATGAAACATGAGAGAGTCACAGAGGAGACCCTAAGTTTCTAGAGTATCTACGGTGGAAAATTACATACCTTTTCATACATAAGCTCCTGGTATGTTACTGGGCCTTGGAAGAGATGGGTGTTTGGCCTTGGGGCACAAAGTAACCATGAAACCAGAACTGCTAATCTGGATTCTGTCAGAAATTACCACGTCAAATGATCAGGCAGGCCCAGCAGAAATCACTGTAAAATGAAAGTGGTACATCCAGGATACAGCATTACCAGGGCCACCTGCCACAAATAAGATGCAGGAGCAGGTATCCAGATCCCCATGTCACTTCTGTCCTGACCCAGAGGGATTAAAGCCTTAAAATAACAAAAGCAAAACTGAAATTTTAAAAGAAACCAAAAGATAAATATCTTTCTGATCTTGAGTCAGGAAACATTCTGAAGATGAAAGTTGGGAAAAATGTCTATAAGGTTGACGCATTTGAATATTTTAAAAATAAGAATTTCTGTAGACAAAAAGATGCTTTGAAAAGACAGCATAAAGTGACAAATTGTGACAACATGTTTGCAACTTTTAACTAATGGCAGATTATTATTGAGGTGTGTAAGAAATTTAAAAATTAGGGGCATCTGGGTGGCTCAGTGGATTAAGTGCCCAAATTTGGCTCAGGTCATGATCTTGCAGTTCATGGGTTCAAGCCCCGCTGAGGATCTGTTCTGACAGCTCAGAGTCTGGAGCCTGTTTCAGATTCTGTGACTCCCTCTCTCTCTCTCTCTTCCTCCCCTCTCACACTTTGTCTCTCTGACTCTCAAAAACAAACATTAATAAAAAATAAATTTAAAAATCAATAGAAAAAAAATCTTAAAAAAAGTGGGCAAATCACATGAAAAAAGCATTTTAGAGAAAAGAAAACCTATTTGGCCTCAAATCATAAAAGACTCAAACTTAATTATTGTTCACGGAAATGCAAAACAGGCAACATAGTGATGACATTCTATTGGCAGAAAATAACAAGTCTGACAATATTGTTTGGGAAAATGGAGAACCAGCATTTCCTTATCCATTGCTAATGAGGGTGTAAATTTGTACAAATATATATGAAAAGTTTGTCAATGTCTTATAAGTTGATCATTCATATTTCCTACAAACTGGCAACTCATTTCCTAAGTATATCCAAAATCAGCTTTTACATATGTGCACCTGGAGAGATACATAAGCATGTCTAAGAAATGTAGTCTTTTAATAGCATAAATTGGGAAAACAAACCTCAAATGTCCATTCTCAAGAATATGGGTCAATACATTATAATATAGTGATGAAATGGAATGATAAGTTACCATTATATAAATGAATCCATATGAATGAATTTTAGCAATGCAATTTTCAGTGCAAATAAGAAGTCTTGAAAGATTTCAACCATAATGACATCCATTTTATAAAGTTTAAAATAAGCCCAGACTAAACAGTTAAACCCAGACTAAACAGTTTATTCTAAGTAATATTTTATTTAGGTATACATGTATATATGATTAAAAAAATAGGTAAGAAATAAAAAATCTGGACTATTGGAGAAGAGGCAGAGTATAAGAGAGGAAAGAAACCTGCAGGTGGGATTATTTATTTTTAGTTCTTTGCTCGGGTAGTGGGTTCTCAGATGCTCATTTTATACGGAAAATAAATCAGCCAATTCTATTAGTTTTTTTCTTGCTGTGTAATAAGTTACAACAAATTTAGTGGCTTATATATAAAAAACAACTGTTTGTTAGCTCACAGTTCATTTAAATTAGAATCTTGTCCCAGTGTGGCTACTCTTGTCAGAGTGTCAGGAGGCCAAAATCATGTGCCATCTAGGTTGAGTTCCCATGTGCAGGCTCTAGGGAGGGAAAACAAAAAACAAAAACAAAAACAAAAACAAAAAACCCTGCTTCCCAAATCTTTCTTGATGTGTGTCTATAGGACTTATGTCGTCCTTTCCTTGCTAGCTTTTGGTTGAGGGTCCTCTTAGTTACTAGAGGCTGCCTACGTTCCTTGACTCAGAAAGCTATCAAAGATATGCTGAATGCTTCTCAGGCTTGGAGTCTCTAATTTCCTTTTCTGCAGCCAGGTGGAAAATTTGATTTTTAAAGGGTTCATGTAATTAGTTCAGGCCCACCAAGATAATCTCCCTATCTCAAGGTCAGCTGTGCTATATCACGTCACCTAATCACAGGAGTAAAAATCCATGCCATTCACAGTCTGGCAGATTATTCAAGGCTTGTACACCACAGGGAGGGAAATCTGAGGGGCCATTATTCAATTAGCTTCCCACTTCAATAAACCAATAAAATCAACTAACAAGGAGCCAATAATTATGATTAATCCAATATGTGCAGCAAAGTTATACTCTGAGAAAAAAGCAAATAAATAAAAAATAATTTGTCATCTATTTGATTGTCTGAGCCTTTCAGTTAGCATTTTATTGAGTTTTAAAGTTTAACTTTTTTTCTTAAGTGTGAGACAGTCTCCTCTGAAAGTTGGCCAAAACTTCTCAAGTAAAAATTACCTTTGCTTTAAATAATTAACTTCTCTGGGCAAGTGTGCTAATATGTAAAATCTGTTGTTATAGCAAATAGTTACTACAAATGTAGCTTCCTGTAAAATATTATGAGTCTAATACTCTAGAGAGTTTTCTTTTTTTGAGATTTTTTCTTGATTATCTTTTTAAGTACATTTAAAGTTATCATGGGCATGAGATGTGGAAATAGTATGAATCTAATTCATCAGTACAACATAGCATTAAATATCTTGAGCTCTGGAGCCTGACTTTCTAAGTTTAAATACTGATTCTTATCAAACTCAAAACCCCCCAAAATAAATAATCTAGTTAAGAAGTGGGCATAAGACATGAATAGACATTTTTCCAAAGAAGACATACAGATGGCTAATAGACACATGAAAAGATGCTCAATTTCACTCATCATCAGGGAAATACAAATCAAAACCATGATGAGATACCTCCCACCTGTCAGAATGGCTACCATGAACAATTCAGGAAACTGTGTTGGCAAGGATGTGGAGAAAAGGGAACCCTCTTACTTTGTTGGTGGGAATGAAAACTGGTGTGGCCACTGTGGAAAACAGTATACAGGTTCCTCAAAAAATTGAAAATAGAACTACCTTATGAACCAGCAATTACACTACTAGATATTTACCCAAAGGATACAAAAACATTGATTTGAAGGGACACATGCACCCTGATGTTTATAGCAGCATTATCAACAATAGCCAAACTATGGAAAGAGCCCAAATATCAATCAGCTGATAAATGGATAAAGAAGATGTGGTATATGTATAATGGAATATTACTCAGCCATCAAAAAGAATGATATCTTGCTATTCGCAACAACATGGATGGAACTAAAGAGTATTATGCTAAGCGAAATAAGTCAGAAAAAGACAAATACCATGTGATTTCACTCATGTAAGGAATTTAAGAAACAAAACAGATGAATATAGGGGAATGAAGGGGGAAGTGAAGAGAGAGAGAGGCAAACCATAAGACACTCTTAACTATAGAGAACAAACTGAGGGTTGATGGAGGGGAGGTGGCTTAGATGAGAATTAGGAGGGCACTTTTGAAGAGCACTGTAAGTAATGAATCACTAAATTCTACTCCTGAAACTAATATTATTCTATATACAAACTAGAATTTAAATAAAATTGAAAAAGGAAAACTAAAAGATAAAAAAAAATACTGATTTTGTCACTTATTAGTTAGGTGGCTTTGGACAAGGCATTTAATTTTCCTATGTCTAAGATTTCTTGTTTACAAAATGGGAAAATGTTTTATTTTCTGAGGGATGACATTGATACTGCATTAAAGTAATCTAACAAGTCATATAAACTTTATAAATATTAGCTATAAGATTATGCTCATAGTCATTTTCATCATAAAGATTTATTTATTTAGAAGTGTCCTAGTGCACATGACACTAATATTTAGTTATCTATTCCTTTAGCCTTTTCAAAAAATGCAAAACAAAAGATAGCTTACTCAGTGTTTTATAATATTAATTATATCAGTTGTCCCTTTTATCATTTTTAAATATTTGCATGCTATTAAATATATGTCATTTTTTATTTTGACTCTCTGTGGCTAAAAACCCCTTTCATTTTCCATTTCTTCAAATGACTTGAACCTCCTTAGTTGCTGTCTGATGTTCTTAAAGTAAATCCACTGAGGTTTTGCCAAGTCCTTTCTGCTTTTTATACTTTTTGAGACTTTTTTCATTGATGTTATATATGTGAACTGACAGGCTATTTGTTGCAGTCTTACTCATTTTTCTATCAATGGCTTATTCTTTATTAAAAGGGAATGGGAAATTGAATGAACTTGTTAAACATTTTCATTTTGTTTGCCTTTTATACCTCCTTTTATGGAGGAGATTTTAGTACACTTCTCATTTTAGTCTTATAAGATATTTTGATAAAATTCCACATCACTTTATAGTAAAACATGAAAGAGAACACTTCACCATTGAAGAAGTCAGCATTTTTATAAATCCTTGTGCCTTGATTTTTGAACGTTTCGTGAACCCAGAGTGGGTTAGTTACAACACAGTGATGTGTTTCTTTTTTTTTGTCAGGAACTGCCAATATGACAACTCAAGGAAGTAAATGGTAAAATGAGAATTAGAGAAACCAAACCAATTTCCTCTATGAAATTACATGCCATATGCTCAACATTTAGGTCAAAAAATGTGATTTAAAAATAATGAAAACAAAAGAAATGAATCTCATTTATGCTAATGAATTCTCATAAAAGTAACCAAGTAAATATAAAATAGAAAACATCCATTACTGGAATTCTTTCTTTTTGAGATAAACACTGAGGTTCCAATTCTAGGATTTTAGAATTAGAAAACAAGTTACCTTTTATAGACATTTGCTTAGGATTCATTGCTGAAGGTAGAGTTTGGTGCTCTATGGGGTACTCAACCCTTGAGAAATGGATGTACGTGCCTGAAGGATGCAGATGTGATGGAAAGGTCAGGGTCATTTGGGTTTGAAGGAGACCTCAGTGATGACAAACAGTAGAACTCTGCCATTTCTATTAACGGCTGGGTGTGGAGAAGGATGTTGCCCAAATGGGTTGTGGGACATTGGCAGGTGGGAGATAGAAAGGAAGTACAGAGAGTCTTGGAGGGTTTCTAGAGTAGAAATTACCTTTGTCAATATATTAACAGAACTAAGTGGAATACACATTGGTGGAAACATATTAGTATTTAGAAATAGGGATCATCTGTAGATAAGCTGGTAGAGTCAAGTAGTAATGACCAACCCTAATCCTTTAAGAGGAGTATATAAACTGATTAATCCATTGGTACTGATGCCATCTCAGTTTTTTGATGCTAAATGACACAGGCAGGAAAAAATAAGAGAATAGATCTGTGAATAGATTTTCTTTCATAGTGTCTTCAAATTAATCCCAGTCCAGTAAGCTAGAAGAGAAAAAAAAAAAAAAAATCGTTCCTTGGTAGTCAGATTTAAAAAAAAAAAAAAAAAAAGGTTGTTTTTTTTTTTGTTTTTTTTTTTTTTTTGAACTTGTAAAACACTGAAAGGTTGTCATGCCTGGGAAAGTGTTGGGAAAAACCTCTCGGGCAATGTTGTCTAATAGAAGGATAATGAGAGTAACAAAAGTGATCCATATGTTTAATTTGAAATTTTCTAGTAGTCACATTAAAAGAGTAAAACAAAACAGATGAAAATAAATTTTTAAAATGTTTATTTTTGAGAGAAAGAGAACACAAGCAGGGGAGGGGCAGAGAGAGAGGGAGACGCAGAATCTGGAGCAGGCCCCAGGCTCTGAGCTGTCAGCACAGAGCCTGATGTGGGACTGGAACTCACAAACTGCGAAATCATGACCTGAGCCAAAGTGGGATGCTTAACCGACTGAGCCACCCTGGGGCTCCAGAAAATAATTTTTACTTTATATTTTATTTATCCCAACATGTAAAGATATTATCATTTCGAAAGGTAATCAATATAAATTATTGCTGATGTATTTTACCTTCATATTTGTATTAAGTTTTTGAAATCTTGTGCGCAGTTTACCTTTATAGCACATATCAATTTGGATTAGCACACTCAGATGGTCAAGAACCACATGTATTGACAATTTATCTCTAGGCAATAACCAGCTCATTTTATATGTGGAATTGATGGCACAAAGGAAAAAAGAGATTTTGCCATGGCTACTGTTAGCCGGTCACTGGCTTAGGCAGAGCTAAGCATCTAGTTTTTTCCTACACTCCCCAGCAAATTAAACACACTAGATGAGGGCACCTGGGTGGCTATCGGTTAAACATCCAACTTCGACTCAGGTCATGATCTTGTGTTTTGTGGGTTCGAGCCCGGCGTCGGGCTCTGTAGTAACAGCTCAGAGCGCTGGAGCCTGCTTTGGATTCTGTGTCTCCCTCTCTCTCTGCTCCTCCCCTGTTCACACTCTGTCTCTTACTCAAAAATAAATAAACATTAAACACACTAGATGAATTGGAAAAATACTCTATTTTGTCATCATATGTTTGCATTGACAGAGTAAAAACATTTTTTAAAAACAGAAATTATTTAACTCAGGATGGTCAGAAAAGTAACAACTACATTTTGTAGATAGAAAGCTATTTTATTTGCAGACAGACACAAAGTGACATAACATAAAGATTTCATTAGTGATATAATTTATATATAAAGTATATTTTAGTAAATCCTGAAAGTATTTCATTCACTCACTTTTACCAACATACTACATAAGATAACAGATTTAATCTTCCGTTATTGAAATGTTGTCTTAACCTAGGGGATATTTCAAGCAAGACTCTGAGTATTAAGGAGCAGAAATCATTTCAACTGAATTTAATAAAGAAGGTGAACATTACTTGCTGTATGATCAGGTTTTATGACATGTGTAGGATGCCAATATTAGTATCTGGCACTTTATAGCTTATATGACACTTGGACAATTTTTCTGCCTATTCAAAGGGATAGATACTCAGGTAGAATCTCTTTTGGCCCCATCCTCCTTATTTAATATGTCATGTGAGGTCATTACACAGAGAGCCAGGCATTTTCCCTTACCTATACTGTTAGATTCTTCATGACAGTGATTGTTTCTTATTATAGGAGTGCAGATGCTAGAATATTTAGCCATAGAAACACACTTTTATTTTTTTTAATTTTTTTTAACGTTTATTTATTTTTGAGACAGAGAGTGACAGAGCGTGAACAGGGGAGGGTCACAGAGAGAGGGAGACACAGAATCTGAAACAGGCTGCAGGCTCTGAGCTGTCAGCACAGAGCCCAACGCAGGGCTTGAACCCACAGACCGTGAGATCATGACCTGAGTCAGTCGGACGCTTAACCAACCAAGCCACCCAGGCGCCCCAGAAACACACTTTTAAACAAACCAAAAAAATCATTATAGATAATACAACAACCCTATAGAAGGTGAGGATGGGTCATATTTATAAACAGTAGATGAACAACACACAAAACTAAACACTGATGAACTGTATAAAGTAAATAATTGTCCACAATTATCTATGCTAATTTCTTTCTCAGATTTAGAATTATATTGTTTGTACTTCATATTCTTTACTCAGCTTTTAAAAAGTATTTGAAAGTGATTTTGCATATTTTTTCAAGTGTTGTCCTTGTTTGTTTTTCTTGTATAAATATATTTTCAATTGTGTTTTGTATTATTTGGCATATATTTCTGCTTGGGTTTGATTTTTATGTTTAGAGGGATAGGGAAGGCTAGAAAGTTTTGAAATTAACTTTGCCCACAACACACCGTGTCCATAAAAATCACTGCAAACAGATCAGATAATAAGAAATGGATTGGCCCTCATCAAGAATATTAAAAAAAAAATTATTCTATTTATTTTTTTTCACTTTCTCAAACACCTTAACATTTAATAATGTAGAACTACTGGCAATGAATATACTGGAAAACAATATAATTATTTCAATATTAGGCTCTGTTCTATTTTATTTTTTATAATACTTTTTTTTTTTCCACAAAACTGGAGACATTAGGCACCTAGAGACCCAGTTTTTTTTTTTTTAATTTTTTAATGCTTATTTATTTTTGACACAGAGAGAGACAGAGCATGAACGGGGGAGAGTCAGAGAGAGGGAAACACGGAATCTGAAACAGGCTCCAGGCTCTGAGCAGTCAGCACAGAGCCCGACGCGGGGCTCGAACTCACTGACTGCGAGATCATGACCTGAGCCGAAGTCGGATGCTCAATTGACTGAGCCACCCAGGCACCCCGAGACCCAGTTTTGATCCTGTTTATAGTAACAAGACTCTTTTAAACTAGGAGATCCCTGTGGCTCTACCTTTAATCCTTTGGGGAATTTTGTTTGGTTCTTTACTTTTGTACTGATTTGCAAATTGTGCTTTTGTCCTGACTTATACTAGCAAAAATCAACAACCTAACCCCCAATAATACAGCAGCTGTCATTAAAACTTACTGATAAGACATTGTTTTGATGAGTTTAAAGGGACAGCAACTTAATTTTCTTTTATTTCATGATTGCCCCATGGAGAAATTCTATAAAACTGAAAAATTTCATTTTCACGAATCTTGGCAATGCTGTGTTATTTTCCTAATTTTAATGAGTGTGTTTAAATCCACAAGATATCAGGAACATTTCTCAAATCCTCCTCATCCCATGATCTACTGACTCAGAGTTCTGCTTTCCCTGTTGTCTACATATGTTTTTCCATTCATGGTTTGTGACTATTTGAGATGGAAGAGTGAGTACTTATTGGGTGTGTCCCATTCTTCTTCCATATAATGCTGTATAATACACTGTGAGGAAGGTAGCCCTTTCTCAAGTTTACACGTAGAGAACGCGTCACATTTTCAGAGTTTAGTAACTTGCCACAGCTATCACGAGCTTTCACCATCTCTGTCACTCTCACCTGTACACCCTCTCTATCCTGGATGTTTGCAATAGACTTATCTCCACAGAATCTAAGTTTAAAACTTTAAAATATAAGCCAGAGAATATAAATATTCTTCTCAAATCCCTTCAATGACTTCATATCTCACCAATAGCCAAAAGCCAAAATCTTTACAATGATCTTCATGATCTGGCCCCTTACCCCCTTCCTAAGTTCATATCCTACCACTTTTTTTTAAATTGCTAACAGATATCCTGAGACTACTGGAGGCCTGACATTGGAGAGCTCACATGCATACACAGAGCCAAAAATGTATAAAAACTTGTAATTGGTGGTAGAGTTTACTAGTTATCCATGGTTAAATAACATATTACTTGAAGACTGAATGGCTTCAAACAATAGTTGTTCATTATCTCTCACAGTTTTTGTGGAGAAATTAATGAGCAGTGTGGCTGAGATGCTTTGGCAAGGGGGATCTCTCATGGCATTGTACTTGCAGTTACGTGTTGGCCAGTGTTGCAGTCATCCAAAGGCTTGATGGAGACTAGAGGATTTACTTTCAATGAGGATTGCACACATAGTTGGGGAATTGGTGCTGGCTGTTGTCAAAAGGTCTTACTTTACTACCAGATGATCTTCTCCACAAGACTGCTGGAACTTCCTCACTACATGGTGACAGGCTTCCCCCAGGGTGAGTGATCCATGAGGCCCATGTGGAAGATGTTGTGTCTTTTAGATGCTGCCTTAAAACTTTCACATGGTTGTTTTTATATTATTCTATTAGTGGTACAAATAAACCTTGATTCATTGTGGGAGGGCATGAGTACTAGGAAGCTAGAATCATTAGGAATCAACTTTGTAGCTGGCTACCACACATAAGTTGAGTCTTGGATAAAACTGCGTCTGAAACTGAACTGTTTCTGTTAATCTAATTTGGGTTGATTCTTATGTCAGTTCCAACACATTGAATCCTAATTGGTACAGTGGAGTCCTAATTGATTCATTAATCGGGTAGTTTAAGAGCTTTCAATCACAGGATTAATTTAAACAACAGATTATTAAAAATAGGGAGATCTTTAAGGGTTCATCCTTATAAATATGAAATAAGAGGTGACTAACTATTAATCATTGCATAACCTTCAGGGTAGATTTATTTTGCCTGAACTGTGAAAACTGATACAGCATGACTTACAGTAATTAAACATATTAAAGTTTTGTTGGGCTGCACTCTTGGAAAGATAGTTGTTCCTCAGGTTACATGATGGCAAAAGTTGGAATGCAACTTTATGGCTAAGTTATATTAGTTCTCATAGAATGTTAAGTTTTGAAGTAGCTTTTGAGAATGCTTATTCTTATGTAAGTAAATACATCTTGTTGGCATGGAGAGTGGAGGCTTGATTTTTTCATTTCTCTGCTGCTTTTGGTTAGGCATTATGTTATAAACTAGTTATTCTACTGTCATGAATCTTGTAAGACCTGTCTCTACTCTGATTCAACATTGTTTTATCACCTAAGGCAAAGAAGATGATTTTTAGTGACTTTTTAGCATAATATTCGGTTTTGCTGTGAAGTTGTATCTATTCCTTAATAAATGTCCTCTCTTTACACATCAAAGAGAATATCATAAAACTTATTATGAAGCAGATATGAATTGCAAAGAAAAAGAAAAAAAGGAAAAAAGAGAAAAAATGATTTACTTAATATTCAACATTAATTTTTTTATTTATTATTTTTTATTTTTTAGGAACTTATTTTCAGACTGTTCACAACTAAATAAGCAAAACCTTGTTAATTACTCTGGCATGAACACTTAGGTACTGAGATTTAAGTCATCTAGATAGAGGAATATTTTAAAAGTATTAATTTTAAGAATGTGATATAATTGTTAAAATTCTTTTGCAAACATTTCAAGTATGATAAGGTATATAATAAGGTAATAATTGGAAACCTCATAAAAATAAAATGAGCCTTAACTACTCTCTTTATTCAATTTTATTTTTCTTTTTCCTCAAATCTCTATATTTGGTATACTCCTTTATGTATTTAATTTGCTTGCTTTTGTAAATGCAATTAAGATTTTGGCAAATTTACAAAAGAGGCTAAGAAATTGCTGTGAAAACAAAGGCAGACATAAAAAAGAAATAGCCATTTTGGTAAATTTGATAGCAAGAGTACTAAAATCTATCAAGCTCTTCTTGGAAAAAAATGGATAGGAGAATGTGAGAGGTGCCTTCAGCCAGCTCTAATTGAAGATGTACATAAAACAAAGAAGCTGGAAGCCATCATTATGACTCTTTTTATGTAGCAGCAAACAAATACATTGGCAGTAAATAAACAAGGGCATATGTATGTGAAAGATAAGATATACATGAGCATTTTCTAGAATTTGTGTAGAAAGAAATAGTAGGAAAGAAAAGGGATATTTAACACAATTTAGAGATAACAATAATTTTGTTAGGAATTATATTTACAGCGATAGCCCTTGACCAGATTATGTAGCTGATGAATTTTTGACCTGTATGCATCTTTCTGTCAAGCTTTTACCTGTAGATCCGTCGTTCTCCTTGTGATTTCTCAGAATTACAACTAGACATGACTTACCACTTTCACTTAGAGCCAGATGAAGGCGAGAGTCAGCCATTTAACATTAGGGCCATTTAACAATAATAAGGTGCTAAGACATGGATGGTAATGTAATTGGATGAAGAAATTGTATTTATGAATACTCCTGTAAGGGACAATTCTGAACAGTGAACTTGAATCTTATATTAATTGCCTTCTGGCAAATATGATTCCAGTGACCACTGGGCTTTTGCTTACATGAAACAAAAGGGAGATATGAAAGCTTCAGGCTAGTACCAAATGTCTTTGAACAATGGTTTGAGGCAAACTCTTTTATTCTTTTCCCTTCTCCCACATGACATTCAAACTCTCCTATAACTAAATATTTAAAATATATTTAAAGAACTTCAGTTTAAAGTGGTTCCAGGGGCGCCTGGGTGGCGCAGTCGGTTAGGCGTCCGACTTCAGCCAGGTCACGATCTCGCGGTCCGTGTGTTCGAGCCCCGCGTGGGGCTCTGGGCTGATGGCTCGGAGCCTGGAGCCTGTTTCCGGTTCTGTGTCTCCCTCTCTCTCTGCCCCTCCCCCATTCATGCTCTGTCTCTCTCTGTCCCAAAAATAAATAAAAAACGTTGAAAAAAAAATTTTAAAGTGGTTCCAAATTTTAGCCTGCTTGTTGGGCTGTCATATTTAGTTCAAAGTTGTCTAATTTTGTGGCTAAGCATTCCCTTCATGCTCTACATCTGGCACTTGATGCCCTCATTTCCCTGTTTCTTTTTTTCCTTTCTTTTTTTAAAATTTTTTCAGTGTTTATTTATTTTTGAGAGAGAGAGAGAGAGAGAGAGAGAGAGCGAGCAGGGGAGGGGCAGTGAGAGAGGGAGAGACAGAATCTGAAGCAGGCTCCAGGCTCTGACCTGTCAGCACAGAGCCCGATGCAGGGCTCAAGCTCATGAACCATGAGATCATGACTTGAGCAGAAGTCTGAGGCTTATCTAGCTAAGCCACCCAGACGCCCCTCCCTGTTTCATTTTGTCTCCTTAGCACTCATCCTAATGTACTTTGTACTATCACTAAGTTTCAACCTAGATGACATTTTCTATGAAAAACCTTCCTTGACTTGGCTAATTGCCTCTACTATTTGATCCTCTTTTTGACCTTTAGTACATTGGGCTTCTCCTTATCAAAACCCTTGTCATCTTGTGGGAGTAAATTCTAATTGTACTGTCTAACTGCCTTTCTGAATCATATACCTGGTGAGGGCATATTTTATCATGTCTACCTTGTTCACTATTTTATACAAATATTAATATGGTAATTCTGCCTTTAATATATTTTAATCAAAGAAATGAATTATTGATTCCAAACAACTGATGCTGTTAAATCTTCCTGGCATGAGCTTTTAGATTTGATATTTTGGAAATTCACAATCTGTTCAGATTGCTTATTGGTTCTCTCCTGTGGCTACTATGGAAACATGCATCCAAGTTGCTGCCTATAAGAGGGTTAACTCCACCCTGGAAATGCCTAGCTGTATCTCCTTTAAGTTTGGCCATCTGTAAGTCTTCCCTTTTTCTTTGCCATCTGAGTGATGTCATTTAGATGGCCATGATCAGGTGAGGGCTTAGGACAGAGGTTTTTAATATGGAGTTTATGAAAATCTTTTCAATTGTAGACAAAGGAATACCAAAGGATGACATTTCTTGATGATGACAAATTTCTGCCACCATTCCAACCAAAAGGAGTACCTTAGCTTCATATGATGCACTGTAGTTCACTAGGACACCACCCTGAGATTTGAGGCTCTTGTATGGAATAATCCCTTTGTGTACATTCCTCAAGAATCTGTGACAAGGGTAGACATCTAGTTGAGGACTAAAGATCTTAGATTTTACTTGTTTCTTTCAGTTTATTTTTTGCCATAATGATAGGACTAATACTAACCACATCACAAGGAGCAATATTAATTAAGACAAAAATAAACAATAGGAATAAAAAATCCCAGGATGACAAATTTAAGGAAGGGCAATCATGAGACTGTAAGCCCAAAGAGCAGTCCATGATTATGGCTATCATGAATTTTTTTTTATATTTTAACTTTTTTAATGTTTATTTTTGAGAAAGAGAGAGACAAAGTGTGGACAGGGGAGGGGCAGATAGAGAAGGAGACACAGAATCCAAACCCAGCTCCAGGCTCTGGGCTGTCAGCACAGAGCCTGACGTGGGGCTTGAACTCACGTACTGTGAGATCATGACCTGAGCCAAAGTCTGATGCTTAACCTACTGACCCACCCAGGTACCCCTATCATGGTTTGAACTAATAGAAAATCCAGGGAAAGGAAAACATATTTACTGAAGGAACTGATAGTTATATGCATAACATTCTACTAGAGTGACGAGAGTGGAGAGTGGCTTCACTGGAAGACCTGTAGATTTATACCCCTTACTCATGTTTTTAGATGAGATACTTTCTAAGAACAATGGGGGTTCTTAGACAAAAGCCTTTTATTTTTTCCATTTAGAGAGTTAAGGCAAAAGTTTTGGTAAATGTGGTAGGGTCTTAGAGATTGGTGATGATGATGATGATGATGATGATGATGATGATGATGATGACTGATAACAATAAGAGTTTAACAGGTGCCAGGGATTTTATCAAGTGGTTTATGTGATTTATCTAATTTAATTTTAAGGACAACTTTCTGAAGAAAGATTATTATTAATCTCATTTACAAATAAGTAAATTTAGTTACAGAGAGGTTAGATTACTAACCTAAAAACAAGTGGCAGGAACAGAATTTTAAAGTGAGACTCCAGAGACCAATCTCTTAGGCACACAGATGTGAAGAAAAGAACATTGTAAATAAAGAAATATCATGAACAAATACAGAGAGTTATGAGATAAGAATTTTTGCTGTGAACAGAGATTGTATAAATTTAGCAGGAGCATAAGGATGGGAGAAGTGCAGGGGTGCCTGGGTGGCTCAGTTGGTTAAGCATCCAACTTTGGCTCAGGTCATGATCTCATGCCTATGAGTTCGAGCCCTGCATCAGGTTTTGTGCTGACAGCTCAGATACTGGAACCTGTTTCAGAGTCTGCATCTCCCTCTCTTGCTCTGTCCTTCCCCCGCTCATTCTCTCTCTCTCTCTCTCTCTCTCTCTCTCTCTCTCTCATAAACATTAAAAAAAGGGGGGGAGAAGAGCAGTGGTAAATCAACTTGAAAATACAGCTTTAGACCAGTTGAGGAGGACTTGTCATACTAAACAATTTGTACTTATTGTTGTGGGTGTAGATGTGAGAAGAAATGCTCCAAAGGAAAACATAAATTGAGAAATTACCAATGCTAATAGTATTACCAAGTCTAGTAGTCCTCAGAAAGGCAAATAACTATTGGTGAGAGAGGGAGACTTTTACATTTTCTGAGACCATTATGAAGAACAGAGTCAACATTGCTTTTCTTAACGTTTCAAAAATAGAGAGAACTTCAGAATAATAAAACTAGAAGTACAAAGTTCAAAGATGGTTAGGGCTATCATAACAGTAACTCCTTAGGTTCTCATAAGGTAAAATCTCTTTAAATATTTTGTTAGAAAAATGTTGTGACAGACTTTGAAATGGGCAAAAAGATCATTGGGTGTCTTTTCAATAAAATGTTGGCCATTGTCTAGTGGATTCCTCTGGGGTTATCTTATTATATATGGATCTGTACCTTTAATTTTCCTTGAGATATTTTATACCTTTATAAATTGTAGAAACTGATAGTACTGGAAATGATTATTATATGTAGAAATGCAGTTGAATTTTGTCTGGTGGTGATATTTTGTATATGTTGAATAATGTTGCACCATTCAATAAAGTCATTTCAGTTTTCCTGATTTCATTTGTGTCTGTTCTTTGAATTCTTCTTTAATTATTATTTTTTTTACATCTTCCTGGCTCCCTTATTAATTAATATGATAAATTTTTTATGTTTACATTTTATATTTGCATAAGTCATTATTTTTCTTAAAAATGTCCTTTAACATTTCTAATTACAGTTGGCCCTTGAGCATGAGGGTTAGAGGTGTTTAACCCTCACATAGTTGAACACCCATGTATAACTTTCAACTTCCCCTAAACTTAACTACTATTTGCCTACTATTGCCTGGAAGGCTTACCACTAACATAACAGTTGATTAACACATATTTTGTATGTTATATGTATTATACACTGTACCCTTACAATATAATAGGCTGAAGAAAATACAGTGTTATTATGAAAATCATAAGGAAGAGAAAATACTGCACTATATTTTTTAAAAAATCGCATATTAGTGGACCCACACAGTTCAAACCTGTGTTTTTAAAGGGTCAACTGTATTTAATCTCTAGATTAATCTCTATATCAGTGTTGAAAATTTGCTTACTCTTTATAGTATAGCTCTTGTTATTGATATTATTATGGGTTTATTTACCCATAATGCTTATCAGTAGGACATTTAAATTGAATTGAAAATAATGACAATATTGAAATAGTTAATGTTCATTGTCCATTGGTTTCAGGGATATTTTCATTCATTATCTCATTTCATTTTCACAAAATACAATGGAGTAAATACTATTATTAGAATACTTATTTTATACATAAAGAAAATATTGCTTAAATAATTCAATAACACTGTGTAACAAATAAATGAGAATCAGGATTCACACGCAACTCTTGCTAAGTAAAAGTGTTGTGCTTTAACAACCAGACCACATCCTTTTTTGAACTTATTCTATGAGGCCCAGTCTCAGTTCCAACATGAATTATGGAACATAGTCTGACAATAAAAATGAATTCAAAATAACTTGTTATATCCTCTTGATTTACTCAATACATACATAAGCCCATTACAATAAACTAATGTGGTTGAGTCAGATAAATAATTCAAACTAGCTTAAATGAAAAAAAAAAATAAAGGTGAAAGAAATTTTTGCTTATTACACTGAAAAGTCAGTGGAGTCAACTGGTCCATTTAATGAACCAGCTGAAAGAGCTAAAATAATATTTTGAGGGTTTTCTTTTTATTTCTTGCCTCAGTTTCTCTGCTCAGTGTTACCCTCTCCAAATTAAGAAGGATAGCTCCATGCCCCCAGGAGATGATTGCAGGTAGCTTGAGGTTACATGTCTTTATAATTTATAATCTAGAAAAGGGAAAAGCATCTTTGCTGATAGTTCCATTAGAACAATCCAAAGGAGGCTTACTACAATATATTCCACCACCGGACTAGATTGTGTAAAATATTTCTGTTGTATTTACAGTTTATTCAAATTACTTGAGTATTTTTTTCTAAACATTGGCCCACAGATGTGCATAACAGCAGTCTCTTGTTCTTCTATTCCTCCATTTTCTCCTATTTTCTTTTAATTCTGTATGGCAATATTTCAAATAACCACTCTAATGATAGAAATTTCAATGAAGAGTGAAACAGGAAAAATATGAAGGCAAAACCAGTAAAAAATTAACACATAGGAACCTGTTCTACTTTGTTTTTTAAGTAAGGGGGATGGATACTTTGAGATTCTGTTTCTCTTAAAGTTTATATCTAAGAATAAAGGTCAAAGATGGTATGGTACAAACTGAAAAACATTAGAGAGAGAGCATTTAGATGGTTTGGACTTGAGAGGTGGCATTAAGAGCTGTGTTGACAAATCAAGGTTCTGCATTTTAACTTAATCTATTCAAATTAGTTCATTTTACTTTAAACTCTTTTTTATGACTCTACCCTTACCTACATTTCCAATATCAAAAGAATATCCAAAGTGTGATGTAGGTTGAGTTAATTAGCTCTAGTTCAATGTCATAATAGGTTAATTGTCACCTCCCTATACTTTCAGCTCACACCCTTAAGTATCAATAAATATTTTAGCATTTGTAGTTTCCTGAACAAATTGTTGTCTGAATTAGATGATGTGAGGCTTATATATTTGTATTTCTTCTGAGCTTAAACTATGGTGGCCTAAGTTATTTCTCCTCACAGGGAACCCTTAAAGACTTTGGATTAGGTAAGTAGTGTGATCAGTGAGCTATTTTAGGCAAAATAATCTTGTATTTTTAGGAAGAATGCACTGGAGAAGCAGAGGCTTGGTGTTAGGAAAACTAGTTAGGAGACAACATCAATAATGGATAAGAGGGCATGTTATTTGCACTTTTATTTTTTCAGGGAGACTAGAAAAGAGGGGATCAATATAAGAGATGTATTGCAAGTAAAGTTGACAAGACTGGACAAGTAACTAAATGCGGTTTGGGTAGCAAGTAAGTCAAAGACAGTTTTCAAATTTTGAGGTTGGGTGACAAGGATAGATGGTGGTTCTTCTCATTTTGACACGAAACATGGCTCCCTATCTCAGTCTTTGTAGAATCTAAAATATAAGTATTGAGTGACATTCTCTAGCAGAGTTAAAATTGGGCACTTCTGTGTATAAAATTCTCATGAGTTTCTATTACTTAGGAAAAAGAATGTGTCTTATTTTGATAGCAGATCTGTGGCCAGGAGTTAAACATACACAGCATTCATGCAAATAGAAGCAGCATGAATTAACAGCAGGATAACTTTATGAACAAGATTTTTAGTACATTTTTGTTTGAAAGCACTAATAAATCAGTTTTGTAGAAAACCTTTGCCCTGATACAACATTTACCCTCAAGGTAATGAAGATGGTTTCCTCATTTATTACTTGTCTAAGTTTTAACCTTTGTAACTTCCCCTGAGTCAGCTTACAATTTGGGTTTTAGTGTGATGATTTCTGTATCATATTATTAAATATTCTGCATAAAATATACTTGTACTCAGTATCCCATAATGCCATTTTAGCTAGTGGTTTCATTTTTGTTTTTTGTTCATTTATTTTTCACTCAGTCTTTCTTTAAATCTGAAATTAAGGTTTTTAGAAGTAAAAGAACAAAATGACATTTTTTTCCCCTTTTGGCTCTTTAGGATACTACAGTATTTCTCTGTTGGTAGGGAAAGGAAAAAAAATGTACTTTTTTGTAGAAATGAGGACCAATTCTCAGATTCAGGCTTCAATCTGTAGGTAGTTGCTCACCATGACCTTGTAATTGACCTTTGATCTATGAATTGACCTTTGATCTATGTATGGGGCCAGGGAACTATCTTTGAAACAATTAAATTAGCTGTAACTATATGGTAAAATATAGATGCTGTAGTTAGATAACTCAAGCAAAAACTGATTATCTCAGGTGAACTAGCCTAAATTAGCAATCTTTCAATTAATTTTGTTTTTATAACTCTGGATTATTTTAGTCAATTGATCTAAGAATACTGTAAAACCAACAGTGATGATAGTTGCCATATATTGAGAGCTTACTGTTTTCCCTACTTTATGTTTAGCAATTTATGTACATTATCTTGCTTAATGCATATAATTACTTAAGAGTTTAGTATTATCTTTCATGTTGACATTTGAAGTGACTAAGGCTCAGAGAAATGAACTTGCTCATGGATATATAATTTTCAAGAAGCAGAGCTATTTTATGTGATGTCAAAGGCTATGCCCTTAACCACTGTAGCAAAATTACTTGATAATGCCTTTATTTTTCTTATTACCATGAGTGTCCAAATTTATACTTTAAATGAGGTTTAAATGCCTTGATTTATTTTCAGTGTGTTTCTTACAGATTATCCAGTGTCCTATTTTTGCTTCCTCTGGTCTATAAATGACTATTTGATTCATGCAAGTCAAGATGCAAGTTTTAATAGAGGAAATAAATGTGTCAATAAAACTCTTGATTCTGCATTGAAAATTGCAACTGTAAGAAAATTATATTATTTTAATGGGAATTTATTGGCAAGGATGATACATTATTGGTGGTTAAAACAAATATCATTTCTATAAAGATAATATTAGAAGTTGTGCCTTGCCAGTGATCTGTCAAGTGTATTTTCAAATGCTATTCTTTCCCAGGAGAGAAGAGAGAAACTTCTTCTTTAACCCAAAAAACTTTCAGTTTGAAATATTAATAATAAGCATCAGAATGAGTAAAGATTGATAACTGGAATTATTTTCATGGACATGGGGAATAGTGTTATCCATGCCTAACTGTATGGTGGACTGGAATTATAACACTTGCCCATAAAAGTAAAAGTTCTGAGTTATCCCTTCCTGAGGATCACTTCCCACTGATGAAAGTTGAAATGCGCATGTGAAAGATGGAGTTGGTGCTTCTTAAATGCGTTATTTACTTTATTGCAGACCTCTGTAGTTTTAAAAATCATTTCAGAATATAAGTTCCATGAGCTTTGAGGAAACCATTTCAATTTTTTCCTGAGATATTTATGGATAATTTCACTATTAAATTAATATCTGCAATATTAGAGAATGAGGAAAGATAGGATTAATTTCTTATGTGAAATCACTTGAAAATATGTATTGTGTGTATGTGAATGTTTTTGTATATATGTGAATGTGTATGTGTTTAAACATTCATAATGTAAGCCTCTTATATTAAGTTATCTAGGCTTGAGATACTGGTTTTAGTGTATGACATTATGAAAAAAAAATCAAATAAATAACCAAATGGAGATAAATCATGTTGAAAGTAATCTTGCATTAACATTTATTTGGTGCCTTCTTGAGCTTAATACAGAGAAAATTAAGTAGATATGATCATTGGCCTGCAGCACATAAGCCTTAATAAGCATGAAAATGGAATAAAGATGTAAAAAGACATACACGTTATTGTAAAAATATCTAAGTAAGAGATCATGAGAAAGACTAAAATGATAGACAGTAAAATAAAATGTCATTACTACTCCAGTGTGCCTTTTCATGGTTATTGCACTGGATCTGTGCTATAATTTCATCATTGGTTCAGGCAGGCAGAATATTTGGCAGTTTTATTACATGACTGTTCTATTTCTTGCCCTGATAAACCTTTTTCAGATAAGATAAAAAGAGAGTCTGCCTTCTTTAAGTTTACAGTGTTAAAAATGGCTTCATAGGTTATTCTTATTCCCTCCTATTGTTCTTTGAAGAATTATTTTCCAACCTTCCCCTTTTTGATGACTATTCACTATTTCGTAAAAAATAAAATAAGTATCTACTCTGTGCCACGTATTGAGTAAAGTATATACTTTCTGTGACTGAAGTACAACCTGTTTTGTGGTTTTATTGGCCCAAAACTTGTTCCTCAATTTGAAAGATGGCCCTCTTTGAAATTTTTATCACTGCTTTGATTAACTTTCTGAAATAATACAAAATATTACACAATATTTTCACAATATTCACAAAATATTACACAATATTCACACAAACCTACAAATTAGAATATAGCTAAGTTATTTCTCTTTACCTTTATGCTATACAAATTTAAATGTCTATCTTTCTCATAGTACATACTTTTAAGATTGCTTCAGTGACCACCTTGCCATTATCAATGTCCTTTCCTGAAAGCAATCCCAGGATTTGGCATAATGCTGTACATACTTTAAACAGAACATAATTGTGGGGAAATGTTTCCTCTTGGCAATGGGCTTGAAATTCTCATCAGTTTGGATAATTTGGTATTCTGATATATTTCTCTAAGGAGTATATAATCCTAAACTTTGTAATAGGATACAAATAATATTGGGAAGCACTCTCCATTTGCATATAGCTTACTATTTATTAAATTTCTTTCATGTTTTGTTATGTTTCCTGATATTAATAAGATTTCATATTCTGGAATTTGATATTAAAACATTATTTAATCATATACACATGTTTTGAAAGAGTCTTTGATAGATAAATCCATATTGGGAGGAACAAAGACAATTCAATTATACTGTATTAGGCAAACATAAAGGGTATGGAGAGGTTCAGAATCTATAAGAGGACATGATAACAATCCCCAACTCTACTTTTAGGCAAAAGTAGGAAAATACAGTAGAGTTTATTAGATGAATATAAAGCCCTGAAGATTAACTATCTTTAAAGTTAGCAAAGATGACTGCCAATAATTTCTTTTATTTATGTAGATGCACAATATTCTTCCCATCTAGCAGGGGAATACATTTTCTCTCCTACTGAACTGGACTGGCCTTGACTTCATTAACAAAAATAATGCAATAGATGTGACATGGTATGACTTTTGGCCCTTATATTTACAGAGCGTATAGTTTCCATTTTTATTTTTTGGAAATCAGCCTTTGTGTAGAGAAGTTCAGGATCTCCTCCTGCCAGGGAGGCTATGTAGAGTAAAAGAGAATGAGATATCACAAGAAAGTAAAGAAAACCCTGAACAAGAACAAAACTTCCCCAGTCAAAAAGTAGCACATACACACACTGCCCCCCCCCCCCCCACTACCCAATGAATATGTGAGACCATATTGAATAATCCAGTAATAGTAGAGCCATCCAAGCCAGCCATACATGGGGCAGAGAAGAGCCACACAGCTCTCGCATGCATTATGTAGAAGGAGGAGCAAGTAATTTTTGTTTTAGTGGTCATTTTGGACCATGAGTTGTAAGCCACGTCTTAAGGACATGATTTTCAAGCAACAATTTAGAATGAGCTTGTTTTCCAAAAGTCCTGGAACATTATTTTAGCTCTATTCTGTGATTAGAGAGAAATGAATCTATATTTGTTTAAGCCACTGCCAGTTTGAGTTTCTAAGTCATACTACTAACAAAGACTCTCTCCTAACAAAACACATTTAAGCTCTCTTGTCAACCTTGGCCTTCTTGCCAGACCTGCATTGCCCAGTTTTAGCAAGAATTCTGCTAAGTCAGTTTAGAGAGAATTTCCCCACCCTTGATATCTGATGGCTCTCAGTATCTGGTCAAGTTCCTCATCTTCAACCTTTGATGTGTCAGTGTTTGACCTGCCTTCAGCAAGAATCCCATTTTCACTTTAGCAAGAATCCCCTGTTGATGTCTCTTCTCAATATTTTCCCATCTACTGACTCCCTCACTCTGTTCTTTGGTTACAAATTCTCAACTGTCTTTGCTGTATTTAGAGTTGTGCCAGATCTCTCTCCCCTGTTATGATAGTCTTGACATCATTTGCAACTTTCCTGAATGAAGTCTTCCTAACAATTTTACCAAGTGTCAGAA
Organism: Herpailurus yagouaroundi; assembly: GCF_014898765.1. Taxonomy (NCBI): domain Eukaryota; kingdom Metazoa; phylum Chordata; class Mammalia; order Carnivora; family Felidae; genus Herpailurus; species Herpailurus yagouaroundi. The sequence goes on from NW_024412413.1 coordinate 32,328,215, forward strand.
TAATTTTTTCAATACCATCAGAGCTGATATCTTCTGATTCAGGAGTCTTTCTCAGATATTAACTTTGAGGACTCGGTGATGATCAGGCATCTAGGTCGATTTCAGAATAGCTTTATTTCTTTTGCATTGACTGCTACCATTATCTGCATTAATGGGACTAATAAGCCTATGGGGCCCCATCAATAGGAGATAGCTTACTCTTTTATGAGGAGGTAAGGAAAGTGATGCAAGATATAGAAATGTTTTAATATCTACTCTTCTAATAAGTAAGTTTCTCTTTTAAGAACGAATTATTCGAGGGAGTGTATTTTGATTGGTGTGGTCCATATTGTGGAAGTTACTAGGAATTGAAAATGTGCAGAGAAAATATGCTATTTCTGTTTGTATCTCAGACAAATTTGGGACATCTATTCACTTTCCTCAATTTATGGACCTAGTCATCCCATTACTCTGACTCCAGAAATTTCCACTCCAACATAATTGTCAACCAAAAATCAAATTGTCTGGTTTTGGCCCTAAGCCACAGATTTATAGAATTCACTGTACCTTTTGGGATTTCTTTTGTGTTGTCTTTCTTTTCCCTTTGGTCTTCCTGGCTTTTGATAGATACAGCTTTTTGTTTGATCTGGGAAAATCAAAAGCCTGGATCCTAGCCAGAGTAAGTCCTGCAGGGTACATATTTAGGAGAATTACATGGAAATAATGCTAGTCGGTCAATGGAATGAAAGTACAAAGTCAATTTTAAACAAGAAGATTCTATGTTAGTAAATATCAGTATCATTGAGATGTCAGACATTCTGCTGGGAAATATTTACACTTCTTAGAAGAAATTGTTATCTTATTACCATACAATATTCTACCAATATTTTAATTTTTAAATAAAGCAAAGAATCGTAGATAGCATATAAATATGAAGATATACTATAACAGATTAAGGGAAAGTTTTAGATAATCCTTGGACAAGATAACATCTAATTATATATATCCCGAATTATAACAGGAATTAAAACAACTCTGGGGAGAAAAAAAAAAAAAGAAGATACATATTGGGGCTAAACCCCATAGAGATTGTGATTGTTAGAAAAATAAAATTCTTGTTTTCCCAGTAATGAATGGTGGGAAAAATGAAATCTGATGAGTGAGTAGAGACAAAGTTTATTATGAATGGACTGGATTTTTCAACAATAGCTATTAAGTTTTTTTTTTTTTTTTAAGAAAATCTTTGTAGAAGGGTGCAAAGAATATTTTTTTAAAGTAGGGGAAAATGTCTATTTCTGGATGGCTTATAAGATTAGAAAAATGTATGAGATGAGTATGGGGAACTGCTGTGGGAGACCAAGAATTAGGTTGTTGCTGGTGTTGCTCTGATCACTTATTTCACACTGCTTTGCAATGCAGTTTTAAAAATCTACTTTCCAATCATGCAAAAGAAGTGGAGAATTGTAGCATTTGTCCAGATAAAGTTGTTTCTGCAAATGTGTTACTAGCTTGAGTTATCTGGATAGTTCAAATTTTGTTCTTTTACATGTAGATAATTATTTTTGTGTTCTCCAGGATAGGCATGGGAAAGATAATTTTTAGCTTTAAGTATGTCTGATGTATGGAAAATGGCTCTTTGTAAAATATTCTTTACAAATGATTTCCAGGCAAAATGCTGTAATTCCCTGCTCCACTGGTTGTGGTATGGGAAACTCCCATTCCATGTTATCCTGGAGGCTTTGTTCACTTCAGGGAGCTTGTTAATTTCCCAGTCCCTGAACATATGCTTTCACAAGAATGTACTCTTTATGTTTAATTTCATTTACCTTTGTGTAACTCACCACACAGATAAGACAATTCTTTCCCAAATACAAATGCTGAATGTCTTATGGATATATATGATGAAAAAAGCCTTTGGGGATGTGACTTTTATGTTGAATGAATGAATGAATGAATGAACTGATGGCAAAATCCCAGAGAAACTGGCAGATAGAGAATTGGCAGATTTGTGGGCTGTGCTGTCATCACTGTTCAATTCCTGAAGGAATTATAAACAGCAAAATCCACTTTTTGAATATATTATGGATCATTATTTATTCTCTTTAAACAGAAGGTAAGGAAAATATTTCAAATGCATATCTAATTTGATTGTTCATCATCTTCCATCTTGTCCTGAATCTTCATGTTAACCCTCTTACCCTAACAAAGAGAAATCAGGAGACCAACTTTATTTCATCTAGCTCTCCTTGGACCTCATTTATTTCAATTTCATTACTGACAGGACAACATCTGTGTTCTCTTCCCTTTTACCTTAGTTCTTAAATTCACCTTCAGAATTGTACGAGGAAGTATTGGAGAATTTCTCAGTCTCTTGTTTTATTCTCTGTCAACTTATTCAGGAATAAAGACCTTCTCACCTATCTTTAAATTTTATAAAGTTCTTGAATCAGGCAAAGCATTCTACCACATGATGACTCTATTCTGATTATTAATTATTTTGAAAGGACCTTAGGTTTCATTAATTACATTTGCCATAAAATGTAAAAGTTGTCACTCTTAAGAATATCTAAAAAGATATTTCCATTTCAATTTTTCACATTTTGGTTTTAAAATTACTTTAAAATCATTTCAGAAAGTAAGAGAATTTAAGAATTTCTTCCAAAGGTCAACGTTGTCTTTGATTCATAAGCATATGTTTGCAGAATCTAGTAGGTGGTGATATTTCATGCTTTGTTCCTTTGCAGGTCATATGCTTAGTCAGAATTGCCCTCCTTCACCTCATACTCCTGGAAACCAGTAATAAACTTTAAATTGATCTCCTCTTTCTTCCTAACATTGCAAAAATAATACTTAGTATAAGAAAACTTAACACAAACTTCTGCATCAAATTCGTACACTTGATGTATGTGTATTTCTATTAAGTGATTAAAGTGTTGCCTAAACTCATTCCCTCCACCTGTTCTTTGAATCCCATTCCTTGCCACTTATTATTTCAGGACACTGTTTCTACTGTCTCCAGTAGCCTCCACTGTATTTCCATGCTCCTTTTTATAGCAAAACTCCTCGGAAGAATTGTCATTATTAGCTGGTTTTACATTTTCTATTTGTGTTTCCTCCTGAATCCATTTCAGTTGGACTTTTGTCAGTTTATTACACTGAAACACAACTTTTCATTGTCGTGTACAAACTCTAAACCAGCAAATCCAATGACCATGTCAACTCAAAGCAATCAGGCTGTTGGTGGTATTTGACCCATTTGATCCATCTTTCTTTTGAAATTCTTTCCTCAGATTTCTTGCAGGACATAATTCTCTCACTTTTCTTCTTAGATAATTGGATACCCATTATCAGTCTCCTTTGCTAGTTCTTCTTGTCTCTCCATTTCTTAAATACTAATTTGGGTTGGGATTCCAGCCCTCAAACCACCTTTTGACCTATTTATATAAACTCATCCTGATGATGATGATCTCATCCTGCTTCATGTCCTTAAATACTGTATACATATTGACAGAGCTCACATTTTTATTTCCAGTACCAACTTTCTCCCCAATTGCATAATTTTTATTCTAATTTGATATATTTCCATTTAGATATTTAACTGACTTGTTAAGCTTAAATTTTCCAAAATCAAACTCATGGTTTCTGCATTCCAAACTTATTCCTCCCATGATGCTTTTCATCCGTAAGTGATAGTGAACATCTACCAGTTAATCAGGCCAGAAAGCTTAGAATCACCCTTGACTCCTCTTCTATAACAATCCACACCTAATCCATCCACAAATCCATTCTGCAATGCCTTCAAAATAACACTCCAAATCAAACCACTTCTAATCCCCTCTACTGCTACCCTACTGTAAAACAGTGCTCTTTATCATCTGGATTATTGCCATATCTTCCTCACTCATATGTCTGCTTCTTTTTGTTATGTTATTAAAATTAGATAGAAGAAATGACAAAGAAAAGTAATGGATATACTAGATGGAGGTTAATTAGATTTAAGCAATCTAAAGTATTTTTTTTTCTTTTTGGAAGGAGTAGAGTTCGGTTTCAGTTTTCATTTAAAGTATGTGGAAAAAGAAATGCAAAAACCTGCATAAGGATCTCCTTTAAGTCTTTGAGTATTAAACTGTGCATAGGAAGGGTTAGATTCCATAGGGCTATGCAAAGAATGAGGCATCATGAAGAATCTTCACACTAAATAATTACCAGGAACAGGGCTGAGAGACCTTTGAGTCTGGTCAGTCAGAATGGAGAGATCAATTTGAGAACTCAGGAAACTCCATAGAAAACTCTGGTCATGACAAAGAAGTAGAACTAAATCAGACAGATTTATACAGAAGGGGATCTACACAAATAGTAAACATGTAGGTACATATAAGAGACTTGATTGTTTTTTTATTTTTAAAAATTACTCTGAAAGGTTATTATCTATTTAAAGCAAATGATAGCAAAGTGTATGGAGTTTGTAATATAGGGAGAGGTAAAATTTATGAGAATAATAGTAAAAAAATGAGATTATAGAGACTGTGATGAGTTAAAGATGCATATTTTGCCCAATAGAACACCTCACAAAAGATAATTGAACAAAAGCCAAAGACAAGATATGAATTAATACCAAAATACTCAATTAGTTGGAAGGAAAACAAAACAAATAAACTATGAGATAAATAGCTGGCTGCAAAGATAAACTTAAATCTGATTATATCAATAATTATATTAAATGTAAGTGAACTAAACATGCCAATTATAAGATGGTGGCCCTCAGAATGGATAAAACAAAGTGATTTCCAACTATATAGTCTCTATAAGAAACACATTTTAATTATAATCATAGATCATTTCAAACTAAAGGATTGAAAATAATATACTGTGAAAAGTCTAATAGTAAGAAAGCTGATGTGCCTATATTAGTATCAGACAAAGTTGACTTTAGTACAAGAAATATTACTAAAGATAAAGGTGACATTTTCCAATGATAAAAGAGTAAATTAAGAAACATAATAAGCCTAAATGCCTATTCATAACACATAAAAACTTTAAACACATGAGACAAACACTGACAGTCCTGAAATCTCAGTAGGTAAATCCACAATTAATGTTGGTAATTTTAATTCTCCTCTGTCAATAATATAACAGGTCGACAGAAAATCAGGAAGTGGGTAGAATACTTGAATGACACTATCAACCAATTTAACCTAATTAACATTTATACAACACTACATCCAGTAACATATTACTTTCAATTGTATATGGAACATTAATCAAGATAGACAATATGCGTGGCTATAAAAGTCTCAATAAATTTAAAAGAACAAAAGTCACTTTAGAGCATGTCTCTGAAAACACAAAATTAAGTTAGAAATAAATAAAAAATACCTTTGGAAAACCCAAAATATTTGGAAACTTTATACAATACTACTTCTAAATTCATGGGGTCAAAGAGGAAATTATAAGGGAAATTAAAAAAAATATTTGAAACCAAATGAAAATAAAAACACAACTTATTAAAATTTGTGCATTGCAGCAAAAGCAATATTTTGAGGAAAATTTGTGCTTTAGATACTTCTATTGGAAGGGAAGTTTGAGATCAGTGATCTAGGCTTCTGAGCCTGCACCTTAAGAAGCTCAAAATATAGCAAATTTAACCCCAAAAAGTATAAGGAAAGAAACAATACAGATAAGAGTAGAAATAAGAGAAGTAGAAACTATAGAAGATGGAAAATTATATTTTCCAAATATAATTTCAATGTATTCTATTACTTGTATTTGCATACTAGCAAAAGAGCGATAGTTTGTATGAAATTCGATAGTATAAGCCTTAAGATGGGAAAATGCAACAAAATTATAATTATATGATCACTAAGGGCAGTATTTCAAAACAGTATTTATTGATAGAACTATCCTGTGCTCCTGCCCAACTGTAATTCATTCACACTTTGAATAGAAAATGGGGATGGCTGATTCCTTTGGGAAGCAGAATTTATCATGCAACATGTTTTGTACTATAAGGAAAATAATAACAATGCTCTCTCTATATAAAGCCCTTTTCTTCAGAATGAAGCAAAGTGGCTTATGCATAGGATCTGTACAATCCTCCCAGGATCTCAGTGAGGAAAAGAGCAAGTTCTATGCACTTCTATTGTAAATGTCTGGAACACAGCAAAATGGCTGGTAGACCCACCAAAAAAGTAGTTGATCTTGAACCCAGGTTTAGGATACTATTCCTGTTATTTCTAATTGTCTGTTAATATGAAGGAAATGGGCATTAAATTGCAAAGTTATAAAAATTAATTATGTACGTTGCATGGGTAGAAGTAAGAGTATTTCTATGCTAGGAAAAGAGACTGGAAAACCCACCTCTTATTGGATACTTCCGATTAAAAACTCGGAGTTATTTATGGCTCAATTCTATTTTCAATTAAAAAATATTGGAAAAAAAATTTCTGAAATTGTAGCATTTTAGAATTAGTAGGTAATTTATTTTTAAGGTGAGCACAGTGCTTGGTACAGGGTAGGTGTTCAGATTTACAGAACAATATTCACAAATAGTAGATGATGTGGCCAAGGTCTCAAAATTAGTTATGAGAGTTCTAGGGCTCCTATGTAATAGTCAGGTGCTCCTTTCCTTTAGGGAACCATCTTGTTAGAAATTAACTCCGTGAAGTGAACCTTGAAGAAGCTAAATGCAAAACACCAAAACCATTTTTAAAGCAAAGCCATACAAAACAGTAAAGGGAAATGAGAATTGTGCAGTTGGAAGAGCTGTTTAGATTACAGTGAGTGAAACATAACATAGGTTGCAAGATAACTATCTCAGACAATTAGATATGTGGTTCAAAGTATTAGAAACTAATTGATTTTTCTAATTTATTGTATTTTCTAGTGATTTAAATTCATTCCAAGTGTCTTATATGTACTTAGGAATTGGCAGTAGAGTCTTGTAAATTAGTTTGAAATTTTCTACTACAAAAATTTTTGATTATTTAGAAATAAACATTTGTTCTGTTGAAGTAATTCTGTGATTCACCTGTGATTTATATTTTAATAATATTTTTTTAACTTTGAAATATGGGAAAATATAAGCTTAAAGAAAAACATCCCATTATACCCTATCCAGATAATATCATTAAAAAAACACATGTGCATCATTTAAAAGTTCATCGTAGAAAGCTTTAATATGAAAGATGGTATCCTCTCTTGAAAATGAAAACACAATTAAGAGTTTCTTATGTATTCTTCCAGATTTTTTTCTATGCTTATTCCAATGCCTACATCATGTTTTGTTTTTACAGTAAAGAAACATTATACTCATCTTTTTGTATATGCTTTTCAATTCTAAGGTATGACAAGATCTATATAATTTTCTTTATCGGGGGAATAACGCACCCATTTTAAATATAGAATGTTATGAGTCTTGACATATAATTTGTGTACCCATGACCACAATCAAGCATTTCCATCACCACAAAAATTTCCCTCATGCCTCCTGCTCCTCAATCCTTTCCCCACTCGGTCACTGATGTGAATTCTGTCATGATAAATTCATTTTTTTTCTAAGAATTCAAATATACTTACATACTCTATGTAAGGACATACTCTATGCAACTTTTGTGTCTGAGTTCTTGGTTGTTTGTCCCAATGCCATTTATTTAAGAAGCTCTCCTTTTCCCATTGAATATTCTTGGCTCCTTGTCATAAATTAATTGACCATATATGCATGGAATTGTTTGTGGACTCTATTCTGTTCCATTGATCTATATGTCTGTTTTTATTCCAATACTCTACTGTTTTTATTCCTATAGTTTTGTAACATAGTTTGAAATCAGGAAGTATGATATATCCAGCTTTGTCCTTTTTCAAGATCACCTTGGCTGTTCGGAGTCTTTGTGGTTCTATACAAACTTTAAGGTTGGTTGTTCTATTTCTGTGAAAAAATACTATTGGCGTTTTGATAGGGATTCATTGGATCTGTAGACTGCTTTGGGTGATTTTGTATCCTGCAGCTTTACTGGATTTGATTAGTTCTATCCCCCGCCCCCGCACTACCTTTTTTTTGGTGGATTTTTAGAGCTTTCTGCATATATCATGTCATCTATAAATAGTAGCAGTTTTAGTTCTTCCTTTCTAGTTTGAATGAATGCCTTTTGTTTCTTTTTCTTGCTTATTTTCTCTGACTGGGCTTCCAGTACTAGGTCAATTAAAAATGGTGAGAGTGGATATCCTGATCTTAGGGGAAGAGTTTTCCCCCTGATCTTAGGGGAAAAGTTTTTAGTTTTTTACCATTGAGTATGATGCTATCTCAGGGTATACTTTTTTATAGGTGAACACATTCTGTTCTATTCTTAGACACATGCCGGAATTTTCTGCTGTCAATGTGTGTTGAATTTTTTTCAAATGTGATTTCTTCGTCTGTTGAGATGATACCTGGTTTTTTTCTTATTTTGTTAATATTGTGATAAAATATTGATTGGTGTTTGCATGATGAAACTACCTTTAATTCTTAAAAACCTCCTGGACATTATGTTTTATCCTTTCTATATATTTTGTAGATTCAGTTTGAAATATTTTTATTTTTATTTTTATTTATTTATTTTTTTAATTTTTTTTTTCAACGTTTATTTATTTTTGGGACAGAGAGAGACAGAGCATGAACGGGGGAGGGGCAGAGAGAGAGGGAAACACAGAATCGGAAACAGGCTCCAGGCTCTGAGCCATCAGCCCAGAGCCTGACGCGGGGCTCGAACTCCCGGACCGCGAGATCGTGACCTGGCTGAAGTCGGACGCTTAACCGACTGCGCCACCCAGGCGCCCCTGAAATATTTTTAAAGATTTTCTGCATTTATGTTTGTAAGGAATTTTTGTCTATGGTATTTCTTCCTTTTCTTTCTTTCTTTTTTTTTTTTTTTTCTTTTAAATGTTTTTGGTTTTGTTATCAGAGTATTTCTGGTCTTACAAAATGAACTGGGAATTACCCTTCCTGTGTATATTTTCTGAACAAGTTGTTATAGGCTTTGTACTATTCTCCCCTAAATGTTTGACAGTCCTCTCCAGTAAAAACATCTGGTCATGGAGGGTTTTTTTGTAGGGCTATTTTAAATTGCAAATAGAACTTATTTAATTAATATAATACTTTTAGATTTTTTATTTCTTCTTGTTACAGTGTTAGAAATTTCTAATTTTTTAGGGTATTTTACATTTATGGTATTTTTACATTTTATGTCATTTATTGAATTTATTGCCATAAGATTTTTCAAAATATAATCTTAGATTATTTTTAAGGTCTGTAGGAGGTATAGAAATGTCCCCTTTGATTCCAAGTATTGGTGAGTTCTGTTTTCTCTTGGTCAATCTAGCTAGAAGTTTATCAATTTTTATTGAAATATTTCAAGAAAGGACTCTTGGCTTTGTTGACTTTTTTATATGGTTTATTTACTCTTTCACTGATTTATGTGCTAATCAGCACTCTCAACAATAGCCAAATTATGGAAAGAGCC
>NW_024412413.1:32342687-32348179 GCF_014898765.1 Herpailurus yagouaroundi
GTTATGGATTGAATATTTCCCCAAATATCTCCCCAAAATTCATATGTTGAATCCTAATCCCCAATGTGAGGGTATTTGGAGGTGGGGACTTTGGAATATAATTAGATTATGAGGAGGGAGCCCCCATGAATGAGATTAGTTTCCTCAGAAGAGAGGCCAGAGAGCTAGCTTGCTCTCTGCCCTCCATGTGAAGATATGTATAAGAGGTCAGCAGTCTGCATTTTGGAACAGTTTCTTCGCTGGAACATAACCATGCTGACACCCTACTCTCAGACTTCTAGACTTCAGAGCTATGAGAAGTAAATTTGTGCTGTGTATAAGCCACCCAATCTATGATTCTTTGTTATAGCATCCTGAACTAAGATAAATACCTGTAGAAGGCAGGTGGAACATATGTTCAAAATTAAAAGCAGAATTTATATATTTAAATTATATATATAAGTATATATCTTTTGTACTTATAAAGTCAATCTGGGACAATAATAGGTCAGTTATACGAATGTAAAAATATTAAATATGCAAGTTAAAAATAAGTTATCAGTTTATGTTAGTTTTATCATTTAGTTCTTTTTTAAAAAATATCCTATGTTGAATTTATGCTTGTGTATTTCCTTTAAACTGTTAGACAACTTAAATTTACTAATTTCTGTTATTCAGAGAGGGGTCCATATTCAGCCTGCTACTGCTGCTATGTGGTAATATATTTTTAAAACTGAACTTGCAGGGGCGCCTGGGTGGCGCAGTCGGTTAAGCGTCCGACTTCAGCCAGGTCACGATTTCGCGGTCCGTGGGTTCGAGCCCCGCGCCAGGCTCTGGGCTGATGGCTCAGAGCCTGGAGCCTGTTTCCGATTCTGTGTCTCCCTCTCTCTCTGCCCCTCCCCCGTTCATGCTCTGTCTCTCTGTCCCAAAAATAAATAAACGTTGAAAAAAAATAAAAAAAAAAATAAAACTGAACTTGCAATTTTTTCATACTCTTCAATTACAAAAGCACAGTAGGGGAGTTTTTATCTTAAGTTTGTCTCCAAGTTGAATTACCTCCAAAGTACAACTCAAAGCATAACTCAAAACTAATGACAAATAATGTGTTGGTATTCAGTGTATGATATTGCAGCATGCATATAATATGTTACTATAGGTTTTAAAAATAAAGTTTGAATAAACACTGGTGGAATTACCCAAGCTTTATCCATGGTTAACAAGAGTTCTATGACACATATTTTGGCATAAATAATATATTAGGACCCTTCCTTCCAATTATAACATACGTTGATTCTAAATTTTCATTTTTAAAATTAAAAAAGTCTAAATTATAAAAATAAATATAGCATGGCTGGTAACTATTCACAGATTTATTTCATTTACCACAATTCCAGCTTGACATGTAATATGTAGTTTTTATATTTAACTATTACATTAAGATTAGTCCCTGCATTTTCTAAACAGTGGAAATAGATGAGGGATTTAATATGACAGGTGCTGATTTAGTAGGCTCCAATGGAGAGTGAATTTTCTTCTTGACTGTGTGCCTAATACTTTTGGAAGGCATTGAGCATTTGCCTGAGGCCTGTAAACATTGAACTTTTAGTTCAAAATGATAGAATATATATTAATGCAATTCTTTATGTGTGCTTGATTTAAAATAAAAAAAAAATCCTGTAGAAATTTTCCTCATTAATCTACCCACTTTGATTCAACAAACTCTGACTCAGAGCTATGAAATGATTTGCTGAATAGCTAAATGATAAATAAGCCTAATGGGTATCAGTACTTGAAACCTGAGGGTAATTTATTTGACTTTGCTATCTAACTCATTCTAAATTATGAGTAACTAAAGATAGAACGCCCCAAAATTAAACTTATTAGTCCCATTTATATATTTTTGTTGTTTCTTATTATACAATTACCATGAGGAATACAGGAGGTTTATTTGAAGGTTAATATGACATATTTTAAATGTTGACAATAACCATCTGCTGTTTATTTCCCATATATAAACTAATTTTATCTGATAACAGATTCACTATATCTTTTGCAATGGGGAATTTTCATCTTGTGCACGTGAACCAAATCTATATCTCAAAATCTCTGATTCTCATTTTTTCCCCCATAAATTGGATCCAATTTTCATCTGTCTTCTGGACATATTTATGTATACTTTTTATTGGGCACAAACCCAATTTTGACTATTTCCACCTCAAAACTCTTCTTTCTTTTGAATTCCCCTGTCTATAAGCTCAATATTTCTCCACCACCAAAACTTGAAAGTTAGTTATTTCTTCCTCCCTTACCACGTCTCCCCATCCCATTAGTTTTGTGTCTTGTACATTGTAACTCTTTTAAATCTAGGTTTTTCCTTTGGATGCCTCCTGCTGGCTTTCATTACTTTACACTTGGTCTATTTAAATAATTTATATTTTCCTTCTGATATAACTTTGACATTGCTGCCAAATTGCTTTCAGCAATGTTCAGTTCTGATATCATTCTCCTGCTTGAGAAATGTCAGTTCCTTCCCATTACCTACTAAGGGGCACCAGGTCAGGCACAGTAGTCTTTCCTAGAAGTTTCAGACAGGGAATGCCTATGCAGCTCCTGTTACCTTGTCATCTCAGCATTCAAAGTTATGTCTGGAGAATATTTGCATAGATCTATGGTCTACGGATAATAAGGCCACAACTGGTTAACAGAAACAAACAATAGAGAGAGGCAATGGGTGATTGCCTATGACTCTGAAGCAAAGCTGTCACATAGATGGCTGAGATGCCTGAGCAGAACACGCAATTATAACCAGAGACTAATCACAGTGATTTTAAAAAAATACAGTTAGAGAGAAGGAATTCTGGATAGCTAACAGCTGAAAGAAGTATCTTCTTTGTAAAAGAGTGATATATACAAAAAAACAAAACAAAACAACTCTTTTTGTGCCAAGGAATCTCATTTTTCCAAGTGAGCTCTTTGAGCTGGAGAATATGATCACAGGAGGAGGAAAATGGCTTACAGTGGAAGCTCTCTAACCTTTTGAACAGAAACATATCTGGTAATAAAGTCAATTGCAGTGCATTATTATTTCAACAATTATCTTGTCAATTGAGGTATCTGTTTAATGTGAGACAACCCTAAGACTCATGTAAGGCTCTCCATAATATAGCCTAATCATTCTCCATACTTATTTTTTACAATTTCTTTACAAATGTCCTGAGTTCCAGCTTTGCTCAATTATGTATCCTTACTTCTCTTGCTCTGCCTGGCAGTGTTCCCTGGGTGTTTGGTAAGCCACTTAATGTGTAAAGGGCAATCTCACCAACAGGTATCTGTATATGAAATACATTTCAAGTTAAAAACAAGAGTAACAATGTTTTGGGAAGAAAACATGGGAATACCCATGTCCATTCTCAGAAGTCACTCTAGAACTTAATTTTTCCTTCTATAGTCCATCAACCATAAGCCGTATCCTTCCAACTTGGCTCATCGAGAACCAGTATATCCTGGACGTGCAAAATCCAAACCTAATTTCTTAATCTTCACCATAAATTTGAGATTTCTAAATTACTGTAGTCATCTTCTACAGCATTGTATCTATCAGTGCTTTCTTGGCTAACAACTTTTTTTCATATGTAACAACATAGCTCCTTGAATCAAAAGCAATTTTAATTGTAATTTATATTTCATATAGAGCGTCTTGCACATGGTAGGTTTTCAACAAATATTTGTTGAGTACAATATAAACAGAGGTTTTAAACTACATCCAAAAATTAAATTTTAATAAGAAGAAAGGGAAAAATGAGAAACTTTTTTAGACTTACATAAAATAAAATATTATGTGATAAACCTCAAGATTTATGAAATTTTGACTAGGATTTATAACTAGGATTTATAACCCCTATAGAAAACTTGCTTTCTCTCCTTTTTAAAAAAGTGACAACAACCATGGGGCGCTTGGGAGGCTCTGTCAGTTAATTGTCCAACTCTTGATTTTGGTTCAGGTCATGATCTCATGGTTCATTGGATCAAGCCCCATGTAGTCCTCTGAGCTGACTGCTTGGGATTCTCTCTCTCTCTCTCTCTCTCTCTCTCTCTCTCTCTCTCTCTCTGCCCCTCCTCTGCTTGCACACACACTCTCTCAAAATAAATAAAATTTTTTAAAAAAGTTACAACAGCTATATATTAAATATAGCAGCTGCAAAAGGATATCTTAATGTAAAATTTAGTGTTTTCTGATGAAGGGCAAGAATAGAGTGCTTGAATATATGTATAAACAATTTATTGAAAAAATAAGCTATTTATTCTTATGTAAATATTATGAACCACTGATATATTTTCATTAGGATTTATATTTTAATAGGTAAAATATTTGAAAAGCTTTAGGTATAAAAGACTAAAGGATAAGTAAGTTTCCTTCTGGAAAATGCAATGAATACTGTGTGAAAAAAGACATCTACATACAAAAAAATATATATGTGCATAACATAAATATGTTACTTTGATACCTCAATGATAGGACAAGATAAAATAAGAACTAAATTCTTGGTGGAAAAGATGAAAGTAGTCAGTTGAGTTGGCATAAATGAAACTTCTAGAACATTACAATTATATGTTAATAACATTGAAAAAACTTTAGAAAGATCTGTATGTTCTTATGGAATATGTTCATTTCAAAACTCATAATGCTTCTGACAAACCAAATTGGCAATCTACCTGTTGCTAAAATCCAGATGATTTTCTTTGCTGTGACACTGAAATGAAATTGAATTGATGATTGATTCTGACACACACATTACTGCATGACAGACAAATTCCAGTTGGTGGAATATGAAGGAAGTGATTTGCGCTTCCCTCATTGCTTACCCAATTGCTCAGAGATGCAACGTCTATGAGATCTCCTGAAAAATGACACATAGATTGGGATGTAGTTTTCATTCTTTCCTTAAACTTATTTGCTAGGATTAAAAAGGGGAGATTTGATCATGTGAACCAAGACAGAGGAAGAAAACATTTCCCTTTTAAAATGCTAGCTAACTGGCAATGTATTTTTTTTTTCTTTTTTTTTTTTCAACGTTTATTCATTTTTGGGACAGAGAGAGACAGAGCATGAACAGGGGAGGGCCAGAGAGAGAGGGAGACACAGAATCGGAAACAGGCTCCAGGCTCTGAGCCATCAGCCCAGAGCCCGACGCGGGGCTCGAACTCACGGACCGCGAGATCGTGACCTGGCTGAAGTCGGACGCTTAACCGACTGCGCCACCCAGGCGCCCCAAGCAATGTAATTTTATTAAGAGCTCGTCTTGGCCAGCTGTGGGTGGGTCTCCCACCCTCTGCATGACTCCTTCACCATTTCACCTGCAGTCCACTTCTTTAAGAAAGGGTGTTGGGCGCCTGGGTGGCTCAGTCTGTTAAGTGTCCAACTCTTGATTTCAGTTCAGGTCATGATCTCATGGTTCCTGAGTTAAAGCCCATGCTGATTTCTGTACTAAGTGTAGAGACTGCTTGGGATTCTT
>NW_024412413.1:32348189-32354741 GCF_014898765.1 Herpailurus yagouaroundi
GCCCATGCTGATTTCTGTACTAAGTGTAGAGACTGCTTGGGATTCTTTCTCTCCCTTTCTCTGCCCAAGCCCTGTTCATGCTCTCTCGCTCTCTTGCTCTCTCTCAATAAACAAACAAACAAAAAGAATGGGTTTTAAAGTTATTAAGTGACTGAAAGCCTGTGTTAGAGTCAAAGATGTAAAAGGCAAAATAGGGGCGCCCAGCTGGCTCAGTCGGTTAAACATCTGACTTTGGCTCAGGTCATAATCTTGTAGTTCGTGGGTTCAGGTCCCATGTCAGCTGTATGCTGACAGGTCAGAGCCTGGAGCCTGCTTTGGATTCTGTGTCTCCCTCTCTCTCTCTCTGCTCTCACCCTCACACGATCTCTCTCTCTCTCTGTCTCTCTCCAAAATGAATAAATGTTAAAAAAAATATTAAAAAGTAAAAGAAAAAGGTAAAAGAAGTAAAACTAGAGAGTCTCCTTAAAGGAAGTGTGTATTTCCTCGTGACTAGAATTGAAAACATCCTCTAGCTGACATGAAAGGACATGTTAAAGAAAGGCATGAGGAGAGGGGAGTCAAATAGGGAGGAGGAGCCACACATAAAGGGTTAACCTCCTGAAGAGTCCATATGATCTACTTTCAATTCTCCGAAAATGCCAGCAGATTAACTGTCAATGACCTCTCATTCACCTTAAGCCAAGCTTATCCCATCCTGCAGTAAGGGAGACTTAAACTTGCAACCTTTGTATATTTTGGGGAGTGCTTCTGAGGTGTGTGTGAGGGTTTGGATTGCCAAGACCATATATTCATAAGGTTTGGGGGTTTGGTATTAAGTAGGTCTGATTTAACTGATGTAGAAATTTGGTTAGTGTTGGGTGATGTTCATGTCAGAATTGCTTAGGATTGGTGGACATAGTGAGGTGAAGATTTGATGAATAAAGTATTTTCATAAGCCAGCAACTTGCCCAGTTGAGTGATTTATGACCCTAAGATGAAGGTTATTTATCCTAAAGAGAAATCTGTTTTCTTGAAAGAGAGTTATTTGAGAAGCGTGTTGTGTAGAGAATAACTTTTTTAAGTTCCTGAAATAAACAATAAAGTCAGTCACAAATTTATGTGCCTAATCTAAAACTTCCTTGAGTAGCAAGGTCTTGTTAATGCCAACTGCTGAAATATTTCTTGATTATATTAAGCTGTATGGATGCAGGCAAAGTGTTTTAACATGGGTTGGAAGATTTCACTCAAAGCTAAAGTTAAGGCCTATGTTGGACCTTATCCTCTGCTTTCTATTATGTGTAGACATGTATAGATGTAACTTTTTAAACAATAAATAACTCAAATTCTCCTTTCTACTAACAATGTTTCTCATAGAGGCATATTTTTAAACATTAAATTATGTTTTAAATTAAATTTTCTATCTTGAAATGTATCAATGACAAAGACAAATTTCAAACTAGAAAAAAAAAGTATATTCATCTTTGATGACAAAGAGAATTAAATTTTTAAATACACAATTCCTTCAATTATTAGGAAAATATGATTAACTAATACAGGAAAAAGTTGTATAAAGAAATGACTAAGAATGAAAAATTATAGAAGTCATAATTATGAATAAAATTTAACTTAATCAGTAAATACAAGAAAAACACATTAAAATATAAATAAGATGACTTTATTTAAAAATTAGCAAAAATTCCAACATGAGAATGTCCAGTAAAATTTATAATATTTTGAATTGAAACATTCATCTATTGTCTGTGTAACTGTATGTTGCTACAACCATTCTCGAGTGCAATTAGACACTGTCCATCAGATTTATTAAACATGTATTCAGTTTCCAAGGACATCAGAGATGCCCCTACAAAACAGTCAGAGGTGTGTATTGGATTCATGTTCAAGAAAGGTCAGTAAAGAATTGCTTACATACAAGTAGAGTTCCAGCCATCACACTGCATTTTAAGAAGCAAACTAAAGGTCTGAATGAAGGAGAAGAGACAAGGAATATACACCAGCTGTCTGTTAGGGATGGTTGCAGGAAGCTTTACCTTACATTTTACTGTCTTTCTGTAGTCACATTACATGAGAGAATGGAAATGTGTTCATTTTAGGCTGCCATGTAACCAGCTGAAAATCAGCGATTCTATTATAGTGTGAGAAGGGGAGTCTCTTTTACCTGTTTCACTGAGCAAATGAACTCCAATTTGTCTCAGTCTCTCCAATCTAGTCTAGTCTCTCCTTAGAATAACTAAAGAGCTCATTAAAGTTTATTCCAAACAAAAAGTTGTTCTTTTGTTTAAAAATAACCTGCCACCATCCTAGAATTTAGATAATTGTAGTCAGCTTGTTAAAAACAGCCACTGCTTCCCTTTGGAAGATACGTGATAGACTGCAATTCTAGAATGTTTTGTTTTTATTTAAAATGTTAAACACATGTAGATATTTGAATGAATTCAGGAAATAAAGCAAAATGTTAAGAATTATTTATTTTCTGTATAGTAGGATAATGGATTTTTTTTTAATTAGAGAGGGAGAGGGAGAGGGAGAGGGAGAGGGAGAGGGGGAGAGAGAGAGAGAGAGAGAGAGAGAGAGAGAGAGAGAATGCCCGAATGGGGGAGAGGGGCAGAGGAAGAGAAAAGAGAATCCCCAAGCAGACTCCACACTCAGTGTGGAGTCTGATGCAGAGTGCATTCCCCCAACCCTGGGATCATGACCTGAGCCAAAATCAAGAGTAAGGTGCTCAACCGAGTGAGCCACCCAGGTGCCCTGAGGATAGATGATTTTAACTTATGCCTTGTATTTAATACATTTTCTAAATGTTTAAAAATAACTATATCCAAAAATCAGAAAAGAAATATACATTTCTACATAAAATATCAAGAAATAAGTCCCAGTAATTAATTCATTCATCACTTCTTCTATAAAATGTATTTGTATATTTTATATTCCATGTACCAAACATTATAAACAAACTGTAGTCCCTATCTTGAAGGTACTTGCCACTGGGAGAGGTAAAAACATGCACCTACAATTACAGTAGAATGTCTTTGATGCACTGGGTAGAGGTTTGTATAGAAAAGTATTGTAGCGCTAAGTATTCATTCTGCCCAAGCTGAAGAAAGTGGAAAAATATTTAAGCTGAGTCTAAATATTGAAATGGTGGGTAACAGCACAAGAAGGTGCCAGGGTGAATCTGGGAAAGCTATAGTTCTAAAAGGTTATCCTGTTGAAAGGACTGCATATATATATTGATGTGACTAGCGGAGAATGTGTGTGTGTGAGCACATGTGTGTGTAATAAATTAGACCAGAGAGATTTGCAGTGGCCCTGAACATCATGATGTGTCATCACAAGAAGTCTGAATTTGTTGTGAAAGGTTCATGTAGACACCGAAAGGTTTACAAACAGGTTACTGCTGTCATAAGATTTGAATTTTAGGAAGTGTCACATCTCATGCCCCTTTAATAAGTGATCCAAGTTTCCAGGTAAAGTTCAAAGTATACAAGAAAAATCCAAAGCCAGGCCAATGAATGTGTTTATTTGAGAACCTTATAATGACTACATAGTCCCATATTGTTAGTCCATGATACGACAGTATATGTTGCCTCTCTTGAATAGCTAAACTATGAATTCAATATCCATTTAAGTTGCTTCCGTTTACATAGTCCATTTAACAAAAGTTCAGCTAGTCTGTGCACAGATTTCCTACCTCTAGTTCAAACCCTTTCATGACTTATCTTTTAAACCCCGAATACTAACAACACAGCACCGCTTATCTCTGAAGTATAGTACACATGTACAGCATAGGCATCACCATACCCACGCTTATCTCTTAAGCCCAGCATTGTACATGCATTCATTTTGCTATCCTGTACTTGTTCTTTCTTTTTCAATCCTTTTCACTCCCTAAGAAAACAGTGTAATTCTTGATGGAACCAAATGTTAGTGGTCTGAATGGCATCATGGAGGAGGGCAAAACTGTATGCAGGGAGAGCAACCTCACAGAATCGACAGCTGGGAATATTAAATTGGCAAATTGGTTGAATATAGACAGTACCTGAAGGTAATATTTACAATAATTCAAAAAGACCTACGTGTTTTTGTTTGTTTTTATCATAATTCAGGTGAAAGATGTACCATTTTATCATGGAGCATTAAGGATCATTGGGCATTCAAAGGTATGCAAGCTAAATAGGCTGTGGAGCTTTGCAGACCTTCCTCTCTTGCCTATGAAAAGGAAAGCAAAAACAAAAACAAAACAAAAACTTGTAACAGCATATGGGATCACTGTAGGAGTATTTCTACTATTAATTATGGTGTTATTATCTGTGTTTATACACGAATTACCCAATACTCAGAGAAGTTAAATAACTTGTGCAATTTCACACTGGTACAATATGATAGGATCATAGTTACAATTTTCTGACTCTAAAGCCTGTGTTACTTTATTATAGATATCATCAGTTTAAGTAGTGTTCAACTTCATGAAATATTGTCATCTTTACCTCATAAAAATGAAAAACATTAATTGGAACCTCCTTCTCCAATTTTAGTTTTGATTTTTACAAATATTGGTGTTTATAGGGGTCCCTGGGTGGCTCAGTCAGTTAAGCATCTATTTTGGTTTCAGCTCAGATCATGATCTTGCGGTTCGTGAGTTCAAGCCCTACGTTGGGGTCTGTGCTGACAGTGTGGAGCCTACGTGGAATTCTCTATCTCTGTTTCTCTGTGCCCCTCCCCTGCTCATGTTCTCTCTTTCTCTCTCAAAATAAATAAATAAACTTAAAAAAATCACAAATATTGATGTTTATAGAACTGTTCCAGGGATTCTATGTAAAACCAACTAATAATATGACTCTAACAATTCTGCTTCTAAATATATGTGTTACTGTGTCCTTGTCCTTAAAAATTATTGGGCATTTTAGACAACCTTTTTTTCATTTTTGGTACTTAACACTGTATGAATCTGAATTCTTTGAATACCTAATTAAAAAAAAAACTCCACAACTTTTAAAATAGTTCAGTTATGTTAGACTAGTGCTTTTAAAGCTTTCCCAGCTAGTAGGGAAGAGGAGAATATGAATAACCCTGGGTATTTGTAAGTAGATCCCCAAGAGGCTGACCATAAATGTGAAATTTCTTTACAGTCTCATGTTTTTTCCTAAAATATTCATGTGGGTTTATATCCAATTCTATAATATATCCTTGCTTGGTTTAATAAAATCTGATTTAAATTATTTATTATCTATAAAAATTCTTCTGGTTGTTTTGCTTTATGGGCTTGGGTCCATTGCATTCAAAATAAAAACATTGCATTGGAAATAATAGAGGTTCCCATGCAGTTGTTAATTGAGAGCACTCTGCCTTAAAAATAATTTCTACTGAATAAACTAACTCTGTGAACAACCCGTTATCATTTAGGTCAGCAAAGTATTGTATTGGATCATTTTAGCTTGGTATAGCTTTTGTCACATTTTTATTTCATTTATGTGAAAGAATAACAACTCAGTTTAAAAATCAAAATCCCTGAAATGCCCACCCCCTCAAGTTAGCCATTGGATCCTTGTAGGGAAGCATTTTCAAGTTCCTTTAATTAGAACAGGACTATGTAATTCAGGAGATAACCATTCCTGTTTGAGGAACTCCTACCTACATTATTAATCCCAGAAGAGTCTGGGCCTAACTATGCTGAGGGAAATGGAGAAGTGAGGACAACAAAGTTTGTTTAAAGCTAAGTATTTGAGTGTTTGTTATCACCTGAATGTGAGATAGGCATATAGGATGACTGTACAAGATCCCAAATCTAAATCTAAGTAGAAAAGGAACTTAAAATATTATTAATAAGAATACCAGAGTATAGAGGGAAACATGTTTCTAAAATGAGAGTTTTTACAGGATGACATAAGTGAAAACACAATGAAATAAGCTGAAACACAGTGCATAAATGACATTAATGGATTAATTGAGACTCTATGTCCCTTACAAAGACACAGAGGTAGTATAGCTTAGACATTGCTCAAGTGACCAGTTTAAGTGTTTTTGTTTGTTTGTATTTGTTTTTTATATATATCAGGCCAGAAATTTAAATTGGGTAGATTGGGCTGTCATTTTGCCAAATGAAACTGCAGTTGATTAAATGGTGAAAAGTCACTAAGTTATAAATGGTCTCGTATCTTTTATTTTTCTTGTTATTTTGCTTTCCAGTTCATTTTATAATCATTTTATGATTACACTGTCATAATGTTGGCTCCACTCTCCACTCTCTATGACTGTTTTCTCTTGACCATAGATTATTTAGTAAGAGAACCATTAGTGGTTCTCTTACTTAAGGAAAGTCAATTTGTAAATGGTGTCCCAAGTCATACTGCAAACAGATGATTTGACTCAAACACGTTTCTCTCTTAACATTTTGTTTTTATCTAGCTTAATTTTATAAACTAAACACATGTTTTTTTGCCTCTTACTTTTGAGCTCCCATGAAAGTGATTGTAAAGGAAGAAAGAGGTATAAGTAAATAGAAAGTTTGTGTGTGTGTGTGTGTGTGTGTGTGTGTGTGTGTGTGTGTGTGTGTGT
>NW_024412413.1:32354751-32401471 GCF_014898765.1 Herpailurus yagouaroundi
TGTGTGTGTGTGTGTGTGTGTGTGTGTGTGTGTGTGTGTGTGTGTGTAAAGCTAAATTAACTTACTCTATGCCTGAATGACCAAAAACAGATTGGGAGAGTTGCTGAATACTGAATTATAGTGGAGAGGGGTGCAACCAGGTGAGAACTCTGACCTGCTTTAGAGAAGGTCAAAGAGATTCTGGATATAGAAACTGCAGGTATAACAGAGAGGAAGAGGTAAAAAGCAGAGTGGAATCTCATGAGGTTGGACAGGGTAGCAAATTTGTAGGAAAATATATGGTCCATGCAATACTACAATTTTCCACTTCTCTAATTCCTTTGGAATTTATCTTGATATAAGGAGTGAAGTGCAGATTAACTTTTTTATTTTCTTAAATTGCTACCCATTTGCCCTAACATAACTGCACATGGTGCATCTTTTAATCCATGATATTTACACTCTTTTCTGTTGCACTGATGGCTGTATTTATGTACATATTTATGTACTTATGTAAATATTGAAGAATTCTGCATTTCAATAGTGAAGCTATTTAATTTATTTTAACAGTAAGTTTCTCCATATGGTTATTCATGTTCAGATATTTGCTGACCATTCTTACCTGATTATTTTTCTATTTACACTCTATAATCAGTTTATCTAGTTACAAAGAAATATAACAAAAATAGTTACTATGTTTACTAAACTGTGCACAGCTTATTAATTGACTTAGAATTAATATTTTATGATGTTGAGCTTTCCCACTCAAGCTCATCTTTCCATTTGTTCAAATATAGTTAACTTGATGGATCTCTGTTACTTGCAATAAAACATGAAGACAAAAACAAGTATGTATTTGTTATTGTATGGCTTGATAAAATCATAGATTTTAGAGTATACAAAAAATTTTAACTTTATTCTAATACTTTATGGATACATAGGATTACAGGATTGAATTTTATAGCAACTTGCTCAGTGAAGTAGATTTATGTCAAACCTGAGATCAAATTTATTTATTTCTCATTTAGCATTTATCTCCATGAGCAATTAATATGACATGAAAGTCTGAAAAAATATGTATACCATATATTTATTCAGTTTTATATATTTTTACTTTTAGTAGCAAGTCAATAGATTAAAGTATTTATTTGTTTTTAATTCATGAACCACATATGAATTCTTGAAAACTGAATGTAAAAAATAATTTCTTAAGGTATTTTCTACTCTACTATACATAAATTAACCTAATATATTTTATATTGTATTGTTCAATTACATGATTCAACAGAACATTGATCATCAATGCATATCTGCACTGGCTTCTTTTTTTGTTTGTTTATTTTCCCCATTTAGGGCTCTTTATAGCAAAACTTCCTGAAAGAAAGAGTTGTCTACATACAGATGCCATTTCTACTTCTTTACTTCTAATTTACATTTGAACAAATCTTTCTAGCTTATGTTTCCTGCCATGTCATTAAAATTACTGTTGAACAGGGGCCCCTGGGTGGCGCAGTCGGTTAAGCGTCCGACTTCAGCCAGGTCACGATCTCGCGGTCCGTGAGTTCGACTTCAGCCAGGTCACGATCTCGCGGTCCGTGAGTTCGAGCCCCGCGTCGGGCTCTGGGCTGATGGCTCAGAGCCTGGAGCCTGTTTCCGATTCTGTGTCTCCCTCTCTCTCTGCCCCTCCCTCGTTCATGCTCTGTCTCTCTCTGTCCCAAAAATAAATAAACGTTGAAAAAAAAATTAAAAAAAAAAATAAAATTACTGTTGAACAAAGGTCATTGATGGCCCCCATGTTGCTCACTGTGATGGACCATGGAGACCTGCAGGATCCCTGACCACCCTTCCCAATTGACTGAACAATTCTTTTCTGATCCACTGAGCCAAGGCCACACTCGATCTTTCAGAGTCCCTAGAACATACCAAGTTGTGTCACTTACTTCATGGCCTTCTTGCTTACAGTTCCCCTGTCTAAAATACTTGCCCCATTTCCTTTCATTGATGACTTTTTCTAGTCTTCCAGGACTCAGTCTAAATATCTTCTATGAGAGTCTTCACTGATCAGTCACCAGATGAAAGTAGCTACCATATTCTCATGCATTGTCTTGGTTTATAATACTTATTATCTTTGCTCCCTTATTTATTGTTTTAGTCACAATTATATTCCTATCACCAAGCAAAGTAGCTATTAGCACTAATTTCTTAATTAATACTTTTGCATAAATCAGTGAATTTACAGGTGCTCGGTTGAGAGCTTATGTGTCTTCATCCTGTAAGAAAAAAGTGATCGTTTTGGGAAACATGCCTAAATTTAATACATCTCAGTTAAATATACATTTTTTGACAGCCAATAGAGGTCTAGATTGGTTGTAAGAATGGTATGTCAGTTACTATCTGTACAGGTCTATAAACAGATTATTTTCTAATCTTTAGAATGGAAATAATGGATCATAGAGTATACTTGCTGTGTTTGCTACATAAAACACTTGCCTACTTTAATCAGGTATGGAAAAGACTGTTAAGACATTTTCAATGCTATGAACTACTATTCTTAAACTGTTTAACATTAACATTGTTATCTTAGCTATTTGGTTTCATTGCCCTGTATAATCACAGCTGTTGGTATTTGACCATGCCAACGATCAAGTTAGAAAAAAAGGAAAGAGAAACAAGAACTCTCTGTAGTTGTATAAAGTATTAAAAGGTAGGCTAAAAAAAATCCAAAAGACTTCTGTTAAACTTTATCTGAAAAATACTGTGGTTTATTTTAAGTGAACTTCCCTTCACTTTT
Source organism: Herpailurus yagouaroundi (assembly GCF_014898765.1). Taxonomy (NCBI): domain Eukaryota; kingdom Metazoa; phylum Chordata; class Mammalia; order Carnivora; family Felidae; genus Herpailurus; species Herpailurus yagouaroundi. Next base: position 32,357,522 of record NW_024412413.1, read on the forward strand.
CCTTTCTGAAAACCTTGGTAATTCATGGCTTTTCAAAAGATGTTTTAGTTCAGAGGTAAGATGGAGAGGCTGCACACCTGAAAAGAAGATGACCCAGGAACAAATGAAAGGTGGAGCACCACAGTATGAGAATAAGCAGATGGCAGAGATCAAGGCCTCAGGCATGGTGAAGAAAGGGGGAAAAATTACAGAGGGCACAGGGACTAATGCCTCAAGATTTCAAAGATGTTGCTTTCATCATGGTCTATAAGAGAGAAGGAAGAAAGGATTGATGTTCAAAGCATTGCAACATTTTTGTTGCTCATAAAACCCTGCTTTCCATCCTTTGATTTCACTTTTACCGGCAGTGCATTTTCAGGATCATGGAGGGTGCTTAAGATCACAAACTCAGTATGGCTACTATAGATGTCTTAGCACTTAAGAAATTGAAAAAAAAAATCAGAGAAAACCATTGACTTCTGCATTACTTTCTAATACCTAACACTTCCCAGTTGCTAAGCTCATTTGTTGCATAAGAAAAATCCTGGGACAGGAATGAAGGTAAATAGTATCAAAGAAGAAAGTTGATGAGATGAAAAAGAGAGATAGTAGGAAAGTGCCCCTTATATGTGCAGAGTTAATATGTGTCAACCTTAGAAAATGAAGGCCAGGAAAAAGACTTGCCTCTTCTTCCCCAATATATATCATCAAAAGGATAATATTCAGCTCATATTTTACAGGGAAGATAAAATTAATGCCAACTCTTGCTACTACTATATCCTAACATAGCCAGTCCTTGACATGTGATTTTTTCCCCCACCTATTCCATATCCTTTCTCCTTCCTTACTAAAGACAAGTTGTGGCATAAATTAAGAGTCATAGAAAGGCAAAATGGTACAATTAGGCCATTACAGGGTAAATCTGTATGCAATACCTTCTCAGGCTTGTGAGTAGGTAAAATTGAGTATTTAGGAATAGCTTTGATTTTAAATAGAAGTGGCTGGGATAGCTCTCTTTTGCCCCTTTTGGAAGGTTTCATGAGAAATGATGGGAAACTGAGGTATCTTTTTTCTCAGATTTAATACATTTGAGGACCAAGCAAGGTTCACATGAGAATAATTAAATAATTAAGGGAATAATGAGAATGTTTGGCATATCTATATTGTGGCTCACTTCAGCAGATAGAAGTCCGGATAGTTCTGCCCCAAAATACGAGCGTCCACTAGAGTATCTTGTATCTGAGATTGCTCAGAAAACATTAACATCATGGGAGTTGCTTGAGGCTTAAAAGGTTTAGGGTTCCAATTTAAAGATGACTGACATTCATGTCAGATCTCCCCAATCTCATTTCATTTTGTTGTACCTTATATATATTCTCAGTTGTTCTGCTACCCCTTTTGTCTGTGTGTTTTATCTTCAAATTGGGAAAGAGAATTCAATGATGACTTTGTTTTGTATATATTCTTTGGAGCATTGAAGTAAAGGGATAGAAAACAGATGAACAAATTTTATTAATAATTAATTGTATATTATTTACCATCTATCCTCCTCTTTATAATGGAAAAGGCTCCATTGTTAGGGGATTTGTTTGTTTTGTAATTTAAGCACCAGTTAGTATTCTGGAGTCTGTTTTGTGAAGTTCATATTACCGTGTTTGTGTATGACTAGGAGTTCTATTTCTCAGAATCCCTTTCCATGCATACTTCTAGGTCACAGAGAGCCAAGAATATAGCTTGTGCATGATTTGAAAAGTGGAATTAAAATGGAAGCCACTGCTCTCAGAAAGTTATAGTAATCAGACATGGCATCAGCAGGCTCTAACTTCTAACTTGTGCTTTGACTATTGGCCTTGGCAACTAACAGAAGTCTTAAGCTAATTACCAAGGGCTTAATTGCACTTTGTAGAGAAAAATCTTCCAAAGATCTCTGTATGGCTTCTTCTCTCCCCCATCTCCTTAGTACTACCACTTTGGCAGCCAGATATACACTATGTCTGGGATTTCTCTGTAAGCTCTGACCTATTCACACAGACTGGTACTTTAATGACTCTTCTGGTCCTTTACCATTTTTCTTTTCCAGAAGTTAACTTTCTCAGCTACTCTTATATGTGTGTATATGGTAATTCCTATAGCAAACTACTTGTTTGCATAGAATTTTTTGTGGCTCTGGTTTCCTAGCTAAGCCCTAACTGATAGAGATTTTAGGTGTCAGTTCTAAGGGGTAGAACCTTAAGGCTTTGATTCTGGAATTGGTTCTTTGATCTAATTAGATTTAAAGATATGAATAGTTCCTTTGCAAGTAGTAAGTGGAACACTGGGAGTCCGTTGCAAAAGGGTTACTTAAATTATCACGTTAGTTATCTGGATGGCTTTGGATGACCACATAGCTGCTGCTTTTGAAAATTATATGGAGATAAAAAGTGGAAGGACTCTGGGCTTGGTTTCCTAGAAGTGCATTAGAAAACTTATAAGAAGAAAAATGAAAAACTCAGTGCTTTCCATTCCCAGCTAAAGGCCAAAGTAAGTAACTAGCAAATTTTTGTTTTTCCTGAAAGAAATCCTTATCTCCTGTAATTACAGGTTTAATATTTATGGAAACCAAACCTAAATCTGTTTTGTGGGTAGCAAAATTGCAATGTAAATTAAAGTTATAGTCTTTCAGGGTCTCATGTAAAATTTAGGGTTTTGATCAGGAAACAGTAATGTTCAGAATATGAGATTGGGAACATAAAGCAGATAATAATAGTTTGGCACTCCAAATTTGGAAAAATCACCCCTGTTAGTGCACCCTTGCAGGAGAAGTTTAGACAATTCTTGTCTAAATTACCTGTAATGACCACTTTTAAAGTAAATAAATAATTATTTGGTAGTTGGCTAAAAAAAAGTCCCTCTTGATATCAGGTCCTAATCCTTTGTACCTATACATGTTACCTTATTTGGGGGGAGGGAGGATGGTCTTTATACATGTGATTAAGTTAAGGATATTGAGATGAGGAGATAAACCAGGATTATCTGGTGTACTCTAAGTGCTGTCACATCACAAGTGTCCTTATAAGAGAAGTACATTAAGACACCACAGAAAGAAGAGGAGAAAGTGATGTGAAGACAGAGGCAGATATTGGGGTGGTGTAGCGACAAGACAAGGAATTCTGACACTCACCAGAATATGGAAGAAGCAAGGAATGGATTCTCTTAGAGAACCTTCAGAAGGAGCAGGACACCTTGATTTTGGCCAAGGAAACAAAGATTGGACTTGTAGCCTCCAGAATTCTGAGAAATACATTTCTGTCATTTTAATCCACCAAATTTGTGGTTATTGTTTTTTAATTTTATTTATTTTTTATAAATAAAATTTCTAAATAAAATTTAGGAAACTAATAGAGTAGAAAATGCCACATTTCCTCAAGACAGTCTTCTAGCTCCTCTCTGGCTTCTAGACCTATGAGCAGACTCAAAGTCCGCTAGGCTTCAGGAGGTTGGATACACAATGTCATTAGGACCATTTGTACTAAGATAATTGGAAGACTTTTATAGTTGAAGAGGAATATGAGAACATATTATAAAGGTGCTGGATTGGGGTAGAAGGATATGATGTTGGAGTAGATTGAATTTATTGATATGAGACACATATCAATCTGTTAATAGATTGATATGATAGAAATTCTATATTCAGTTAATTAACGAGAAAATTGGAGTAGATCCAACAGTTTCCATGTTTGGTTGATTGGAATCTGGACACAAATGTGGTCAATGCTAAATTCAGTCAGAATTTCCTTGATATTTGGCAGAGAATGACATACTGGCATTCAGGGAGATGGATGCTGGGATACATTTACTCTGTATGACCGACTCTGCTTTTTCATCTCTCTTCTTCATGCTCTCTAGGAGGGCACAAAGGTTTTGACAAATGCATTGGTAAGGGTAGTATAAGCATCCTGGAAGGGCTCTGTGGTGACTTTTACAAGTAGGTCAGCAATGACAGTGGGAGAAGTTACCTTTAAAATGGGCATTCTTCTGGATGTAACAGTGATCTGGCTGCAACATCTGTCATCCCATTGATCACCAGGGTTGATTTGGGTGATTTGGCTGGCTAGGCAGGTGTCCCCTTCCTCATGGCTCCATGTGTGTCCCTCCTGAACCTGCACACTGCATCAAAGAAGATGACCTTCTCTGATAGAGGAGGGCCATTCATTGGTCAAGGGTAATAAGTAGCTGTGCTCCCCTGCTAGAACCTCCAAACAGGCTCTCAAGGACCATTTATAGAAGAATCCAGAGTAGTCAAGCCTCTAAGACTCCAGACACATCCAAATGAGGCGCTGCATGTGGCAGTTCTCCTTTCTTAAAAAAAAAAGGACACTCTCAGTTCAGTTAGGATGATGGGATCCTGTAGTGGTGGGAGCCAAGTGGCAACAGTTAACCTGCTGTGAAACTGTAGGCATGGTTACCATATGGGCAGCAGGACCAATAGAATTAATCAGGACGGTTTGACCTTTAGGAATCTTTGGATTTGACTAATTGATTCTGATGTCTCTACTAATGAAATAGATGAGCAGCCTACTATTCTCTATATATTATTTGATTTGATTTGTATTTGGTGTCTATTTGTCCTTATTTCAACTGTATAAACAGAAGCATTCTAAGTCTGGTAAAAAACAAAAACAAAACTTGAATTAACACACAATAGAACTAAGGACCTTTAATCAGTACACAGACTTGAACTTGTAAAGAGGTTCAGAGACATTTTAAAATCTTTTTTTTCTTTTCTTGCATCATCCTCTCATCTAATAAAATACTAACAGTTAATCCTGAATCTCAAAATGTACATACATGATACATACAAAGAGGAGAGTATGAGTCCACATAGAGAGATTCTAACATTCAAGTTGTCTATCAAAAGAAAAGAATGAGAAAAATCCTTATGAGAGGTGTAGGTTCTGCTTGAGGAGGAACTAGAAATACTCAAAGATGAACAAAAAGACATACAGGATGCTTTGTACTTCCTTTTAATAAGAGGGCTACTGTATTTTTTGGTTTTATGAGGAATAATTGAACTACTTTAGTGGAGCTGTGATTTTGCTATTGTTTTAGAGTTAAAGATGATTATAAAATGTGTAGATGGATATTACAAGAGGATGGTGGACTGTGGTGGATTGTGTTTCATCAGCATGCATTTCTACTTCTGTCTGAGGCTAGGAAAAATATTTTCCATAATCCCTCTTTCTTATTGGTGTCAAGGTAGGGTTGACCAAGAGAGGGATTTGCATGAGATTGGAGGATACAAGTATAGCAGAAGCCATTGGTCTTGGAAGGGTGTTGACAGGCTCCAGCTTTCAGATCATCTTCCCCACTACTAATCTAGTCAACAATAGTGGCTTCTAGCACTAGAATACACTTTGCATAGAAATAACAGGTTCCAAAGACTTCTCCATGACCCTTCTTTATGGGTCTGCTTCAGCAACCAGAATAGTATGATCTTAGGAATTTTCCTGCAAGTTCTGAGTGGCCGACTCAAGTCCGTGTTCAGGCTGTGATGATGAATGACCTTGTTTCTCCATCTCCTATCTTCCAGAACTTAACTTCTTCAGCAATAACTTCCCTTTTCCCCATAATAGTTTTAACTCTTCCTGAATGAATATTGACTGATATAATTAGTATTTTAATAATATTTAATGATACTGAATTTCTTATTTCTGCTGTTAATGCTATGTAAATTTCTATATGAACTATTACTATAACATACTCATGAAATGCAATGGATAGTAAAACTATGCTCTGAAAGTAGTCACTAATGAAAAATCTGCTCTTCAGTAAGTAGAAAAATATATCATTAGTGAAGATTATATCTATATTTTTATAGATTAATTATTATTTTCTCAGTGACATCCTGCAAATATCAACTCATTTACTAATAAGACTTTTACTTCTCTTATAAATGCTATGATTTCAGGTATTTTTTTCTAGTGCTATAAAGGGTGTATTAGTTTGAAGGTAAAATACCCGCTTCCAAGTTTGTGGATTATGATAGAATCCAATGGTAGATTTTATCTACTTATAGGTTCTGTTCTTAATTTTTTTAAATGTTTGAAATTCACCCAGCTACTACCACCTGACTATCCAATAAAGAATCACTAAAGCAGAAAGCATTATCTGTGTTTGCAATAAACAAATAAGTAAGCAAATAAATAAATCAATACTTTTGAAAATATTAAAAATTACCACATAAAGTAGTTTTTCCCAAATGGCATGAAGTTATTGCTTTGTTTTCCTTTAAGAAAGCAGGGAGTCTTAGCCTCCCTGATCTTGACAAGAAAACTCTGCTTATCTTTGATATTTTCATAATGCTGGCCATATTGTATTTAATGCTTTTCTTTTCTAAAACTAGCTTAGAGAGTAATATCTACTACAAAGGTCATGACTTTAGAAGATGCGTGAAGTGAAATGAGTGGCACAAAACAGTAGGTAGGAAAGCATCATACAAGTCAATGAACAACAAGGTCAATTGCTTCATATCTACTTGTGGTTGAACACAGCTGGAGTGAAAAAAGTCATAATGCTTGACTGGCATTGTGCAGCAGTGTAATGTGGAATAATAAGGGAGCTGAAATCATCAGTTTACAAAAACTGTTAGTCTGACTAGGCAAACACAGAAAGAAAAGGTAAGTTGTCAAAAATAACGGTCAAGAAAAATCCATGTGAGAAACACAAGGGTGGAATACAAAAGCACATGCCCCACACTCCTTTTAAACAACAGATCTGGAATTTGGTAGTTGCTGTTAAGTTCTATTTAAACTCATATTGAACGTCCTTTGAGCAATATCTGTACTGTCTACCATTGTCTGAGCAAAAATAGGATTTTTGTATGTAAGTAATATGAACACAATTTTTATTTGAGGAGTAGTCATAAAATTTTTAACTAATAAATGCTACGGTTATGCTAACATTTCTTGTAGCATATATCTCAGGACAAACCTCAAATATGAAAGGTTTTTGTTGTGTTTTTCTTCCTCTCTAAAAAAGTTGTATCAACACATGCAATTAAATATACATAAATCAATGTAAACTTTAGGGAAACGAATGTGTGGGAAATGGAGATTGTATGGTGTTAAATTAACATCTTATAAAAAATAGCACCAACATTGAGAAGAATATCAAGCTTCTTCAAGATCAAGATGTTGCCTCTCCCTTTTCTGAAGTTTCCAAAGTATTTAAGGACATTACACATTTTGACTTCTTAACCATGGATTTATCCCTGATAAGTAGAGAAGCACAGGGCCCACTGACATCAGTGGGTTTATTTGCACTACCAGCTGAAATGAAGTACCCAGGAAATGCTTTTTTCTAAACCAAGGTATTCATAGTGTGCCTGCATTTTTTCAAGGAGTCACGGCCACCTTGTACACACAATCAGTGCTCTCTGTACTTGTCTGGGGCTGCAAAATCAATTATAGGAACATTAAAATGGGGCAGTGCTCAGCTAATGATGCATAATGTTGGAGGTGTAGCTCTTTGCTTTTGTCTTTTTTACACATTTCCTTTTTGAAGTGAAAAATCAATTAAGAGGGTAGCAAAACACACCACAGATATTCTGAAGAAGTCTTTTCCTTCTCTTTAATGTGTTTTAGAGAGCTTCCCAATCATTAACTAAGTCATATTCAGTAAGTCTCTTGTACTAATTGTCTCCTTTTCACCTTTACGGGTGAGACAATTGACTTTCATTTAGTAAAATGCATTTGTCATTTTCAGAGACATTCAGAGAATACCATGTGGGTGGGCATCTGTGCAATTTGGGATCTCCTCTGGAAAGAGATTCTCTAGTACACATATTCAATAAACAGGAGAGTTGTCAAAACATATTCTTAAAGTTTATACCCCAGATTTTTCATCCATATTCGTAGGAATTAGAAACATAAGGGCATGTTTTCCTATTTTTAGGGTGTCTATGTGAAGGAAAAAAAATAAAAACACAGATCCCAGTATGGTCTATAGCAGCCTCCCCCTGCCAAAAAATTATGGAATACCACTCATTTAGGGAAAGGAAGGATCACAGTTGGGTAGAAAAGAAATGATATGGTAACTATTTCTGTTTTCATGAAAAATGTTCAGTGGTTAGACTTTAAATCTTGTTTTTCTGCTTATAAGGTTAGTGTCCAGTTTAGATAAATAAGAGAATAAAATCAATCTTCTGGATAGAATAAATAGCAAGCCTTTAATTAGCTCTCCACACTGTGACCAATGTATTAGTAATACTGCATCTGCTATGCACAAATAATAAAACATGATATAATATCAACCTCATTTTCTCCATTTATGTTCATAATTTTTACTTACTTTCATTCTGTTTGTTCCTTAGCTAAACATAATTTCTTTCTAGCTCTGCAGTTTTACTCTAATTTTCATAATTTTGTATAAATGGCCACAGTTTATACAATATAAATTGTGTTTCAATTTCAAGTTGATCACTCCAAATATAGGTAGGCTATGGTCTCTCTCTACCTTCCTATTTGTCACCATTATATAAATGACTGATTTTATTATATGAAGATATTTTCAATGGTTTGCAGAAAATAAGATGTTCCAACCTTTACCTATAAATGATCCTTTCTCTTTGTATAGCAGTTGATTAATTATGTTTGCCATGCAGGCATTTAAGGTATTGGGGCTATGGAGAAAGGGAAGGGGGGCATAGGAAAACAATTGATAAAAGCTCTGACTTCAGATTTCTATCAGTTAAGGGCAGCTTGCACAAAAGCAAACTCCCAGAGCTAGGGGGAGTCTAGTTTACTTAGTGGAGTAAAACTGGAACCTATCAAAAATTTCCTTTAAAACTGATTTTTCATTTTGCAGTAATGCACTGTGCATGGTCTCTAATGAAGCATTTTAGATGCAGTAAGTGAGAAAGGTTTCTCTCCCCTGGGAAATATCAATCCCAATAGGAAAAGTTACATCTTCCTTTAGCTGCTGGGATGGAGAATGTCAGATAAACTTTGTTGTTCTCATTCTGTCTTGCAACACAAGCTAGATTTCTGACAAGCTGTCAAGCTGCCCAAAGGTTTGCATACCCTTCTTCCCTGTAGGTGATGCCTTCCCCAGCATGAATTGAAATGGAAGAGATATCTAAAAACAGGATGGAGAGAATCAGGGAATGAAATAATTAAGGTTTTTCTGATCATCTAGTCTTTGTTGAGGAAAGAGATCAGCTATTTAATAGGACTTGTTTGAAATGGTTTTGCAGTGTGAATCATAGCATGTGAGAAGGGAGTTTCTTATCTGGGACTGTGCCATGCTGTTTCTAAATGTTGTCCCTGAAATTTTGGAACAAACACAGGAAAGGTGCTGGCTAAATGACTTGGTGGCATGTCACCTTCAAGGTTTTCTTTGAACAATTCATTTCTGAATATTTTTGACTTTTTGAACAAATTTCTGATATTTTGCATTTCATAGATTCTCTTTTGTCCTTTTTATAAAAACAGCCTCAGAAGACTCTGAGTAATTCCTTATTTTTTCCTTCAAATCCCTTTTAGTAAGTTAATATTTCTTTTTATTTCACTGCTTTTAAGGTTCTTGTTATCATAGCATGACTTAACTCCAATTGGAAAAATAATACATGTATAAAAGTGTAGATTATCGAGAGTGAGCATTACTGCAAAGTACAAATCTCTGAGCAGAGAGAAAAAAAGTTATGTGATACACTGTTTAGAACTGGAATTCTGGGGCGCCTGGGTGGCTCAGTCAGTTGGGAGTCCTACTTTGGCTCAGGTCATGATCTCACAGTGGGTGGGTTCGAGCCCTGCATAGGGCCTGTGCTGACAGCTTGGAGCCTGGAGCCTGCTTCTGATTCTGTGCCTCCCTCTTCCTCTGCCCCTCCCCTGCTCATGCTCTGTCTCTCACTGTCTCTCAAAAATAAATAAATTTGAAAAAAAAAGAAATGGAATTCTGGGTATTTCAGAACTGAACTGGGTGAGGTTTTTGAGGCACCTAAATGAGCAATATGTACTTTGGAGGGCTTCGAAGTGAGAAGCATGGAGTAGAACTTTGTTGATCTCTAAAATTGATTTCATTCTAGCCTCATCTTTCTGATCCCTGCAGTCTCTCCAATTAACCTACAAAGGGAAGTGTTTCCTTTCTTGTTTTTAAAGACTCAAATAATGGCTCTAGAATAATTAAAAAAAAAAGATTCTCTTTAACTCAATGAGGCAATGAAAAGCTTAAAATTTCTCTTTCTCAAGTCTTAGAGTTGTGATCTTTATTTACTTCAATCACGGTGCAGTTTTGGGTTGTGTTAGCTCCTATATGAAGGAGGCTGGATGTTTGAGATCCGTCTGTCTCTTCTGCTGCTGGCACTGCAGCTCATTCCTCCCTGTGCATACCTCAGGAACCTTGAACTTGACTTTGCCAGTTGACTGTTTTTTAGTACATTTTAGATTCTGGGAACACACAAAAGCACACACTGAAAATACTGAAATTGTTGGGTGCCTGATGGCTCCGTTGGTTAAGGTTTGGACTCTTGGTTTCGGCTCAGGTCATGATTTCACGGTTTCCTGAGTTCCAGCCCTGCATCCGGCTCTGTGCACTAACCATGTGTGGAGCCTGCTGGGTATGCTCTTTCTCCCTTTCCCTCTGCCCCTCTCCTTCTTTCGCACTCTCTCTCTCTTTCTCAAAGTAAATAAATATTGAAAAAAATAAAAACAAAACAATTACCTACAAGGACCTGAGGGAATCTGCCTAAGGATTGTTATGAGTTAAGTTGAAGTTACTGCAGAAATAAAAATACACACTAACACTTCAATGTTTAATATCCCTCGTGTCTTTATGCCAGACATCCTTAGCATTATCAATGCCTAACCAGATAAGTAAAATCAGTGCAAATATTTGTATTTGTCCCTCGTTGGAAACTAAAAATCCTCTCCAAATCCAAAAGGCTGATATAGTAAACAAACACATTTTCAAAGCCCTCAGCCCATCCCCATAATGAAGCCAGGAGTTCCATTTATAATTTATCAATTCCATTGTATTTCTATAAATAAATAGCCAAAGAGTTAATACAAATGAAAATTGCCTTTAAGCTTTGCTAAATATTTAAAGAACTTTTGATGAAGAATATTGAATGCAAATACAGTATAAAATTTGCAACATAAATTAAACTACCAAAAAAAGGTCTTTAGGCTGTAATGATAGGTAGGCCTACATACATTTTAATTTGCAATCACAAATAAATCAAGATATGACACCGGTAGCCCATATTTAAAAATCCTTTACTTATAATTAAAAAACAAATTATTTTTTCTAAATATTACAAAAAAACATGCTTTTGCTTACAGATATGTGTTACTCCAAATATTATGCATATGTTTAAAAAAAGAAACAAAAAACTAAAATCCTTATAGTCAATGCCAAAAGTAAATTATGGCTTTGAGTCAGTGAATAAAACAATTTGAAGACTCTCTGTACTTTAAGGAATTTCAGAATCTTATAATTTATTAAACTGTTCTGCAGTCAAGAATGACCTTTATAAAACTCCTTAAGCTAAATACAGTAATGTCAGGTTCATAGTGAGAATTTCTAGCAGTGACAGCCAATATTCTTCTATTTTCTTGATTCCATTATTTCAATAATTTTTTAAAAGGATCATATTAACCAAACTTTAAAATGTTGAAATATCTTTTCTTTTGGAGAAATTTAATTTTAGTGTCCTAGAACCAAATTCTGTTTTATTATGGATTCATAGATGAAAACTAGAAATCATTGTGATAGACATTACCATAGTCAAATTCCTAATTTTGTTTATTAATATTCTGGATTTGTTTCTTAAGTATTAAATATACATAATTTTTAGCTTATTGCTAACTAAGACTTCAGTAGCTATCAGCTGGATTCAAATCCTTGCTAGAACTCTTACTCTCTGAAAGACCACAGTAAGTCTAGTGACTTCTCTTAATGCTCATTTGCCTCATCTATAAGGTAGGGATAAAAATAAAAATAATCTTATGGATTTTATGTGAGGATTAAATCAGTTAAATGCCTATAAATAATTTCATTTGTTCCTTCAATACATGTATTCTAATTACTTCGGGTGGTGGTGTGTGTGCTTGTGCGTGTGTGCATACCGCATCTTTATTCATTCATCTATCAAAGGGCACTTGAGGTGCTTCCCTATCCACTACTTTTTGAAAGGCCCACTGTGATTTCTATGGCATTTTACTTTCCTTTGCATTTTCCTCCTTTACAAAGCAAGGTGGCTCGGTGAGTTTGAGAGAGAGAGAATCTTGAACTAAAAAGTTTTCATTCCTACTTCCAGTGCTTACTAGCTGTATGATCCTAAGGACATTATTTATAACTTTTTCTATTCAGTGAAACTAATAAGACTACCAACCTCTTGATATGTTGGAAGAATAAAATGAATGAAACATGTGAAATGTTCAAAACAGTGGCTTCCCTCTATTATTTTTTGTATATAATTTCATTTAGATATAAAAAGAAATTAAAATAATTTATAATAAAGTTTATTACTAATTTGTGAAATATTTATATTTTTTCCCTTCTTGGCAGTTTCTACATTTTGCTTATTTTCACAGTGACAACGTAATACAGTGAAATAAGAAACACAATGTTTGAAACAAATTGATGAAATAACCAAATGCAAACCTTAAGTTGGAACTAATACTTTCTTAACATTGCACTTCATTTCCTGTGATTTTCTTATAGAGATAAGCATATAAAAATCCATATTTAACAAAAACGATGTTCTTCTGAAAAAATATATTTGGGAACATTGAAAAACTGTCCATTAAAATAAGACCTTCTGGTGTTTCATTGTCAAAATAATGTCACTGAGTGTTGGCAGTGTACCAGATTGCCATAGCAGAGTCTGATGGAGATTACTGTAATTATCTAGATCAGTGGTTCTTAGCTGCATATAGATGTGAGACGGATTGCAAATGAAACTTTCTGAAATTATATTTAAAATTTCTATTTTAAATAGCTTTCATATTCTCAAAGTATTTTGATCCTCACAACTTCCAAAGTACTGCTAGTTGCCTACCTTCAGACTAATTCCTATTTAAATACCATAAATTATAACTTATTTCTTTAGAAAATGTTCAGGATACCAAACATTGTAATTCTATAAAAAATTTTTTTAAAAAGGAAAAGCATCATCAGATTACCATGATTTTTATTTTGTACGATTCTGCTTTTTTAAAATCTTCTATGAACAAGTGTTAATTTTCAGATGAGGAAAAGAGTTATTTTAACTCAATACACAATCCAATTTTCACTAGTATATCTCAGTTTTTGTACACCTTCCTCTTCTCACTCCCTTCCCATCTCAGATGAAAGACTCGATGAAATTCTCAAACTTAAAAACAGATAAATGAGGTGCCAACATTGGCAAATTAAGTCTCTTACATCCCCCTCTTACTAACCCAAGCAGGAATAACTTCCTTTTGGGAGGTGGAGTTTAGAGAGGCATGCTGTCCCTTGGCAAGCCACTGGTCCCTAATGTGGATTAATGGTTAAGAATCTGGACCCTGGAGCCAAGGTACCTGAAATATATACCTGATTTATATACAAATCCAGTATAACCCAGCTCATTGTTTCCAATTTTGTCTCTGTAAAACAGGAAAAATAATAGTATCCACTTCATAAAGCTATGATTATAAATAGAGTAAATGTAAATAAAGTGCCAAAAATCAGTGCCTACTACATTATAAGAACTCAATGAATATATTCCTCTTCCCACTTTTTTTCTTCTCATCTTCCTCATTGTTCTTATATATCCTAACTCTTAAGATAACATATTATAATCCTTACCTTTCCATTTTTATCTTTTCCTATTTCCGATAAAAATGCACTCATTTTGTGCACCACTTCAAGAATTTACTGGGCTTCTGATTTAAAGAGGAAGCATTTATCACTTTTCATATGATCTCTTTATTAAATCATGTAGGAACTTGATAGATTAATATGCTAGCTGTCTAAGAAGTGCTAAAATCAAAGGACTAAAATTAAGCTTAGACATTTTATGTCCAATTGTAGGCTTGCTAGAAAGATCTGTAGAGAGGCAAGCATCTTTTAAAACACAACTTACACATGGTTATTAGCCATAACTTGTTTTCTACCGCTACTACCTCTGCTGTTGCTACTACCACAACCACTGATCCACTGATCCACTACACCCTACACTGCATTTATATACTACTACTGAAGAAAATAGGAAATTCTATCATCTATTGACTACTGACACGGGCTGCAAAGTGGCTCTTCAAGGTGTCTTCATCCTGGGACATGTGACTATGTTACCTCAGAGGACAAAAGGAACTTTGCAGAAGTGATTAAAAATCTTGAGGGGCGCCTGGGTGGCTTGGTCGGCTAAGCGTCCGACTTCGGCTCAGGTCATGATCTCATGGCCGTGAGTTCGAGCCCCGCGTCGGGCTCTGTGCTGAACGCTCAGAGCCTGCAGCCTGTTTCAGATTCTGTGTCTCCCTCTTTCTCTGACCCTCCCCTGTTCATGCTCTCAGGGTCTCTCTCTGTCTCAAAAATAAATAAACGTTAAAAAAAATCTTGAAATGGGGGGGGTATCCCTGATTATCTGGCTGGGTTGATTGTAGTCACAGGGGGCCTTATGAGAGGCAGGAGATCCTAGAGACTGAAGGCCATAGGATATGGAAACAGAGATTTGAAGATGCTATGTTACTGACTGTGTAGATGGGGGAAGGCACCATGAGCCAGTGAATGTAAAACATGTAGTTCAAAAAACAAGAAAAAACGAGGAAGAGGATTCTACTCTCAGAACCTTCAGAAAGAACCAGCTCTGGTAAAGCCTTTATTTAGCTTGGTGAAACTGATTTTAGAATTCAGACCTCTAGAATTATAAGAGAATAAATCAATGTTGTTTTAAGACATGAATTTTGTGGTAAATCATGACAGTAGTATTGGAAACTGATAAGACCATTTCTTATGTTTCAAGGTTTGGGCAGTGACCTTGGCATGCATAATTTCAACACTCAATAATCCTCTGATATCTTAGCTCAGAGAAAGGGCATCAGGTTTATATACCAGGTATACCTAGCCCCTTTGTGTTTAATAAATGCATACTTTACACAAATGTACATGTTAAGCCTATTATCCAATTCTGGATTCAGCAGCAGATTTTCAGAGGCCACATTCTTCATGTAAAAATAAAGCACTTAGGGGTGCCTGGGTGGCTCGGTCAGTGAAGCATCTGACTCATGATTTCAGCTCAGGTCATGATGTCATGGTTCATGAGATCGAGCTCCATGTTGGGCTCTGCACTGACTGTATGGAGCCTGCTTGGGGTTCTCTCTGTCTGTCTGTCTCTCTCTCTCTCTCTGTCCCTCCCCCACTCCCATGTGCTCGCTCTCTCTTTCAAAATAAATAAACATTAAAAAAAATAAAGTACTTGTTTGCTTAAACGGGGATTTTATTTTAGGCTAGATAGGTTATACTTTAAACCATTTTGAACTCACTTTTATCTCCTAATATTCAGTCAAAGAAATTAAAGTTCTGACCAAAATTTATTTCTATAGCACAAGTAAAGAAGTAGAGATATCTTCTAAGGTAGCTTCTGGATAGATAGACGTCATAGAAAAAGAGATAACTTGACAAAAAAAAGTGCCAAAAATAGGTCACAAAGTCGCAGACTTGCACATATGAACAACCCAGCTATTGGATATCTCCAATGGTAGCAGAATTCCATTATGAAATTTGTAGAATGTTATTATGTCATGAAATATACATATTTTACATCTTCCTTTTGACACATGCAGATGAAGAAGTTCCTGGTGTGATTGCATTTATGAAAAAGTTGATGGCTGGGTGTTAAAATGTGAAAAGTGACAGCAATTTTTCAAGCAGAAAAAAAAACCCTTCAGAATACTAATGAGAAAAGACAGTGCGAATATAGACTTGGTAGTCATAGCTTTTATTTTCTCATCTTATCTTTGACAAAAGCATCACATCCTGAAAATGGTACCTACAATGGGTAAGGAAAGGCCAAATTGTGTGTTTCTTTGACAGAATATTACATGCAATAATGGGCTTTTTCTACAGCCTCTCCGTTTGCATTGGTTTTGAAAAACTATCATGCACAACTCATGAATATTCTGATTTTTAGTGCATACCAATATATGATTTTTGTAAATGGTCACAGGTGCAAATTTTTGCATGAGCAATCACACTTACTGCTGTGATTGGAAACACTGGGCATATAAGAGAGGGGAAGAGGTGATATGGTTTTGTAAATATGTAGAGAATGAATCTTTATACTTTATTCACAATTTACATGTGAACTGCATTGATACTGAATTTGGCATCTAAAATAGAGACTTGAAAATTTTTTTTTTAATTTTATTTTTTGAAAAGAAAAATTTAAATTGTCAGGTGTTTTTTATACAAACTTTGGAGGAATGTTCACATACATGCAAGAGAATATATATTTCAATAGGTTTTCACTTGGCAAATGAGGAAAGATTTATAATAAGTAAGGATTGTGATACTTTGAATCTAGATTTACTCTGGTAGAGGCCAAACAGACTTATAACTGGTCAGTATTTTTAGGTAAGCCCTTCAAGGAAAAGACAATAAGAAACACATGAGATGGATCGGAGACCCCCAACCCTGCCATTAAAATTGTGCCTAGCGGTAGAAGATGCCTGCCATATAGACAGGTACTCCCTTAATATTTTGGGATAGAATTTCTTGTTCAACTTATTTCCAGATGTGAGTCCTTCTGAGAGAGAATTTTTTTGTTATTTAGTGTTTATTTATCAAGGAATTTGATTTTTAAGTTTTACTATAGTTGGAAGGCAAACTTTTGTAACTACAAATTCTGTTGTACGTGAACTGATACTTTTGCTTTATCATACAACTATATCCATTAGGTGCTAAAAATATGTAGACAACTGTTAGATTTTATCTGCCTTATCTCTAATCCTAATAAAAACTCTTTAATATAGATGTTATTTAACATTCATCTCAGTACTATTTTATGTGAATATATCCTGTGTGATTAGCTCATGACATAATGTCAGATGGCATATTCCTGTTTCTAGCATTTATCATTTGGAATAACATACAAGTACTCTTATGAAAAAAAATATATAATTGGGAGTTACACTTATCAAAAATAACACCCATCAAGTGGTAAGAATAATGAAATAATTCATAATTTCATGTCAGTGGATATCATTGCCCTTCCCTTTGTTTACACATCAGTCCTTGGGGGCACTTGTTTTTATATTTTGGTGGCACCTTTGCAAATCTTCTAGGAACTCAGTAGCATGTTTCAATACTCTCCCAATCCATGCTAGACCTATCATTTGGGAGAGAAGAGTGGTATTTTCAAGTCTCAGATCTAGAAAAAAGTTGCTTAACATTTTGAGGGTGACCATGAATTTCCATTGAGGCTCCTGTCTGCATCAACTGCCATCTTTCCTTTCCTGCATGGCTGCCATGTTTCTCCCCTTGCCCTTTAGTTCAGATGCCTGTGCCCCTAATTCCTGCCTTCTCAAAAACCATAAGCCACACCTCCTACTAGGTGCTGCCTTAGGTTGCTCTCCATTTTAAGGACAAATCTTCTCTGAATGTGTAGACACAAACAATGAGTAGAGAGTGAAAAAAATTTATTCCCTGGAAAGTATTCCTTTTATTGACAGTTTTTTTTCTTCCACACATTCAGATTAAATGAGTTTTCCTGCTTCATCGCTTGTGGTATCATTTTAAGCATCTTTCTTTCAACTTTTGTTCCTCCCCAAATCTCAACACTGTTGATTCTGTTAGGTCTAGTTAGAAAACGCTCATTATCTTTCTATGTGTAGTTTTTCTGTGTTATTATATTATTCTCTCTATTTTATAGATAAGGCAACTTGTTCCGAGAGTTTCTCATCTGAAAAAAATAGAGCAGTAAATGATCTAACTCATGGAACTGTTGAGAAGATTAAATTACTTAATACATATAAAGTGTCCTGTAAGAACTCAATGAATCTTAGCTATTATTATTTTGATGTTCATTATGAAGGGCCTAGGTGAACCAAACAGTAAATGGCAGTGTTGGTATTTGAGTGGTTTCATTTCTTTCTTTTTCTTTTTTTTTTTTTATTTTGTTTAATGTTTATTGATTTTTGAGAGAGAGAGAAAGTAAGTAGGGGAGGACCAGAGAGAGGGAGACACAGAATCCAAAGCAGGCTCAAAGCTCTGAGTTGTTAGCACAGAGCCGGATGTGGGGCCTGAACTCATGAGCCATGAGATCATGACCTGAGTCGAAGTTGGATGCTTAACTGACTGAGCCACACAGGCACCCCTGAGTGGTTTCATTTCTACCATAATTTTCTTTCAGTGGAAACTAAATTATTTGTAAATGTACTGTAGAGCAACCATCTTCCATTATTTTAACACATTAATAATGAACTATTAAAAGTAACATAAGGAAACAAAAAACATGTTGGAATAAAATCAGTACAGAATAACATTTCAGCTGTTTAATAATCCCAAAATGGACTACTATTGATAAAACATTTTATGTGAAATAAGGTTTTTTACTTGTCTTTCTTTTGTTATTGTAGTCAGATTCAATTACTGCAATGAACCCATGTTTGAAATTAGACCTGATGTTGCTACTTATCAGCTATAATCTTAGGCAAGTTTCTGTATCTCCTGAAGCTTAATTTATTCCAGTGTAAAATGATGATCATCAAAGTAGATCAGTATTCATTGACCACTTGGCAAGGGTGTTCTAAGCACTTTAATGGACTAGCTCAGATAATTCTCATGATAACCCTGTAGGGCAGAGGTCTCAACCCTAGATGCACAACCCTAGATACGTGATGAGCTGATTCTTATTAAATAAGGAAAACAAGAATTTGAGGATAAGGTGAGGGGATGACAGCATGAGATATTTTTAAAGTTTCTAAAGTGAATCCAATGTGTACCTCAAATTGAAAAACATCAAAATGTAAGTAAGTACTGTTAATATCTCATATTTAGAGGTAGTCCATGTTCCTTGGCTCCCATCTTCAAAGCCGGCAACAGGTGGTCAGATCTTTCCCAAATTGCATCACTTGACATGGTCTCTTTTTCTGTCCCTCACTTCTACTTTTAGGAATACCTCTGCTAACTGATTATAATCTCCCTGTTTTAAGGTCAGCTGGTTAGCAACCTTAATTCTTCTTAGTATTGTGGCATAACAGTTTCAGAGATTCTTGAGGTTAAGATGTAGACATTTTAGGGGAGATGTTATTCTGCCTGGCACTGTCTCCTTTGATGGTTCCTCCTCTTCTCCATCTTATTGTTATTGTGCTTAGTTGTCTTCTCTCTTCTTTCATTCTTTTGACACTCTCATCATTAAAAACCTGAAATGTTCACTATTCACTAGACTTTTAAATATACATCTCTAGTCCCAAACTTTTGCCTTTCTTCCAGACTAGAATATCTATGTACTTGGCATCTCTATTACATTAGATATTAGTAAATATATGTAACTCAGTGTGTTCCAGGTGAGATCTTGATGTGCATCCTCACAATGCCTCCCCCCAAACCACAATGCCTCCCCCCATAACCTTCCCCATCTCATGTGATGGCAACTCCATTATACCTGTTTGCTTAACCCACATATCTTAGAGTCTTCCCTAACTCTTGGCTTTCTCTCACACTTCATCCCCAACCCATCATGAAATAATATTGACTAGGTCTTCAAAATGCAGGTATAGCCTGCAGAACATGTCCTTA
Organism: Herpailurus yagouaroundi; assembly: GCF_014898765.1. Taxonomy (NCBI): domain Eukaryota; kingdom Metazoa; phylum Chordata; class Mammalia; order Carnivora; family Felidae; genus Herpailurus; species Herpailurus yagouaroundi. The sequence continues at coordinate 32,377,241 of NW_024412413.1, forward strand.
ACATATTCGGTAAAACAATCACCTGTGGCTTTTTAAGTCAAACTTTGTGGAATGTGTATCTCTCTCAAAAAAAGCCCCACATTTTTCACATGAATTTTACGTAGGAAAAAATATAACTATATTCCCCCAAACCCAGTTCAATGTTTAACATTTTAATAAAATATATTAACAAATATTATAACAGAACATTTTAAATGAACAGTTTAACAAAATGATGTGTGGGGCAAATATTGAATCCATTCCAAATATAATTTATAAGGTTTCAGAATCATGTAGAGACATTTAAAAAGGAGTTTCGGGGCGCCTGGGTGGCGCAGTCGGTTAAGCGTCCGACTTCAGCCAGGTCACGATCTTGCGGTCCGTTGAGTTCGAGCCCCACGTCAGGCTCTGGGCTGATGGCTCGGAGCCTGGAGCCTGCTTCCGATTCTGTGTCTCCGTCTCTCTCTGCCCCTCCCCCGTTCATGCTCTGTCTCTGTCTGTCCCAAAAATAAAAATAAACTTAAAAATAAATAAATAAATAAATAAATAAAAAGGAGTTTCAACAAAAGAAATGACCCCTCAAATCCTTCTAGTGCTAAACAGTGAAAATACTGATAAAACACATCTTTTCCTTTTGTCGACACCTGTATTAGTTATTTGATCATCACAAAGTATTCTGCATCCTTACATAATTATTACTTTATCTCAGATTTTTATTATGTTTTAGCTACTGTGTTTTGGCAACACATTATGGTTTTAATAATTTAGAAGAATGAGAAAGAACATTTTGAGGTACAAGGCATTGCTCATATATCCAGAATCGGACCACTTTTCAACACCTCCACTGCTTCTGCCCTGCTATGTACCTCCATTAATTCCCACTGGGATGACTGCACTTAGTTTCCCAAAAGGCCCCACTGGCTTTACCTCCTTACCCCCTTCATGCCCTCTACCAGTCTTTTCTCATGTCCTTCCTCTGCTCAAAACCCTGTAGAGGCCCTGTCATACTAATTAAAGCCAAAATCCCTATTATAGTCTTCAAGGACCCACATTATATACCTTTATCCTGCCCTTGCCACCTGGACCTGTTCCACATTTTTTCCTCTGGCTAACTCTGTTCTGGCTATTAGAACTTCTTCTCATTTATGGAACACTCCCCATACATTCACACTTTTGCTCTTCTGTTCCCTGCACCTAGAATGCTCTTCCTCATGGCACCCTCTTGGTTAACTCACTCTTACCATGTTTTTCTAAAATCTCACCTTCACTGTGAGGCTTACCTAACTAGCCTACTTAACACCACAGCTTACCTTCTTGACTACCCACCCACTCCTCATCTTCCTTAACCCAATTGTCTTTCTTACAGTACTTAACTAATAAACTAATAAACTTAAGGACTGAGGAGGGAAGATGGCGGCGTAGGAGGACACTGGGCTCACCGCGCGTCCTGCTGATCACTTAGATTCCACCTACACCTGCCTAAATAACCCAGAAAACCACCAGAGGATTAGCAGAACGGAGTCACCGGAGCCAAGCGCAGACGAGAGGCCCACGGAAGAGGGTAGGAAGGGCGGCGAGGCGGGGCGCGCTCCACGGACTAGCGGGAGGGAGCCGGGGCAGAGGGGCGGCTCGCCCGCCAAGCAGAGCCCCCAAGTCTGGCTTGCAAAAAGCGGAGGGGCCTGACGGACTGTGTTCCCACAGCAAGCGCGACTTAGCGGCTGGGAGGTCATAAGTTAACAGCTCTGCTCAGAAAGCGGGAAGGCTGGAGGACAAAGGGAAGGAAAGCTGCTGAGCCCCCGGACGACAGAGCTCAGTTTGGTGGGGAACAAAGGCGCTCGCCAGCGCCATCTCCCCCGCCCATCCCCCAGCCAAAATCCCAAAGAGAACCAGTTCCTGCCAGGGAACTTGCTCGCTCCGCGCAAACACCCAACTCTGCACTTCTGCAGAGCCAAACCTCCGGCAGAGGATCTGACTCCCTGCTGCTGCCACAGGGCCCCTCCTGAAGTGGATCACCTAAGGAGAAGCAAGCTAAGCCTGCCCCTCCTGCCCCTGTGCACCTTGCCTACCCACCCCAGCTAAGATGCCAGATCCCCAGCATCACAAGCCTGGCAGTGTGCAAGTAGCCCAGACAGGCCACCCCACCCCACAGTGAATCCCGCCCCTAGGAGAGGGGAAGAGAAGGCACGCACCAGTCTGACTGTGGCCCCAGCGGTGGGCTGGGGGCAGACATCAGGTCTGACTGCGGCTCCGCCCACCAACTCCAGTTATACACCACAGCACAGGGGAAGTGCCCTGCAGGTCCTCACCACGCCAGGGACTATCCAAAATGACCAAGCGGAAGAATTCCCCTCAGAAGAATCTCCAGGAAATAACAACAGCTAATGAGCTGATCAAAAAAGGATTTAAATACTATAACAGAAAGTGAATTTAGAATAATAGTCATACAATTAATCACTGGGCTTGAAAACAGTATAGCTGACAGCAGAGAATCTCTTGCTACAGAGATCAAGGGACTAAGGAACAGTCACGAGGAGCTGAAAAACGCTTTAAATGAAATGCATAACAAAATGGAAACCACCACAGCTCGGATTGAAGAGGCAGAGGAGAGAATAGGTGAACTAGAAGATAAAGTTATGGAAAAAGAGGAAGCTGAGAAAAAGAGAGATAAAAAAATCCAGGAGTATGAGGGGAAAATTAGAGAACTAAGTGATACACTAAAAAGAAATAATATACGCATCATTGGTATCCCAGAGGAGGAAGAGAGAGGGAAAGGTGCTGAAGGGGTACTTGAAGAAATAATAGCTGAGAACTTCCCTGAAGTGGGGAAGGAAAAAGGCATTGAAATCCAAGAGGCACAGAGAACTCCCTTCAGACGTAACTTGAATCGATCTTCTGCACGACATATCATAGTGAAACTGGCAAAATACAAGGATAAAGAGAAAATTGTGAAAGCAGCAAGGGGTAAACGTGCCCTCACATATAAAGGGAGACCTATAAGACTCGTGACTGATCTCTCTTTTGAAACTTGGAAGGCCAGAAAGAATTGGCACGAGATTTTCAGTGTGCTAGACAGAAAAAATATGCAGCCGAAAATCCTTTATCCAGCAAGTCTGTCATTTAGAATAGAAGGAGAGATAAAGGTCTTCCCAAACAAACAAAAACTGAAGGAATTTGTCACCACTAAACCAGCCCTACAAGAGATCCTAAGGGGGACCCTGTGAGACAAAGTACCAGAGACATCACTACAAGCATAAAACATACAGACATCACAATGACTCTAAACCCATATCTTTCTATAATAACACTGAATGTAAATGGATTAAATGCGCCAACCAAAAGACAGAGGGTATCAGAATGGATAAAAAAAAAAAGACCCATCTATTTGCTGTCTACAAGAGATTCATTTTAGACCTGAGGACACCTTCAGATTGAGAGTGAGGGGATGGAGAACTATTTATCATGCTACTGGAAGCCAAAAGAAAGCTGGAGTAGCCATACTTATATCAGACAAACTAGACTTTAAATTAAAGGCTGTAACAAGAGATGAAGAAGGACATTATATAATAGTGACAGGGTCTATCCATCAGGAAGAGCTAACAATTATAAATGTCTATGCGCCGAATACTGGAGCGCCCAAATATATAAAACAATTACTCATAAACACAAGCAACCTTATTGATAAGAATGTGGTAATTGCAGGGGACTTTAACACCCCACTTACAGAAATGGATAGATCATCTAGACACACGGTCAATAAAGAAACAAGGGCCCTGAACGAGACATTGGATCAGATGGACTTGACAGATCTATTTAGAACTCTGCATCCCAAAGCAACAGAATATACTTTCTTCTCGACTGCACATGGAACATTCTCCAAGATAGATCATATACTGGGTCACAAAACAGCCCTTCATAAGTTTACAAGAATTGAAATCATACCATGCATACTTTCAGACCACAATGCTATGAAGCTTGAAATCAACCACAGAAAAAAGTCTGAAAAACCTCCAAAAGCATGGAGGTTAAAGAACACCCTACTAACGAATGAGTAGGTCAACCAGGCAATTCGAGAAGAAATTAAAAAATATATGGAAACAAACGAAAATGAAAATACAACAATCCAAACGCTTTGGGACGCAGCGAAGGCAGTCCTGAGAGGAAAATACATTGCAATCCAGGCCTATCTCCAGAAACAAGAAAAATCCCAAATACAAAATCTAACAGCACACCTAAAGGAAATAGAAGCATAACAGCAAAGGCAGCCTAAACCCAGCAGAAGAAGAGAAATAATAAAGATCAGAGCAGAAATAAACAATATAGAATCTAAAAAAACTGTAGAGCAGATCAACGAAACCAAGAGTCGGTTTTTTGAAAAAATAAACAAAATTGACAAACCTCTAGCCAGGCTTCTCAAAAAGAAACGGGAGATGACCCAAATAGATAAAATCATGAATGAAAATGGAATTATTACAACCAATCCCTCAGAGATACAAAGAATTATCAGGGAATACTATGAAAAATTATATGGCAACAAATTGGACAACCTGGAAGAAATGGACAAATTCCTGAACACCCACACTCTTCCAAAACTCAATCAGGAGGAAATAGAAAGCTTGAACAGACCCATCACCAGCGAAGAAATTGAATCGGTTATCAAAAATCTCCCAACAAATAAGAGTCCAGGACCAGATGGCTTCCCAGGGGAGTTCTACCAGACGTTTAAAGCAGAGATAATACCTATCCTTCTCAAGCTATTCCAAGAAATAGAAAGGGAAGGAAAACTTCCAGACTCATTCTATGAAGCCAGTATTACTTTGATTCCTAAACCAGACAGAGACCCAGTAAAAAAAGAGAACTACAGGCCAATATCCCTGAAGAATACGGATGCAAAAATTCTCAATAAGATACTAGCAAATCGAATTCAACGGCATATAAAAAGAATTGTTCACCATGATCAAGTGGGATTCATTCCTGGGATGCAGGGCTGGTTCAACATTTGCAAATCAATCAACGTGATACATCACATTAACAAAAAAAAAGAGAAGAACCATATGATCCTGTCAATCGATGCAGAAAAGGCCTTTGACAAAATCCAGCACCCTTTCTTAATAAAAACCCTTGAGAAAGTCGGGATAGAAGGAACATACTTAAAGATCATAAAAGCCATTTATGAAAAGCCCACAGCTAACATCATCCTCAACGGGGAAAAACTGAGAGCTTTTTCCCTGAGATCAGGAACACGACAGGGATGCCCACTCTCACCGCTGTTGTTTAACATAGTGCTGGAAGTTCTAGCATCAAGCAATCAGACAACAAAAGGAAATCAAAGGCATCCAAATTGGCAAAGATGAAGTCAAGCTTTCGCTTTTTGCAGATGACATGATATTATACATGGAAAATCCGACAGACTCCACCAGAAGTCTGCTAGAACTGATACATGAATTCAGCAACATTGCAGGATACAAAATCAATCTACAGAAATCAGTTGCATTCTTATACACTAACAATGAAGCAACAGAAAGACAAATAAGGAAACTGATCCCATTCACAATTGCACCAAGAAGCATAAAATACCTAGGAATAAATCTAACCAAAGATGTAAAGGATCTGTATGCTGAAAACTATAGAAAGCTTATGAAGGTAATTGAAGAAGATTTAAAGAAATGGAAAGACATTCCCTGCTCATGGATTGGAAGAATAAATATTGTCAAAATGTCAATACTACCCAAAGCTATCTACACATTCAATGCAATCCCAATCAAAATTGCACCAGCATTGTTCTCAGAGCTAGAACAAGCAATCCTAAAATTTGTATGGAACCACAAAAGACCCCGAATAGCCAAAGTAATTTTGAAGAAGAAGACCAAAGCAGGAGGCATCACAATCCCAGACTTTAGCCTCTACTACAAAGCTGTCATCATCAAGACAGCATGGTATTGGCACAAAAACAGACACATAGACCAATGGAATAGAATAGAAACCCCAGAACTAGACCCACAAACGTATGGCCAACTCATCTTTGACAAAGCAGGAAAGAACATCCAATGGAAAAAAGACAGTCTCTTTAACAAATGGTGCTGGGAGAACTGGACAGCAACATGCAGAAGGTTGAAACTAGACCACTTTCTCACACCATTCACAAAAATAAACTCAAAATGGATAAAGGACCTGAATGTGAGACAGGAAACCATCAAAACCCTAGAGGAGAAAGCAGGAAAAGACCTCTCAGACCTCAGCCGTAGCAATCTCTTACTCGACACATCCCCAAAGGCAAGGGAATTAAAAGCAAAAGTGAATTACTGGGACCTTATGAAGATAAAAAGCTTCTGCACAGCAAAGGAAACAACCAACAGAACTAAAAGGCAACCAACGGAATGGGAAAAGATATTTGCAAATGACATATCGGACAAAGGGCTAGTATCCAAAATCTATAAAGAGCTCACCAAACTCCACACCCGAAAAGCAAATAACCCAGTGAAGAAATGGGCAGAAAACATGAATAGACACTTCTCTAAAGAAGACATCCGGATGGCCAACAGGCACATGAAAAGATGTTCAGCGTCGCTCCTTATCAGGGAAATACAAATCAAAACCACACTCAGATATCACCTCACGCCAGTCAGAGTGGCCAAAATGAACAAATCAGGGGACTATAGATGCTGGAGAGGATGTGTAGAAACGGGAACCCTCTTGCACTGTTGGTGGGAATGCAAATTGGTGCAGCCACTCTGGAAAGCAGTGTGGAGTTTCCTCAGAAAATTAAAAATAGACCTACCCTATGACCCAGCAACAGCACTGCTAGGAATTTATCCAAGGGACACAGGAGTACTGATGCAATGGGGCACTTGTACCCCAATGTTCATAGCAGCACTCTCAACAATAGCCAAATTATGGAAAGAGCCTAAATGTCCATCAACTGATGAATGGATAAAGAAATTGTGGTTTATATACACTATGGAATACTACGTGGCAATGAGAAAAAATGAAATATGGCCTTTTGTAGCAACGTGGATGGAACTGGAGAGTGTCATGCTAAGTGAAATAAGCCATACAGAGAAAGACAGATACCATATGGTTTCACTCTTATGTGGATCCTGAGAAACTTAACAGGAACCCATGGGGGAGGGGAAGGAAAAAAAAAAAAAGAGGTTAGAGTGGGAGAGAGCCAAAGCATAAGAGACTGTTGAGAACTGAGAGCAAACTGAGGGTTGATGGGGGGTGGGAGGGAGGAGAGGGTGGGTGATGGGTATTGAGGAGGGCACCTTTTGGGATGAGCACTGGGTGTTGTATGGAAACCAATTTGACAATAAATTTCATATATATATAAAAAAAAAGAAAACTAATAAACTTAAGTTTATTGTTTGCCTCTGCCAACTAAGATAAGTTTCACGAGGACTTGGTAAGTTTTAGTTTCCAAACGCCTGGTAAAGCTTCACAAAATATTGAAACTGAGCTCCTCTATTGACTCATTTTCCTTTTTTGGTCTCTCCTACATGCACAATAGCAACATCTTGGAATTACTGAGGGGTACCTCGGTGGCTCAGTGGGTTAAGCATCCAACAGCTCAGAGCCTAGAGCCTGCTTTGGATACTGTGTCCCTCTCTCGTCGTGCCCCTCCCCAGCTCATGCTCTGCCTCTCTCTCTGATGCATAAATAAACAATAAGAAAAAATTTAAAAGTAGGTTTAAAATAACAGAAGAAGAATTACTAAATAGAATCTAGTACAATTCTATTGCCGACCTCTTTAGTGGTTGTATTTCTTTCCATTTGATGAAGTAGCTGTTGCTTGCTAGACCTTCTTCACATCGTGGGTGTTTGTGTTTATCCTCGCTGCTTTACTACTACTGTATTATCACCTCTTCTTTCTCTCCCCTTTCTTCTCCTAGATGCCAGATTTGGCTTTATTTTTTTTTCCTTGTCTTCCTTTTTCTGGGTTGACTATTGTGAATGCATGAAAACTGAACTATTTTACAGTAGGATGTTTGTATTTATTTCCAGGTAATTCAATTTACTAGGTATTTTTGTTGAATTCAATATGGAAAAAAATTAATCACATTACACATTACTATTCAAATAAAATTTCTCCTTAAAAGTTTTTCAAGTGAAGAATCACTTCATTTTAGTTAGCATCTTTTATAAATTTCAATGATAATATATTTAGTGTCTTAAAGCATTTTAGTAATTAAAGTATTGTGAGAGTCTATATGGGAAGAAAGTAATATCTAGTCCTTTAAAAATTTGGGGCATGTGATATAGGTCCAGAAATGGGGCATTTTTGAAAGAAAATATTTTGAAAATATTGCTGTGAGCAATAGCAAATGGTGGACAGAAAGTTCCCTCAAGCATTAACTGTCATTTAAGAACTAAAAAGCCCTGATTTAATGAAGTAGAAGGTTTTGACCTCTCCTTTAATAAACTAATGCAGCCCTACATTGTTAAACAAACAAACAAACAAACAAACAAATAAAAAACATGGAAAGTAAAAGAACACAGACCTAAGTATTACAGGAGAGAGAAAAAAAATCATTGTTTTTATACAACTAAAAGCCAGGAAGATTGTTTTCATGTCCCTGTTCAAATTGCTTTGAGGTAAGTCTATGGAATTAAATATGGTTATATATTTACTTTTTTCCCTTATGTGTTTAAACTTAAAGTGCAATAGAATATAAAATAAACAAAGAAATTACTTTGAGATACAAGAGATTAAAAAAACTCTTCTTAAAGGCTAAACACATTTCTACATATTTATGTTTTCAATCAATATTTGTTGAATGAATCAAGAAATAATGAAAGTGTCCCCATTAAGAAGCTAGTTACCTGGCAATATAATATTTTAAGAACTGTGAATTATTTTAAGAATTGTGTTTGTAATAATATCAAGACACATTATATTCAAAAGTGTGTGTCTAGAAGGATTTTCCTGGGGGTAGATTATTCAATTTGCCTTTTTCAGAATGTAATGATGTTAAGTTGAAGAACAAAATGAAAGGTTCTTAAGTATTTCAGGTTAGAGACTATTAATGTGAGTTGTTGGAGAAGGTCTGTTTTATTTATTCTACAGATAGTATAAAACACATTATGTGCCAGACACTATGGTATTGGTTGGAGTACAAAGTTGGAAAGTGAAGGACTCAGTTTGAAGGAATCTAGGAGTACAGAGCAGACACACCTGTAAATGTTAGTATTGAATGCAGTGAGAGAGGTATGACACAGAATTATGTAGTTTTAAAGAGGGGATACTAAGTCTGTTTGAGTGATTTTGTTATAATTTCACAAAGGAAGTATTATTAGTGTTAAGACTTGAAAGATACATATAAATTAGTGTGAAGAGGGAAATTCACATTCAAAAGACAGAAAAAGGCAAGCAGCTCAAAATGCTCCTGCCTTAAAGAGAGGTTAGATTACTCAGGTGGGTGGAGGCCAGGAATTCTTTAAAATATTTAGTTATTAAAGCTGTGATTAAACAACTTTAAACTGATTTTCCTTATGTAGCTAGAGAATCTAATAAGTTAACGGCAGCAATGCAGGCTTTAAAAGGACAGATACTCACAGGGCACATATAAACAGTTTGTTAAAGTACTTCTGTATTTCTTTCTTTCTTTCTTTTCTTAAATGTATTGTCAAGTTAGCTAATACACATTCTTAGCTTCAGGAGTAGATTCCCATGATTCCTCATTTACATACAACACCTAGTGCTCATCCCAACAGTGCCCTCCACAATGCCCATCACCCATTTTTCCTACTCCCCCAACCCATCATCCCTCTGTTCTCTATATTTAAGAGTCTTTTATGGTTTGTCTCTCTCTCTGTTTGGAACTTATTTTTCCTTCCTTTCCCCTATGGTCTTCTGTTAAGTTTTACAAATTCTACATATGAGTGAAATCATATGATATCTGTCTTTCTCTGAATGACTTATTTCACTCAGCATAATACCCTCCAGTTCCATCCATGTTGTTGCAAATGGCAAGATTTCATTCTTTTTCATTGCTAAGTAGTATTCCATAGTGTGTGTGTGTGTGTGTGTGTGTGTGTGTGTGTGTATGCACTCTCTCTCTCACACACACACACACATACATATACCACATCTTCTATATTCATTCATCAGTTGATGGACATTTGGGCTCTTCCCATAATTTGGCTATTGATAGTGCTGCTATAAACATTGGGATACATGTACCCCTACAAATCAGTACTCCTGTATCTTTTGGATAATTCCTAGTAATACTATTGCTGGGTTATAGGGTAATTCTCTTTTTAATTTTTTGAGGAACCTCCATACTGTTTTCCAGAGTGGCTGCACCAGTCTACACTCCCACCAACAGTGCAAGAGGGTTCCCCATTCTCCACATCTTTGAAGAAATTGAGGATTTATCAATCCTCAATTGATAAAAGATTTTTTATCAAAAATCTCCCAACAAACAAGAGTCCTGGGCCAGATGAATTCCCAGGGTAATTCTCCCATACATTTATTATTTTTTTTTAATTTTTTTTTCAACATTTATTTATTTTTGGGACAGAGAGAGACAGAGCGTGAATGGGGGAGGGGCAGAGAGAGAGGGAGACACAGAATTGGAAACAGGCTCCAGGCTCCGAGCCATCAGCCCAGAGCCTGACGCGGGGCTTGAACTCACGGACCGCGAGATCGTGACCTGGCTGAAGTCAGACGCTTAACCGACTGCGCCACCCAGGCGCCCCTCTCCCAGACATTTAAAGCAGAGTTCATACCTATTCTTTTCAAGCTATTCCAAAAAATAGAAATGGAAGAAAAGCTTCCAGGCACATTCTATGAAGCCAGAATTACCTTGATTCCAAAGCCAGATAAACACCCCACTAAAAAGGTATATTATAGGCCAATATCCCTGATGAACATTGGTGCAAAACTTCTCTACAAGATGCTAGCAAATCAAATTCATATTTTAAAAGAATTCATGGGGCGCCTGGGTGGCGCAGTCGGTTGGGCGTCCGACTTCAGCCAGGTCACGATCTCGCGGTCCGTGAGTTCGAGCCCCGCGTCAGGCTCTGGGCTGATGGCTCAGGGCCTGGAGCCTGTTTCCGATTCTGTGTCTCCCTCTCTCTCTGCCCCTCCCCCGTTCATGCTCTGTCTCTCTCTGTCCCAAAAATAAATAAATGTTGAAAAAAAATTTTATAAAAGAATTCACATATTCATATATTAAAAGAATTATTAACTATGATCAAGTGGGATTAATTCCTGGGCTGTAGGGCTGGTTCAATGTTCACAAATAAATCAGTGTGATACATCAGATTAATAAAAGAAAGGATAAGAATCCTGTAAATAGATGCAGAAGAAGCATTTGACAAAACACAACATCTTTCTTAATAAAAACCCTCAACAAAGTTGGGATAGAGGGAACATACTTTAACATCATAAAAGCCATGTAAGATAGGCCCACAGCTAGTATCATTCTCAATGGGGAAAAACTGAGAGCTTTTTCCAAGGTCAGTAACATGACATGGACTGTTGTGTAATATAGTGTTGGAAGTCCTACCCTCAAATATCAGACAACAAAATGAAATAAAAGGTATCCAAGTTGGCAAAGAAGAAGTCAAACTTCCACTTTTCACAGATGACATTATACTCTACATGGTAAACCCGAAAGACTCCATAAAAAAACTGCTAGAACTGATACATGAAATCAGCAAAGTTGTGGGATATAAAATCAATGTACAGAAATCGGTCGCATTTCTATACACTAATAATGAAGCAACAGAAAGAGATATCAAGGAATCGATCCCATTTACAATAGCACCAAGAACCATAAAATAACTAGGAATAAGCCTAACCAAAGAGGTAAAAGATTTGTATGCTGAAAAGTATAGAGGGTTTATGAAAGAAATTGAAGAAGACACAAAGAAATCGAAAAACATTCCATGCTCATGGATTGGAAGAACAAGTGTTGTTAAAATGTCAATACTATCCAAAGCAATCTATACATTCAGTGCAATCTCAATCAAAATAGCACCAGCATTCTTTGCAGAGCTAGAACAAACAATCCTAAAATTTGTGTGGAACCACAAAAGACCCCAAATACCCGAAGTAATGTTGAAAAAGGAAACCAAAGCTGGAGGCATCACAATCCCGGACTTTGCCTGTATGACAAAGCTGTAATCAGCAAGACATATAGTATTGGCACCAAAACAGACACATAGACCAATGGAATAGAATAGAGAACTCAGAAATATATAGCCAACTAATTTTGATGAAGTAGGAAAGAGTATCCAATGGAAAAAACATTCTCTTTAGCAACTGGTGCTGGGAGAACTGGACAGCAACATGCAGAAGAATGAACCTGGACTACTTTCTTACACCATACATAAAAAGAAATTCAAAATGGATGAAAGACCTAAGTGTGAGACAGGAAAACATCAAAATCCTACAGGAGAAAACAGGCAGCAACCTCTTTGACCTCAGCCTCAGCAACTTCTTACATGACATGTCTCCAAAGACAAGGGAAATAAAAGCGAAGATGAACTTTTTGGTCCTCATCAAAATAAAAAGCTTCTGCACAGCAAAGGAAACAACCCAGAAAAGTAAAAGGCAACTGATAGAATGGGAGAATATATTTGCAAATGACATGTCAGATAAAGGGTTAGTATCCAAAATCTATAAAGAACTTACCAAACTCAACACCCAGAAAACAAATAATCCAGTGAAGAAATGGGTAGAAGACATGAATGGACACTATTCCAAAGAAGATATCTAGATGGCAAATAGACACATGAAAAGATACTCAACATCACTCATCATCAGGGAAATACAAATCAAAACCACATTGACATACCACCTCACACCTGTCAGAGTGGCTAAAATTAACAACTCAGGAAACTACCTCTGTATTTCTATTTATTTGTTTTAAATTTTATTGAAGTATAGTTGACATATAATATTAGTTTCAAGTGTACACAGTAGTGATTTGACATTTATATACATTATAAAATGATCACCACAATAAGTCTAGTTATCATCTGTCACCATATCAAGTTATTATAGTATTATTGGCTATATTCCCTATGTTGTACATTACATATTTGTGACTTATTTATTTTATAACTGGAAGTCTGCACCTCTGAATCCCCTTTACCTTTTTTGCTCATATGTAGCCAGGCAAATAGTGCTAGCAAAGGTAGATTGGAGAGTGTCAGAAATAGTACCCTCCAGTGCCCTGCCAGCTAAGTAGGAGAGTAAGAAAATAAGAAAGAAAAAGAAAAAGTGCCCTCCAGTGCTTCCATTCCTCAAGAAATTATACACAGGTCCCTTCCCCACCAGCACACACCCTAAAATTAGTCAATAAATCTCCTTTACATATGGACCGGGCACTTTACAAGCTGCTGCTTCTGTGCTGGTTCTCAGAGTGAGTGGGTTTGTGCAGAAGCCTTTCAAAGCAGAGTCTTCGTTTCCTATAAGTCCTCCAGCTCACCCAGAGTTAAGTATCTCTAGTTTTCAAAGGCAAACGTTACATGGCTTATCTTTCCAGTGTACATCTCCAGGTCTGGGGTGCTTGATATGGGGCTTAAACCCCCTCACTATGCAGTGATTAAATGAAGTATAGGTAATATGGATTATTTTAGGAAGTGCCTTTATTTTTTTTAATTTTTTTCTTAATGTTTTTATTTATTTTTGAGACAGAGAGAGACAGAGCATGAGCAGGGAAGGGGCAGAGAGAGAGGGAGACATAGACTCAGAAACAGGCTCCAGGCTCTGAGCCATCAGCACAGAGCCCGATGCGGGGCTCAAACTCACAGACTGAGATCATGACTTGAGCCGAAGTTGGACGCTCAACCGACTGAGCCACCCAGGCTCCCCTAGGAAGTGCCTTTAAAAGCACTGTGTTTTTAAATGATTTTCTTATGATAGATATTCTTTGATTAATGAATGTGTCCTTTCATTAATCCTATTAACATTTTTTTTCTTTCCACATGCTATACATTATATCAGAAGAGATGAATTTCTCCACAGTAATAACATTGATTTTAAATATTATACTCAAACTTCCATATCCAGTGAGAGTTTATCCTTGGGAATCTGTATATGTACTAAAAACTGCTGCCATTCCCAAAATTATCTTATAATTTTTTTGGAGGGGTAGTTGCTATAAAAGCAGGTTATAAGCTATGTCACTATTTAGTTTTCATTACTTTAGATTTATTCCTGACCCAGACTGTAATGTTCAGCATGATCATCAAATTTATTCCTAATGTTTGCCTCCAGATGATTCTGAGATGTTTTCAAAATTGAATCAGCTCTCAAGGAACAGATGATTTTTTTTTTTTACCATTATTGATGTTTAAATACATGTGCTAGAAGTACAGAGAGCAATTCCCAAGAAGTTACCTAAATATTTTGAGTAATAATATCTTTGTCAGAATAAATAAGTAGCCCCTTAAATGAATACTTCAAAAGGAAAAAACTCATACAAACACCCAAGTATTTGTGTACTTATTAAAAGTAATCAATTGCATTTCTTTGGAACCATACTCTCAATGTAACCAGGAAGAATTATAATTCAGTAATATTTCTTTCAATCATTTTGTTGGAATTGAAAATAAGTGTATCGATTGTGAAGTTGCTTTATGACAAAAAGCTAAGACCTGACATGTGTTAAAAATTGTACTTGATTTTTATAAAATGTAATACTTAATAAAATATTAAATTTAAAACTGTTCATTTACAATTTTGAAGTGCTTACATCTTACAATCAGCATATTGCTGAGTGACATTCAGCCACACTATTTGGTCTCTCTGGGACCATGACAGTAGCTTCTTGATATTAGTGAAAATTATTTCATTAATTAAATTGTGCCTGGTAAGCCTGTTATTATTATGTCAATTTCTTCACATTTCTACAATGATAGAATGAAAGTTCTAATGTAATATGAAAAATCAAATCACTTAAAATTCTATCACAAGGTTAATTTGATTTTATAGCAAAGATCCTTTTCGTTGATAAAAGCAAAAAAGCACAGTCTTCTTATGACAGGTTGTCTTATAATAATTACCATTACATTTTTTGTTAAATATTAAATTCCAGAATTCACCCACTTCTGTTCTTATTCAAAGGAATACCCATCTTTGAAATTCTCCTCTCCAAGCAAGCATATCAAAAGGATCTTGGAAAAGCCACAGATGTGGCTCTAATCAAATGGAGAGTATGAATAATAAACAAAGTCAACAGGAAATTTTATCACAGGAATGTAAAGAAAATCTCATATGTGTCACTGATATTTTCTGAAGTGTGACACATAATTGGAATATACAATTGGAAGATGTATCTTATTTTAAAAAATGTTTTTATAGAATAAAGGGAGGTAGCAATGTATGATAGCTATAAAAGAACAAAGTTGAAGGTGAAAGTTGGGCTAAAATTGCTTCCTATTTTCCCTGCAGAATATTTCAATGATGACGTGAACAAAACTTTCAGAATTGCTCCATTGGACCTAATTTTTATTATCAGGAAGAAACGGATTTGTGATAGATGAAAAATATTATAGAAAGTGATGTTGTGATTTTAGGGTCCGTAATAACCAAGGAATGGTATACTGGACATATCAGTCATGAGCCTTAAATCACTGAGTCCCACACAGGGCTATTCCTCTAATCACTTGGAAGATTAGGTAAAATATAGGTCTTTAGGCACCTCTTCAGATTGACTGAAATCAGAATCTTTGCAAATAGAGAAAAGAAATCTGTATTTCTTGGGTTCTCACAGATAACCCTACTGGGGAATCACGTTTCCTAGATAATTTTGCTGGGAACTGGTAGGAGTTTTTTTTCCCAGATTGAAATGATTTACTTTTAATCACTGGTGCTCCAGCTTTGCTAAGCTTTCTGGGAGTTGCCTTGTTCCTTTGGATGCAGAAAGGGTTGCACTGAAAAGGGAATTGAGGATTAGCCTTTTGTATATCTATTAAAAAGAGTACTCATAACAAAAAGAGATACCTTCCCAATATTCTACAGACCTTGATTTTTAGTTTGTTGGTTTGTTTTGTTTTTAATAAGAGTGACAGACAGTGGAGAAGAAAACTAATCTCTCCTTACCTAACTTTCAGGAAATCAGACAAGTGTAGCCTAGCACAGGAAAGCTATCTGTTATATTTCAGTTGAGTTCTCTCAGGCTTTTACCTAGAGGAAATCTTTCCCACGTCTGGCATTTGGCTGACTGTCAGTCACAGTTTTCTGCATTGGGAATTTTCAAAATTTTCTGCCTTTTATGTGTATATTAGTGGAAGTTGGAAAAGGATGCATCAGAGATTACAAGCCTGGACCTATTTTAAACCTAACTTCTGCCTCATTGATTCTATGTGACAAATACAATTTTTTGCTTCCATTGTCTCTGTCTTGAAATGTCAAGACAACCAACCAATAAGGAAATAAAAAGAAAGGAACAGTGAATATTCCACTTGTTTATGTAAATTTTAGTCCCTGTAACAAATATGAAATAAGATCTGACTGCACTTTAGAAGCCTTAGGTAAATGAGGTCAACAGTTACAGTCCATTGATAGTCACCATCTAATCTACATCTATTGATATAATACATTTTGCATTGTTGACTTAAAAAATTTACAGAACATCTCTACTTGCATTATTTTATCTGAAAGCATTGATTATTCACTTTTATTCCCTTACTACAATGAACATATAATAATATCTGTGTCCAGAGAAGTTAAATAGCTTGCCCAAGTCCACACAGTGAACACTTTCATGTATATTTTTATCTGATCAAAGCAGATTCTTCCTTGATATTTGAGAAGAGTTGAACCAAATTCTCCCTGGATGGATAAGATATATTTTGGTCACAGTATGCATATATATCTCTATTATTGAGTTTTAAACAAAGGTAAAACTCAATTTTTATAAATATAATACTTTACAAATTAAGTAGATGAGAGTTTCTTGAAACTTGGGCAAATTAATTCTGTCAAGAGTTCTTGAGGTCTTAGAATGTCACTACAAAAGGAGTATATCTTGTTTCTATCTGCTGACATCTGATGCATGCCTTTGGGGAAAAAGCAGATGACAGCAGGTTATATAGGCTGGAAACTTAATGGCAAGTCAATTTGAATACAGAATTTCAATATACTGAATGTGACTTATTGTATTATTCTTTGTCAAAGTGTTATTTAAGTACAGCTGTATGAACAATGGCTCCTTACCTGTAATGGAAATCATTTTATGAATTCTCTTCCTATAAAAATGATAACAATTAAATATCTCATGTGTTAGTGCAGTTGCTTAAAGCTCATATCAATAGTCAATATTGATGAGTTTTAACGTTTTAAAGTAGAAAAATATTATCTTTTTAAATTCTTAATTATAGCCAGCCAATTAAAAAAAGAAGGATTGGACTAAGATGTCTTCATTCTATATACAAGATACAAGATACAAGATACCTAAGGTCAGTTCCATATATGAAATCAGTTAACATTGTCCATCACATCAACAGACTAAAATAGAAAAATTACATGATCATATCAATAGATGTAGAAAAAACATCTGAAAATCTCCAATAACCACTTATGATAGACACTCTCAATTATCTAGGAGTAAAGAACTTCCTCAGGTTGATAAAGACTATGTACAAAAGCCCTACAGCTAACTTCTGACTTAATGATAAGAAACATTAGGAACTTTCCCACTAAGATCAGTACAAGGCAAGGATGTCTTTTCACCCCTTGTTTTCCATATTGTACTACATGATCTAGCTAATACAATTAAACAAGAAAAGGGAAAAAATGAATACAGATTGGGGAGGAAGACATAAAACTGTCTTTGTTCACAGATGACATTATAGTCTTTGTAGAAAATGTGAAACAACAACAACAAAACTCCTGGACCTAATAAATGATATAGCATGGTTGTGGGATATAAGATTTATGTATGGAAGTCCATTGCTTTCCTATGTATCTTCAGTGAACAGGTGAGATTTGAAATTAAAAATACAATACTATTTCCATTAGCACTACCCCAAATGAAATACTTAGGTATAAATCTAACAAAATATGTACAACATCTTTATGATAGAAACCCCAAAACTCTGGTAAATGAATCAAAAAAAAAGAACAAAACATGGAGAGATATTCCATTTTTATAGATAGGAATACTCAATGTTATCAAGATGTCAGTTCCTCCTAACTTGATATATTGATTCAGTGCAATATCAATCAAATTTCTAGAGGTTATTTTGTGGATATTAAGAAACTGTGAAGTTTACATGGAGAGTCAAAAGACCTAAAATAGGCAACATAATATTGAAGGAGAAGAATAAAGTTGGACAGCTGACACTACCTTATGTCAGGACTTACTATGAAGCCACAGTAACCAGGACACTGTGACAGTGGTGAAAGAATAGACAAAAAGATCAGTGGAACGAAATAGGCTAACAATAGACCCACATAAATATAGTCACCTGATTTTTGACGAATAATCAAAGGCAGCACAATGAAGCAAAGATAGTCTTTCAATAAATGGTGCTGTAACAAGTAGACATCAGAAGGAAAAAAAATCTAGACACCAACCTTACACCCTTTAGAAAAATTAACTCAGTGGATTATAGCCCTAAATGTTAACATGCAAAATTATGAAGCTCTTAGAAGGTAACATAGCAGAAAACCTAGATGAACTTAAGTATGGTGATGAATTTTTAGTTGCAACACCAAAGACACCATCCACGAAAGAAATAATTGATAAGCTAGACATTATTAAAATTAAAAACTTCTACTCTGAAAAGGATAATGTCAGTAGAATGAGAAGATAAGCCACATACATGGAGAAAATATTTGCAAAAGACACATCTGACAAAGGATTGTTACCTAAAGCTATAAAAAGAACTCTTAATATTCAACAATAAGAACACAAACCACCTGATTTAAAAGTGGGCCCAAGATGTGAACAATTTACCAAAGAAGACATACAAATGGGAAATAAGCATATGAAAAGATGCTTCACATTGTATGTCATTAGGAAAATGCAAATTAAAATGAGATATGACTACACAACTATTGGAACAGCCAAAATCCAGGACACTGACAACATCAAATGCTGATGAAGAGTGGAAAAACATGAATCTCATTTATACTCAGTATAAGATCTAGCTATCACTGTGCTTGTTATTTATCCAAATAAGTTGAAAACATATGTCCACACAAAAACCTTCACATAAATGTTGATGACAGCTTTATTCCAAATCACCAAACTTGGAAGCAATTAAGATGTCCTTTAGTAGGTGAATGGTAAATAAATATGGGACACCCAAACAATAGAATATCATTATCTTAAAACAAAACAAAACAAAACAAAACAAAACAAAACAAAAAACTATCAGGTTATGAAAAGACACAGAGGAAACTTAAATGCATATTACTAAGTGAAAGAAGACAACCTGAAGAGGATACATACTCTGTGATACCAACTATATATCATTCTGTAAAAGGCAAAACTATGGAGATGTTAAAATAGTTGCCAGTCATTGAGAGTTTGTGGGATTGAATAGGTGGAGCACAAAGGATTTTTAGGGCAATGAAAATACTCTGTATGATACTATAATTTTAGATACATTGTCATTATACTTTTGTCCAAACCATAGATTGTACAAAATTAGGAGTGAACCCTAAGGTAAAGCATGGACTTCAGGTGATTATGATATGTCATCAGTTGTAACAAATATACCACTCTGGTGGCAGATGTTGATAAAGCAGAAGGTTATTCACGTGTAGTGGTAGGGGGTATATGGGAAAACTCTGTATCTTTCTCTCAATTTTGCTTTGAACAAAAACTGCTTTGAAAATAAAAGTCTTAAAAAACTCTACACATTCAAGAAATAGACTTTAAAATTAAAAACAAAAAGTTAATGGGGCACCTGTGTGGCTCAGTTGGTTGGACATCTGACTCTTGATTTCAGCTCAGGTCATGATCTCATAGTTCATTAGACTGAGCCCCACATCAGACTGTGCTGACAGTGCGGGACCTGCTTGGAATTCTCTCTCTCCCTTTCTCTCAGCTCTCTTTCTCAAAATAAATAAAAATTTTAAAAATAAGTTACTAGAGCATAAGAGAGCAATTTTATAATGAGATTCAATCCATTAGTAGAAGACATACAAATTTTAAACATGTATATGCTTAATAGCAGAGCCTCCAAAATACGTGAAGACAACCTTGACAGAACTTAAGGGAGAAATTTAAGGGCAGATATAAGAGAAATCGAAAATAATAGGTGTAGATTCCATTTTCAGTAGTGGGTATAATAACTAGACAGAGGATTAAAAGGAAATACCAGACTTGAAAAACAGTATGAGTCTAGTAGATCTAACAAACATCTCCAGAACACTGTATGCTACAACAGCAGAACACACATTCTTCCCAAGTGAACATGGAACATTCTACTAGATAAATCATATGATGTGACATAATGAAATTATTTTTTTAAGTTTATTTATTATGAGAGAGAGAGTGCAAGCCAGGAAGAGGTACAGAGAGGGAGAGACAGAATCCCAAGTAGGCGCTGCGCTGGTAGTGCAGAGCCTGATACAGGGTTCGAACACACGGTTCATGAGATCATGACCTATGCTGAGATCAAGAGCTGATGCTTAACTGACCGAGCCACCCAGGTGCCCTGACATAATAAAATTCTTGATAATTTTAAGAGAATTGAAATCATGAAAATATTTTCTCTAACTTCAATAAAATGAAATTAGAAACTAATAACAGAAAATTTGTGAAATTCATAAATGTGTAAAAATTAAACAACACATTCCAATGAGTAAAAGAAGAAATCACAAAGAAAATTTAAAAATACATGGATATGGACACCTGGGTGACTTAGTTATGCTGTCACGCTCTCTCTCTTTCTCAAAATAAATAAAATAAACTTAAAAAAATACATTGAGATGAATGAAAGTGAAAACACATTGAAAGTAAAAGCATATGGAATGCAGCTAGACCTGTGTTTAGAGGGAAATTTATATTTGGAAATCCCTATATTTTCTAAAAAGAATAGTTTCATGGGGCGCCTGGGTGGATCAGTCGGTTAAGCGGCCTACTTAGGCTCAGGTCATGATCTCACAGTCTGTGAGATCGAGCCCACGTCAGGCTCTGTGCTGACAGCTCAGAGCCTGGAGCCTGTTTCAGATTCTGTGTCTCCCTCTCTCTGACCCTCCCCCGTTCATGAGCTGTCTCTCCCTGTCTCAAAAATAAATAAACGTTAAAAGAAATTAAAAAAATTTTTTTTTAAATTAAAAAAAAAGAATAGTTTCAAATAATTAACTTAATCCTCCACCTTAAGGAATTTGAAATAGTACAGCAAACTAACTCAGAGCAACCAGAAACAACCAAACAAACAAAAACAGAGGGACAACTTTTGCTGGACTGACCAAAAAAAAATAAATAAATAAAAGACTCAAACTATTAAAGTCTGGAATGAAGAAAGACGTATATTATTAATCTTATACAAATCAAAAGGAAATAAGTGAGTATTATGCCAAAATTAAATAATTTACATGAAATGGTCCAATTCTGACAAAAACACAAATTCCTGATGCTAATGAGTTAAGAAAGACAAGAAAATCTGAATAAACCTTTAATAAGCAAAGAGGTTTCATTTTAATATTAAAACTTTCTACAAAGAAAAATATGTTCCCAGATGCTTTCATTGATGAATTCTATCAAATTTCTGAAAATTAATTTATGCCAAACCTTCATAAACTCTTCCAAAAAGAGAAAAGGAAACATTTTCTAAAATAATATCAGTATTACATTGAAACTAAAACCAGACATTTGAATGTAGATGCAAAAGTCTATAAAATACTAGCAATCTCACATCACATATCAAGAGATATACACCATGACCAATGACATTTATCTCAGATGAATGCAAAGTTAGTTTAACATCCCAAAGTCAATTTAGGTGACATATCATAGTATTTTAGTCTATTAAAGACTAAAAGTTGAAGAGAAAATAATCATCTCAATAGACACAGAAACTTGGTACAAATTTGGTACAATAGACCCAGAAACTTGGTACAATTTACTGCTCGTAGTAAAGCTCAATAGTTTGGGAATAAAAGGAATTTCTTCAACCTAATAAAGAGTATCTACAAAAATCCTATAGCTAACATACATAATGCTGAAAGACGGAAAATTTTCCCTAACATCAGGAACAAGACAAGAATGTCTGCTTTCACCACTTCCATTTAATGTTTTATTGGAAGTCCTAACCAGGATTAATTAGGAAAGAATATTGTAATGTTATATGTAATGTAATAATTAGGAAAGAAAAATGTAAAAAAAAAGGACTAATAAGTAATTTTTGTAAGGTTGAATGAGATGATAGATTGACATAAAAATCAGTTAAATTAAGACTGTGATATTAGCATTAGGATAGACATACAGATCAATGGAACAGAATCAAGAGTCTAAAAATAACCAACATCTATGGTTAATTGATATTTGACAAGAGTGTTGAGGCAATTAGATGGGGAAAGCATATTCTTTTTAATAAATAGTGATGTTCAAGTGGATTTCGAAGTACAAAAGTATGAAAGTGAACTTTTTCTTCAATTCATAAAGAAAAATTAACTCAAAATGGATTAGAGATCTGAATGTAAGAGGTAAAACTACAACACTCTCAGAAGAAAACAGGATAAATCTTTCTGAACTTCAGTTATGGAAAGAATTCTTATATATGACACTAAAAGCATAGCAACTAAAGAAAAATAAATGAGATATCACAAAAATTAAAATATTTGTGTTTCAAAGGACACTATCAAGAAAGTGAAAAGTCATCCCACATAGTTGGAGAAGATAATTCCAAACCTTATTGCTATGGACTAAATATGCCTCTTCCAACCCCCAAATCATATGTTGAATCCAAACCTCTAATGTGACAATAATAGGAGGTGGGACCTTTGGAAGGTAATTAAATCATGAGAATGGAAGCCTCATGAATGGGGTTAGTGCACTTATAAGTAGAGTCACAAAAGAGCTTGCTTCCTTTCTCTGTTCTGAACCATGTGAGGAAACAAGAAGATAGCCATCTGCAAACCAGGAAGCAGTCTCACCATAAACTACATATATCAGCACCTTGATCTTAGACTTTCCAGACTCTAGATCTTTGAGAAATAAACTTTTGTTCTGTAAGCCACTCGGTCTATGGTAATTTGTTATAGTGGCCTGGATTAAGATTAAGATACATTTCTGATAAGGAGTTTATATACAGAATATATAAAAAATTCTCACAACCAAACATTAAAAAGACACATAACCCCCAAAAAAATGAAAATGGGAAAGTATTTGCGCAGACATTTCTCCAATGAATATATCCAAATGACTAATAAGCACATAAAGGATAATCACTATTAGTTATTTAGGACATGTAATTCAAAACCACTATACCTCTCACACCCACCAGAATCATTTTAATAAAAACAGGGGATGGAAATGTTGGCAAGTATGTGGAGAATATGGAACTCTCATACTTTGCTGGTGGGAATGTAAAATTTGGTAGCCACTTTGGAAAGCAATTTATCAGCTGTTTGGAAAGCATTACCATATGACTCAACAATTCTACCCCTAAGTGTATACTTAAAACACATGAAAACATAATACTACATTAATACTTAGATCCAAATTTTATAATTTTATGACCATTTACTTATAGTACACAAAAAGTGAAAATTATGCAAATGTCCATCAACTAATGAATATATAAATAAAATATAGTATCCTATCCAATGGAATATTATTAAGCAAAAAAATAAAAAGAATATTATGATTGCAAGGTACAACATTGATGGACTTTGAAAGTATTAGGTAAAAGAAGCCAGTCACAAATGTTCAAACAGTGTATGATTCCATTTATATGAAATGTCTATATTAGGCCAGTCTATAGAAACCAAAAATAAATTAATGCTTATCTTGAAAGGGGAGATTTGTATGGGGATAGGGAGAGTACCTTGATTGATATGGAATTTCTTTTGTGGATTGATGAAAATGTGCTAAAATTAGATTGTGATGACAATTGTATAACTTTATCAATATACTAAAAACCATTTTAAATGGGTAAATTCTATTTTATGTAAATTATACCTTGATAATGTGTTTAAAAAAAGATATAAAACCTCAGATTAGTCCAGCTGACTGATGAGTTAGATAATTATTTTAAATTCACTTGTAAAAAATTGGGTTCTATAGCTCATCAAAACTGTAGAATATCAGGGGCGCCTGGGTGGCGCAGTCGGTTAAG